>NW_022900940.1:4479022-4531838 GCF_012274545.1 Fukomys damarensis | reverse complement strand
GAAGAAGAAGAAGAAGAAGAAGAAGAAGAAGAAGAAGAAGAAGAAGAAGAAAGAAGAAAGAAGAAGAGGAGGAGGATGAAGGGGAAGGGGAAGGGGAAGGGGAAGGGGAGGAGGAAATGAAAAGAAAGAGGAGAAAAAGAAAAGAAGCCACCACCTGGACATGGGCATGGATATTATAAAGAAAACAAATAGATCAATGGGACTTCATCAAGATAACCTTTCTTCTCATTAAAAGACAAACTACTAAAACTTGGTTCTTGTCTCCATCAAAATAACAATCACACATTTTGCAGAACTAGAAAACAATATTAAAATTCACATTTACAGGCAAAAAGAACCCAAATAGCAGAGCAATCTTGAGAAAAAAAATCAAAGCTAAACATATCACACTACTTGATTTCAAAATATATTATAAACATATAGTAACAAAAGAGTATGACACTGGAATAAAAACAGACACAAAGATCAATGTAACAGAATAAGTGCCCAGCAAAACCTCATGCATTTAGAGCCAGTGCCAAAAGTACCATGCATTTATGGCCAATGCCAAAGGTGCCAGAATCATATACTGTAGAAGGAACATGCTAAATGTTACTGGTAACATTAACAAATGGTACTGGAAGACTGGATAGTCACAGGCAGAAAATTGAAAGGACTCCTATCTCTCACCCTACACAAAAATAATCTCAAAATGGATCAAAGATCTAAATGCAATACTCAACACTATGAAATTACTAGAAGAAAATGAGGTGCAAACACCTCAAGACTTGGGTATATGAAACTCTTCTATGAGAGCCTATGAGACCCCAAAAGCACAAAAAAGCAAAAATAGACAAGTGGGATTATATCAAACTAAGAAACTTCTACACAGCAAAGGAAACAATCAGCAGAGCCAAGAGACAATGAATAGAGTGGGAAACTTAGCAAACTGTTCATCTGCTGATGCATTAATATCTAGAATATTTAAGGAACTCTGTAATAAAAACCAAACAATCCAATTCAAAAATAGGAAAAGGATATAAACACATTCTCCGCAAAAGAAGAAATTTAAATGGCTGATTAATCTATAAAAAAGCTCTCAACTTTTATTAACACACAGAACAACTGTGTAGTTCAACTCTATACAGCAGTTCACCACCAGGTGTGGCTCATGCCTATAATACCATGGGATGCTGAGGCAGCAGGGTCTCCATGAGTTCAATGAAGTCACCCTGGGCTAGAGAGTGAGTGCAAAGCAAGCTTGAACTACATAGCAAGACCTTGTTCAAAAATGTTTTTAAACTAAAAATATAAACTGTATCCTATGAATAACTGTATCCTAGGAATAACTTTGAGAGGGATTTGGGCACTCAAAACACAAAGTAATTAAGGAGATGGAATCACCAATCAGTTGATCAGTATATATTTTATATATATATTGAAATATTATAATGTGCCACACACCTATGCACAACTGTTATGTTAATCAAAAAAGTTTAGGGATATGAACACATTTATTACCCTAATTTGATCATCATAAAATATGTGCATATGTCAAATTATCACCACACCCCACAAATCTTTACACTTAAAATAATTAACATAAAAGGAAACTGCAATCCAGCAGGTACAGAAAGAGCTTTTGAAAATAAAATTCAACACGTGTTCATGATTTAAAAGTTGAAAATCTCAGTAAATGTGAGTGGACCTTCTTCAACATGAGGATGAACATTTATAAAAACCCAGTATCTGACATCAACTTTCTTATGGGAAACTGAACACTTTTAACATCAGGAATAAGGATGTCCCTCTCACTACTTTTATTCAATAGAGTACACAAAGTTCTAGCACATGCAATAAATCAAGGCAAGAAAATAAAAAGTGTATAATTGGGGAAAGCAAGAAACTTTTCATAAATGACATGATTGTCTAGTTAAAAATTCCAGGAAATCAAAACAAAAAAATGAAATAAAACAAAAAATTATTGGAACTAATAATAAAACATTTACAGCAAGGTTGCAGGATACAAAGTTAATATACAAAAATTGATTGCATTCTTATGAATAACTGGAATTTAAAATTTAAAACATAATATCACGCTATCACCAAATAAATGAAATTCTTAGATATAAAACTAAAAAAGTATGTATAAGATACATAGGAAAATCTAAAATTTCAATGTAACTCAAAGAAAACAATATATAAAGAACTATTCTGTACACATGGATCAGAAGATTCAATATTACCCAAATGTCAGTCCTTTCTGATTTATATATTCCATGTAATACCAATCAACATGACAGCACATTATTTTGTGGATATTAAAAATGATTCTAAAGTATGTATAGAAAGGCAAAAATTCAAAAAAACCCCAAGAAAATATTGAAAGAGTACCAAACTTAGAGGACTGACATGATTCAAATTTAAGAACTACAGTAAAGCTACATCAATCAAGACGGTGTGATGTTAGGGAGAGAATACATTAATAAATTAACACAATAGAATAGGGAAGGCAAAAGTAGAGCCATATAACTATATTTAACTGATCTCTGACAAAGGAACAAAGGCAATTAAATGGAAGATGGATAAACTTTTCACTATATGGTATTGAACAACCAAATATTGACATGCTTTAAAAAACGGAAAACAGGGCTGGACATGTATTTCAGTGGAAGAGTGTATTTAGCATGGGAAGCCCTGGGTTTGATCACCAACACCACACAAAATAAGGAAAATCTAGACTTAGCTCTTACACTTTTCAGAGATTTTAACACAAAATAAGTCACAAACTTAAATGGAAAACTGTCAAACTATCAGATAACATGGAGAAAATCTAAGTGACACTGGGTGTGGTGACAACTGTTTTGATACAACATTAAAACCATGATCCATGGAAGAAAATTTTGCTAAGTTAGAATCCACTAAAATATAAAACTTTTCTCTACAGCCATAGATATGAAGTAATCTTTGCAAAACAAGTAGCTGAACAAGAATTGGTATACAAAATGTTTAGCAATTTAATAATACGAAAACAAACAACCCAATTTAAAAATAGGCAAAAGAATTGAAGAGATACTTCACCAAAGATGCACATACAGATAGTAAATAAACAGAGGAAAATGTATTTGCCATTAAATGCCATTAGGTAATTGCAAATTAAAGCAAACAAACAAAAAACTGTCAACACCAAATGCTGGGAAAGATGTAAGGAATAGGACCTTTCACTCAATGATTGTGGGAATGCAAAATGCAAGACAACTTGGCAGTTCCCTGAAGTACTGAATGTACCTCTAGTATATTATCCAAAAATTGCACTACTCTGTATTTGCTGAGCTGAAAACTTACATTCATACAAAAGCCCGCACACAGATGTCTGTAGCAGCCTTATTCGTAATTGAAAACAGAAAGGATGCCCTTTGATAAGTGAATGACTAGACAAAATGTGGTACATTCGTACAATGGAATACTGTTCTGCAACAAAGGAAACTGCACTCTCAAGCCTTGAACATATTTGGAGGAATCTTAAATGTATATTGCTAAGTAGAAAAGGCCAATGTTTGAGGGCTATATAATTGTTGTATAGTTCCAACTTTTTGACAAACTAAAAAATGCAAAACTATGAAGACAGGAAAAAGATCCATAATTTCCAGGGATTCTGTGAAACAGAGAGAGTGATCAATAGGGCACAGTGTGTTTCTAAGGCACTGTAACTATTCCATTTGACACTGGAATGGTGCATAATGTCCTCACACACTTAACAAATATATAATATAAACAAAAAGCAACCCTTTTGTGTAAATTATGGATTTTAGTTAAAATTAATGTGCTAATAGGGCTGGGGATTTGCTCTGTCGTTCTGCGGCCTGCCTTGCAAGCACAAGGACCCGAGTTTGAACCCCAGTTCTAAAACAAAACCAAACCCCAAAATAAATAAATAAATAATGTGCTGACATTGGCTCGAAAATTTTAACAAATTGTGTTATATTTCTATTAGTTCTAGGGATTCTTATTCTGAGATTCATTCTATAGAATATACTCAAAGTGCTACAAAGTGTCAGAGATAGACATATGTTGTACTTAATGAAGTATCTCAATGATTTTGTTTCAACTCCAAATTAGACAAGTTGATTAACTTTTATAATTAGTGATGCCATATTTCTTAACAAATATTATCATTTAAAAATCTGAAGCTCAGGAAAAGAATCAACAGTTTGTCGAGGATTCCATTTTTACTAGAAAGAGACACATCTAAAATTTAAAGCATTAATTTTTCTGAAGACTCTTTGTATGTTTGCAATTAATTTTCATTTTAATTTAAACTTTCTCCAGTGAGTTTCTCCTCCTTCCCACAAATCATAACTCAGTAGACTGTCTTCACCATTCTCTAAGAAATCAGGATCTTAAAGGAAAATTCAGTGATCACCAATGTGGCTACTGAGGAGTTGAAACCTATTAGTATCTCAGGTGGAAAAAAATAATTCAATGAGTGCTTAGGTATCAAATTAAATAAAATATCCTGTTTACACAAGATCCTGGTGGAAGTGTCTTGAAACTAAGACAATGAAGATAAAATAAGACTGAATAGAAATTATGACTGCATTGTGATTGAGCAACAAATGAAAAACCACATTAAATAATATTTGTCAACAACATTCCAGACAAGCATGATGGGACGAAACATATTGTTTGAATTTGTGCCTCGCAGATGCTCACTGGTGCTATCAACAACACAAATACCCTTTAAAGTTATTTCAAAGTTATATGTCTGAAGATTAAGACTTCTAGTGCTTCTTTGGATTTGTCAATGCTAGGATTCCATATATGGTCTTCTACACACCCTTGCTTGGCTACTCCCATTCAGGCCTCAAATTCAGTGTCTCTTTTTCTAAGAAGCCTTTTTCAACCGCTCTCCCTACTCTTTGTACTAGACCGATCTCAAGTCACTTGCTCTCATAGCAACATGTAACTTTTAATTGAATTTATTATAATTTTAATTTCATAACTAGAATTCTGATGATTAATTTGTCTCCATTACTTACTCAATCCAAAGGTCCATAAGGGCAAAAATCATGCTTACCTAACTCATCAGTTTAGCTCCAGTCCCTGACGTTGTGTAATTACTGAATAAATACTTGTTGAATGAATGAAGGAAGGAGGGTGACTTGTAAAACTCAGTCACGAAATCCTACACTAGTAAATATACCACATATCAAAGAAAGAAGAAATCACATTTAGACTACAACACCTTCATAAATGATATTCATTAGAGTTTTTTTCTCTCATTAAGTTTATTGGTACATTTTAGGTATACAGTACAGTCACATTCATCATTGGGATCTTATACCTTTACATGACAGGTCTTGGCTCTCATTTTTTCCCCTTATCCCTGCCCTCCCTTCACCTCCTTCTCCCTTCCCTATTTACAAATACTTTATTTCCATTTTTTCATTTTCTCATGTTTTTTTTCTTTTCCCTTATTACCTTTTCCCTACCCTTCCCATTAGATCTTAAGCGCAAAATTTATCTTTTGCAACCTTGGCAAAAATCAATGGCTTATCTAAAAGTTTGTTTATTTGTGATTTCTGTATTTTTCCTTTAATTTATACTTTTCCTGAAATCAGTCTATCATATTTTGATTATTGGTTTTTGAAATCAGGTAAATTTAGCCTCACATTTTTTTCTTTTTCAAAGTATTTTTCACTATTTTAGTCCCTTTGAATTTCCTTATCAATTTCTACAAAAAGCCTGCAGATATTTTGACTCAATTGAATCCACTCTATAGATCATTTTGAAAACTTATATATTCACAAAATTAAGTCTTGTTACCCATGAATGAAAATATGTCTCTCGATTCCTTTAGTTTTTCTCTAATTTCTCTCAGCAATATTTTATAGTTTTTAGTCTGATAGTTTCTCACATATCTTATAATATTCTCCTCTCCCATATTTATAGTATTGTGAATAGTATAAAAATTTTGTTTAGAATTTTAATTTTTTGATTATTCAATGCTAGCATATGGAAATACAACAGATTTTAAATGTTGATATTTTATCCCTCAAGCTTGTATAGGATTCTATGTTTATCAAGACATTACACAACCATTTGTGGGAAAGGTAGGGGAAAGGAAATAAGGGACAAGAAAAATATGAGAGAAGGGAAAAATGACAATAAACTATTTGTAAATAGGGGAGGGTGGAGGGGGTGAAGGGAGGGCAGGGATAAAGAGAAAAAATGAGAACCAAGATCTGCCATGTAAAGGTACAAGGTCCCAATGATGAACGTAACTGTACTGTATACCTAAAATGTACCAATAAACTCAATAAGATAAAAAAGGACTTTCTAATTTGCACTGATCACAGAGATCTTCATGATATTCTTACTTATGAGGATTAATTTTTAGACATCGTTATTCTTGTATCACTTGAACATTTCATTCTGGGCTTTGTCTAAGTGAGATGACATGGAAGATATACACTTGATAACCCTCAAGACTCCAGACAAATATCAGCTGGTATTAAAAAACAAATTACAAGTAGTTTGAGCAAGAGAATGAACAGATGACTACAGTGAGCAGTAGCTGGAAGACCAACCCCAAACACAGAAAACCCTCTCTGCTTCTGCGGACTTCAAGTGCTGTGGAAACGTGGGTATTTGAAAACTTTCCTAAGCCATCTCTTCAATTTGACCGTTTATGCTAATCTACACAAGGCACAAAATAAAGCCCTTTCTTTGGCCAGGATAGTGACTTTCTGGAGAATTTAATCCATTCATAAACTAACAATATCTTTATTGTTTCAAGCTAAAATTTTTTACTCTATCCTCGTTCATCCCAGATTGGACAATCTCTTATCTCTGGAGAAACCTAGAGTATGAAGATAGTCCATATATGAGAACGGGTGTTCAACTAATTGTGAATATTCTGGATGATCCAAATAGGCAGGTCAACTCTTTTCTTCAGATTCGCATTCAGCCTTTAAACCATCAAGACAGGAAAGATGCCAGGAGTCACGTACAATGGATGTGTTGTGCAGAAGATACAAATAGCTCCATTATTTTATGACATCTTTGCCCTGGGAATAGCTAAAGGTTCTGTCAACTGACAGAAAAATCACTATTGAAAAGAAAATCAAGGGAGAGAAATTCACTGGCACACATACTTAGAGGAACATAAGAGGAGGAAAAGGAGGAGAAAGAGGGGAAGAAAAGACAGAACCCAAACTCCTGCCTTTTCATGTTAAGTGTGTAGGTTTAAGAGCCTCATAATCATTGACACAGAAACCCTTGCAGATTTTTTAAATACATGGGGAGAACTTTTGATTACAGCATGTTGCCTCCTCAAAGTTCCCATGCAAGTCTTTGTTTCTGCAATCATAGTGGGAGTTTGGAACACACTATTGTTTCTAATAAAAGATCTGCCGTGTTAGATTTAAAGAATGTGGGGACAGGAACCTCATTCAGTTGTTGTACTTGGCCTCTTCACTGTCAGACAAATGGTCAGGATCAAAGAATAAGTGGAGAAAAAGCCTGCTGGATGACATAGGACAATGGGCTTGCCATGTTTCTAATTATTTGTCATGTCATTCCATGTTCGATAAAAAGACAAAGCTACTGGATTACTGAGTGCTTTACGAAGGATTAAGCAAGTAGTTACAAAATAAGAACATATCCCAGATGCTACCTCTTCTGCAACTTTTTTTCCAATCAATATTGCTTCTAGTAAGTTCTCAAAAAGAACCATAAATTTAGACCAACATCGGATCACCACAGCGTCATTAACTTGAAGAGCCTTGGCTGCAGATGGTATAAAAATAACTTCATAACTATTTATATCTATTGTATTAGATGATAAAGAATTATTAGAAATGTTTCCTTTTAAATAATATTCAACTAAAATTTAGGTGTCACTCACCTCGAGTCCTCACTGAGGCCTCAAATAAAACTAATTTTTATTGGTTCAACATAATTTCTAAATTATCCATGCGGCATTTCCATTCATTAATGTAGGACAGACCACTTTTAAAAAGCCACCAAGCAAATATATTAGTAAAAGTTTCTATGTTCAATTTCTTTTGTTTTTTTAACAAAGAACAATGTTGCATTTCGGAGATCATTCATTCAGATAATCTTATTTGACAAATAAATTGAAAAGCTAGAATATTAAATGATGTATCTTTATCTTCAGTGATTATTTTAATGAAAGGCAGAAATCAGAAAACTGATCTCTTTACCCGTGGTCTAGGGTTCTAAATCAAATTGCCTTCTATAAATTTTTCTTCTTCCTCCTCTCTTCCCCACTTTTTCTCCTTAATTCCTTTAGTGCAATAGTTATGAAATGTGGATAATGTCCAGAGACATTCTGGTTTTCACAACTGGAAAGGGGTGCTCCTAGCATGTAGAGGGCTTAAAGATAGAGATGCCACTAAATATAATATACAGGACAGCTCTGCACAACAGAGAATGATGCACATCCAAATGTCAGTAGTGGTGCAACAGATAAACCCTACTCTACTCACAGTCTGTACTGATTTTTTAAAGTAGAATCTTTAAATTTTAGTGACTTTTTTTGCATCAATTCCACTATGGAAATATAAGCAGTATTTTGCTTGATTAGATTTACCTTATGAGCTCAAATCTATAATTTTCACATGTTACATGGTCATTCAATGGAAGCCACATTAATAAGTCAATGAGATCAGTATGAATAAGAACTTGTTTTACAGATTTTAGACCATTTGATATTTTTCATTATTATGTGAAAAGCTATGCAGAATGTGTTTAAAAGCAAGAGTCATTGCAAACATCTTCAGATACCTAAAGTACCTTTACAGAATATTTGTTCTGTGAACTATTTTTGTTCTAATCTATGGTTATAATCCTAGTATGTTTCATATACTAAGACATCAGTTCCCCCAAAGTAAATCATGTGACTTTTCTACAAATTTGAAATGAACTTATGTCCAAAAGTAATCAATTAATCAGGGGACCAGTAAAATAGCAAAACCAATTTAAAGAAAAAAATTTTCAATAATAGAACCAGAGTTAGGGATGTTGACGTCTTTTGGGGTAATCTTTTTCTAAGGTGGAAATCAACTGTAGCCCCAATGAACAGGCAAATGAGAAAATTCATTTTCTTTATTACAAATAAAAATTATAACAACTGAACTTCTGTTCCTAGGGAATTACCAAATCAGCTTTACAGACCATTAAAAGTACACACCTCTGTAGAATCTGATACTCATAGACTGGGATGCCTTGGTGAACAGTACCCTACACTCCACTCACTAAAAACACACCTAATAACTTCTTTTGTCCTTTTTCAAGACACCAGCAATTTTTCCTTATGCCATCAGTTAGAATATTCCTTCTTGTGAAGAAGATTTTCAAGAATTCAGGATAATGTCCAGGTTTTAAAGACTTCATTTCTCCATTTCTCTTTCCTCCTCTGACCTGCAAATACACTGAGTTCAGTTTCTCAGAAGTCCCATGCAATTAGGTCAGCTGAGCCTACACTCTTTAGACCTCATGTTAGTTAAGAGAGGAAAATGTTAATTACTTAATGTAAAAATAAACCAGGAGAACACGTTTTTCTCGCTGATTGCCTGACTGTTTTCTGGTACTTACAGCTGAGAGGGAAATTAAATTATCATCACTGATTGGAAGTTCAATGCTTGTTTTTATTTGGGGAGCAATCTGAAAAGGGAGATGCTGTTAGGTAGAAGAGTAAAATGTGATCTCCATGCTTGAGTGTGTTGTGTGTCTACCTAGAGAGACAGAGGGAGTTTCTAGAATCAAGGTTCTTACAAGAAATAAAACTATGTTCATTATCCTATTTCTGCAAGGAAAGGCAAAGAAAGGGACCAATTTATAACATTTTATCTGAGGAAAAACAGAAATTCATCCATTCTAGAAAGTATATAAAATTCAGAAAAGAAAAAAGAACACAAAATATAACTGTAATCCCTAGTTCACATGTAAACATTGTTAACATAGTAGCATATATTTCTTTCCTTGCTCACATACAATTCCTCTCTCCTATTTATTATCTATCTTTTTTTCCATTGCTCTTTTCCACATGTCCATACCTATTATACAAACTTAGTTTAGTAAACATTTACATAAATTTTAGTAACTTATTTATATGTAATGATAGATGCTTTCTGTGGTCCTAGATATCTTCACAACTCTAAAAGAGCACATTTAAATTATAAGTAAAACATGAATTGCTCAAAATTTTTGTAACAAATGTGGCTTAACAAAGGATATGTTAAAATCTGAGTACTAGTGACATCATAATATGATCAGATGAGCTTATATTTTAACTTTATATGATAGTACCTTCAAAGGCACCATTGTAGTTGCTTGCTTCTGTGTCAGATTCTAGAAGCCCAAGATAATTTTGTATTTTAATTATTTTTTATTTAGATAAGTGTCACCAGGAGGAACACATAGTACTAACTAAATTTTAAAATTTATCTTGTTTTCAATGTGATTATATCTTTTATTTATCTTCACCCCTATTAGAATTTTTAGAGGTTAACTGACTAGAAATGAAACAGAAAAGTTTAAGTTTGTTAAATAATTTTCAAACATTGTCTTATGAGGCACCCAACACAACATGGGTAGTATATGGTTTTGAAGGCAGACAGGTATCACAAGATAAATTTGTACCAAATAACTCAAATTGTACTTTCGTTTTCTGCTGGTTCCAATTCTATAATCTGATTGTTCTGTATCAGAAGTTAATAAGTAATATGCTGCTCAGTTTAAAATACTAATTTTAAAGGAGAAAAAAATGAAGGTAAAAGTGTGTGATAGTTAATGGAGAGGAACAGAAACTCTTCTCAGACTGGAAAAACCCTATTTGGTGCTGACTGCAATTCTGCAAGAGGTAAAAGCAAAGATAGGAGTTTTGGAGTAAGGCAGATTTGAAAAAACAAAAAATAATCAACAATATTTTTAGCCTTCAATGCCACTGTCTTCCTTTTTAATATTTGTTTTCTTTCATATACACCCTATTAATTACACAAAATTCCTCAATTTTATCTTTTTCAGTTGAACATCATACCTCATATTAACACAAGGTTAAAAAGTTACAGAGTTTACACTTTTTAGCATAGTAAATATAAAGTTTGTCTAGTTCTCAGTGATTCTCTCCTTTATGATATTTGTGAGTTGCATTTTAAATGGTCCAGGCATGAGTCAATTTCATCTACATTTTTACTGGTGTGATATATCAGCAGAACTTATTTTAATCAATGTAGCCCTCAGCAATTTCAAGTATCTTAAGGGAAAGGAATGGAAACCTCTAGAGAATAAGAAAACTGAAAAATGTGAATCACCTACATTTCTCATTTACCCATGCTAATTAAGACCAAGCATTTGAAAGTTACCATCTGAAGGAAAATTAAGCCAATTAACCCACTGATGATGATAATTTTCAATATTCTATCAGGAGGCAAAAATCTTCACGAACCCTTATTCCTACTGTGGATATAATTTTCTTACTTCTCTTAATGCTGAGAACTGAAATAAGTGTCATGCAAGTTCTGTGGGTTCTAATTGCAATTTTTTATTTAAATTGTGATTTTCTGCCCCACAGCTCGATTTCTGATTGGCTGGACCTGATTGCTTTCAGATCTGATTAGATTTTATTCGTAGATTCTGGAAACTTGCATGGATGAGCATTCTGATTTTAGTGGGAAATCATACAATGATCTATTTCTTTCTTTCTTTCTTTCTTTCTTTCTTTCTTTCTTTCTTTCTTTCCTTCCTTCCTTCCTTCCTTCCTTCCTTCCTTCCTTCCTTCCTTTCTTTCTTTCTTTCTTTCTTTCTTTCTTTCTTTCTTTCTTTCTTTCTTTGCCAGCTAGAGCATAAGAACCACTACATCTTCCCTAGAAAAAGGATTAGAGACCATTAATTACCAATAACTTTAAACTATATAATTTACGTATGAGATGTATTTCTGGATCTAAAGTTTTTTCTCAGATGAATACCTTTCTCTTTAATTTTAGCATATGCAACATTTTTATTGTTTTTTCCTTATGCCCTGAGTCAGCTCACATTGCTAACTTAAAAAAGAAATTAATTACACTCAAATGCCTTGACTAACTGGAACTGAGCAAATTATACTGCCCATTTCTTTGTATGAGCTTTCCTTATTTTGAGGAAAAGAGATTGAAAAAAGTTGAAGGTAAATGTATGCAGTTAAACAAATCTAGAGTCATGTAGTCATGAGAGTCGTAATTTTTATTTAGCTTAATATTTTAACGGTTTTCATAATTTGGCCAGCAATAAACTGATGGGCACAGAATAAAAATCAAACTATTATCTCACTTGTGGTTCTGTGCATGCTTTTAAATTATCTACAAAGACACACAAGGTTTCTAGAGTTTCTGTTCTCCCCTACAATTACCTTTACTCTTGTTTGTTTCCCGTTGAAATAATCTCGGAGAAATATCAGTATCTGTCCTCATCCAAGAAAATAAAACAAGAATTTCTGTCCAAATTCCCACACTCTCTTATACTTTATCTGTGAAATGATAACCATCCCAAACTGTTCTAAATAAAATCAAGAAGAGGCAATAATGCCATGGATTTCCTTGGAGATACAGGTAGAATTTCTTTACGGCACAAATCTGCTTTTTAGTTAACATTTTTATTAAATTTTTGCAATTTAAAAAAGTGCACAATTTGACTAGTGTTACTTTTATCAGAGATATTGAAATAGCTTTGTAATACCTTTTCCAAATCATGATCACATGTCAGTGAAAATAACTACATATTATATTTAATTGTATTTACTATTAATGATAATTTAAGTGAACAGTGGTTCTCATTAGATATTGATTGGAAAATATACACTAAGAGGCCACCATTCTATTTTGGAGACCAATCAAATCACCAAATCTCCAAGATCACAATCATGACACAAAATCCATGAGCACATGTTTACAAATTATTCTTTCTTCTAAGAACATGCAATGAATTCTTTTGACGTCATAGTGCCTTTGGAAACAGATGAGTTTCCTCATTTGAAGTTAATGAGCTCCATGATGCTCAGTGGAAACAACTGTGAAAGTAACATAAACCAACAGGCGCATCTGAGACAGGTGAAACAAAGTTCCATTGCTAGTTGTTCCAAGGAAGTCAGCCACCACTACCCAGTATGACAAAAACCTCAGTTGAATCAAAAGCAAGTTCTGAAGAAGCCAGGCATGTCCTGTGCTAGGTTTCCTGGAGACATGTTCCCGCTCAGAAAGTAGCCAGGAGAAGGCTTGTTGGAGCCACCGTTGGGGTACCCACCCTTATCACAGTGAGAAAAGCAGGATAGGCTTGAAAGAGAAGAGGACCTGTTGTAGGGATGTGGCTAAGCCTCCTTCTTCCTATGGGGACTATGGGGATGTATCTGTAGCCCTTTACAGCTCAGCCAGTCCCAGGCCAAGAATATAACCTTAGGAGAAGCAGTTCATGGCTCTAGGGGCCACAGCTGTGAGCCACCTACAGCCATTATTACCAGCAGCTGGGGCTGAATTGGGGTTTAGGGAGGGAGGGATGCTACTGTAGCCACAACAGATACAGTGATTTTTAAATGTCGAAAGGGGGGAAAAATATTCTAGGATATCACTTCTCCAGATAAAGCATACCCAGTTTAGGGCCAAGGGATGGAGTTTTATACTGCTAGGTTTCCAAGCATGGGGTAAGCACTCTGCCATGTTTCTGGGCTAAAACCCCCATTAATGGGGGAGCTTTTGAACAGAACCCTTGAGTTTCTTCAATTTAGTTGGATACTCCTGTCCCCAGCAGCTGCCAGAGGTAGAACAGAAAGTGCACCTGTGGGGGATTCACCTGCATGGGCCCCTTAGGGTGGCTTTGCTGCTTGGGTTTGAATTTGGGATTCAGCTTCACGGATAAAACCACAATGTGAAAAAGCTTTAACATGTACAGACTTGGAGTACATCATTTGCCTAGAAGCCACACCCAGATGTCAGGGAGTATGGCAGGAGATGGAGAGGGCGACTCCAGGGCTGAGTAGTTTGTTGTTCCCAAGACACCATCCAAACATATTTCCCACAGGTGACCTAATATATCGGTGGGCTTAATAGAGTAGAAACAAGTTCCAGGAGATCATCACACTGTGAGAAAAAGGCAGTGTCTGGCCTATCTGTTGTCCATGCAGGGCATGGAGTCATAGGGTCAGTCAAATAGCCTGAGTTTAGCTGTCTCATAGGAAGGTGGTCACCAGGAGATAACTGTGGATAGCAGGTACAGATCAGCCACGGGGAGGAGCTGGGGAGAGAACATTACATACCTGGACACTGTTCAAAGTGGCTGTCTCCTGCTCCTGGGGTGGAAGAGTCCAGCATGTATTCCAAATTGAGGCAAAGGCAAAGTGACGTCCACATGGTCACCACAGGCAGGTGGATAAACAGGCAGCTAAATCTTCCCGCACTCTGAGGGACATGGAGAAACTCGCTGAGCAATGGTTCTTGATTCCATGGTTTGATGGGAAAAGAGAAAGTATCACCCATCTATGCTATTAGGAGATGCAAATGCCCCTGTTCCAGGGTGGCAGGTTATTTTACAACAGGACTTCAGGCAAAGGGCTAGCTCTCCAGAGAGGCACAAGGAGGAAAGCTGGTCAGAGGGCAGATTTCCCAATACCCGTGTCTCAATTACTTTCTCACTGCTGAGACAAAACACCTGACACCAGCAAGTTAAAGGAGGAGAGGCTTATTTTGGCTCACAGTTTGAAGAGGATTCAGCCCATAGTCAGCGGCTCCAACAAGGGTGGCGTGGCAGAGAAGAAACAGTCCATGGTAGGGAAGGCAGAAAAAGAAGCCAGCAGCGAGTCTCCCTTTCCCTTTTATTCCTTTCAGGCTACAAGCCTATTGGTTGGTGCTACCCACACCCAGGGTTGGCCTTCTCATCATCATCCACACTCAGAACTGTGATAAGCCAAGCAGTGGATTAATTTAGTACCACACTCCCTTATTCCATCTTCACATATCCAACATCTACCACTTCTGAAAAGTCCCACCTATAAGCACATGAGGCTTTAAGAGGACATCTAGATACAATCTGTAACAACCGGTCCTGTGCAGGGAGAGCACCTACCAACCACCACCCTATGGGCTAAAAGAAAGCAGAAAAGAAATTCAAAACTGATAAACCTGAAGTGGCAAATACACAAAGGAGATAGGAAAAATCTGCAGTTTCCTAGATCAAGCTATGTAACATTGGATATATTAGATTTGAACGGACATTAAGTTAGTTATGGGGGAAATTTACATGGGAAATATCAAACATTAAAAATATCTAGAGCCAAGTGTGGTGGACATACTATTGTCCCAGTTACTTCAGAGGCTGAAATGGGAAGATCATTTGAGCCCATGAGTTGGAGACCAGCTTGAGCAGGGAGACCTCATCTTGATCTCTCCCCAAAAGAAAACAAGACTAAAAAGTATTTGATCTTTGGCATGGAATTTTTTCATGGTAAAGGTACGCTAGTTTGTTTCTTGTTTCCTCTGAAAGACAAAAATAAAAACTCCTTTGGAAGTTAGCACTAGTGGGTGTTTCCAAAGGTTGAAATAGTCAAGGGCAGTGTTAAGCTCCTTGGTCTAAGAATGTGGGCACCCCAATATTAAGGTCCTAGCACCAGCAGTATGTAGGATTTCCTAACCTGATGAACACAATGTGACAAAAGTTGCCCTTTTTTTATTTTGCCAGAATCCCCTCTAGTTCTTTTTCATGATGGCCCTACCCCATCCAGGTGAGGCAAAAGGAAGTCTGTTCATCATATGCTCCATTCCATTCTTATAATATAATGTGGGGGCATAGGACCCAGACTGACTTTAACCCCAGTGGCATGAGGGAGTAGAAATGGCATGAAGATGAAACAATCAGGGGTGTGTGTGTGTGTGTGTGTGTGTGTGTGTGTGTGTGTGTATTTGGGTATGTGTGTGTGTAGGTGCAGAAAGGTGACGCTTCCTTTTTGGTGGTCAAAATCACTGCAATGAAGAACTCAAGTACTGGTCTTTGTCACCTGGTGGTAGGGTCTTTCTTAAAAGGAAGATAATTCAGACAGCATCAGAGAAAGACACAGATAAGAGATGATCTTTTAGCTGAGCCCCACAAGCAAGCCATGACTGAAGTCAGTATCATTCTTAGACTTTTTAAGTTTCATGAGGAAATAAATTCTCATTTTAAATTGAGCCAATTTGAGTTTGTTAACTGTCACTTGGAATCAAAAAGTTCGAATGAATATATCTTCTTAAAGCTGTGAATTAAAGAAAGATCATGGGTATTACTATAAAGAGAAAGTTAGATAAGGTTAGCATCAAGTTGACATTGTTCTAGGGAAAGACTATGAAAGCTACACTTCAACAGAATGATGTCTTAGTGCTTTTTCAGCCTAGGGCTCATGAAGTTAATGAATGATATCAATTGTAAATGAGTCCTAAATCAATTTCAACTGGCTGATGATGGGTCTAGGCAGTAGTCTGATCAAACCCAATGACAGTTGACATTGGTAAAGGGGTAAAATACCCCAAGGAGTAAGGTCTCCCTAATTACGAAAGATGCTGGATTTTTCTCTTACGTCAAGTTATTTGGTCGCTTGGTTCCATGTACGAACGTGGACTCATATATAGCAAAGGATTCTGAGGCTGGTCTGGGAACAATAGAAGTGGTCTTACCTGATTAGTGATGCCTGTCATAAGAGTTGACGGGAAAAATGGGAGGATTTATGTTAGGTGCTTTATCTATTCCTGCCCTGTCTATAAAGTCTCATTCTTAATATAGAGCTCTTAAGCAATGGTTTCTCTCAGCATGAAATCCCAGGGTCAGTGAAACAAATCAGGATATGCTGTTGTCATTTACACCCAATGAAAATTTACATGGGCAGTATCAAACATTAAAAATAGTTAGAAACAGGCACAGCAGTGTATAATTATTGTCCTAGCCTACTGCAGAGTTTAAGATGGGAAGATCATTTCAGCGCATGAGTCTGAGACCAGCCTGGGAAGGGAAACCTCATCCTCTACCCCACTCCACCCACCCCAAAACAAGCACCTAAAAATATTTAACCTTTGGCAAGAAACGCTGTCATGGAAAATTCCTTTGAATTTCACTAAATGTGAAGGGATTCTTCCTAGTGATACCCATTCCTTTTAACTGTAAAATGAGGCTGAAGTAGAATAAAAGTAATACATATATGAGTAGCAATTCTATTCAAAAAGCAAAAAAAACCGACCAAGGTCTGCACTATATATGCAGAAAATCATTTCATATTATATTTAGATTGATTTGGATGACAACAGAAGAATGCAATGTAAAATACTGTTACTTTTACCACCCAGCCATGAGCAGCAACACACTGCCAAGATATAGCATATTTACAGTAGAAAGGAGTTCAGATTTGTCCCAATTAACCTTGTAAGTAGATGTACTCCAGCACTTATTAATGACAGTAATGAGATGCACACAAGACAATGCATTAAACATCATTGGCATATAAATTAAATTCACATACAGTTTAAAAGAAATAGATACCTTTGTGTACTGGACACGAAGGGAAATTATTAAGAAGCTATTTCATAAGAAAAAGCTAATTAGAAAGAAAATTCAATACTTTCTCTAGTGCTCATCTCCATCAATGTTGGAAACAAGTTTGACCACGAACTAAGAAATTGTTCCCATTGAAATTACTGTGCCAGGTATGAAATTAATTTTATGATTGTCCCCATGGAAGCTACGGTAGCTACAAATACTTATATGCCCATTATCATTTCCCTCTATATTGGCCTACATTTTAATTTGCTTAGGTTTCTATCCGAAGCTTATGAATAATTTAAAATAGAACTCCCTCTGTCTTTATGGCAAAATAGTGATAGATAGAAAAGCGAGATAGACATTTTGCTGTACACAGAATCTGAACTCAATAGTAAAAAAAAAAAAGAAAGAAAGAAAAAGAAATAAGAAAATGTATACTGGAAGGTTGTTTTAAAAGGTCACTGGTAAGACTAAATAATTAAAGGATTAAAGGATAGCTTTGATGCAACATTTCACTAGAGGACTCTTGCTCAGAACATTTGGTCATTAGCTAGAAGAATTCCAAACAGGATTTGGAGTGTTCCAAGTTTATTCTTCAAAAGATTGTGCCACATCTCAGAAATAGCATCTAAATAGTTTCTTTGGGCTAAAGAAAATATGGAAATCGATAAGGACACTGACCTGTCCTGACAGTCATTAGAAAATATACCGAAAAGCTGAAAACAAAACTGGGGCTTTCCTCTTGTCACCAGCTAATCACTGCTGCCTTTCTGCTGGGGATCTAACTAAAATCCAGAGCCAGTCTTGTAACAATAGCAGCCACAGAGAGGAGGGGCGTGCCTCCCACCCACCTAAGCAATAAACATCACATAATCAGCTTGGCACCGACATCAAGTACAATGGTGTCAGAGCCACCATCAGAAATCAATCAAAGACATTTTTCTTTTGTGATTTAAAAATATTTTTTTTTTTTAATTCACAGCGACGTAGAGAACCAAAGAGGAAAAAGCAAGCTTCTAAACAAAAACGAAATTAGTAACAGCAGACCCATTGCCAAGGGCAACATGCGTTTGACAGAAGACGCGATGATGACAGATGAGTCCTCATTCCCAGTCTAAATTTTGTCTACAAAATGAATTCATAATATCTTAAATATTACCAGCCACGCTTCACTCACCTTTGTTCTACAAAATGGAAGGGGGCTGTTAGCAGAAGTCAACAGGGGTGTAATTTCCTCCATTTCTCCCTTTTGATTTCCCCCCCATTTTACAGTTGACAGTAATTGTTACAGTTTGTCTCCCCATCTCCAAGGCTCTTCATCTTTTCTGTACATTCAGGATTTTTTTCCCCTTCCCTCTTCACTTCTATTACAAAGTTGCTGTCGTCTAGTTGTCTAGTCTACCTCTGGGACAATGCATTTGTAACTAATTTAAAAATACTCTTAACAGAAATCAGCTTTAATTTTAAAATTTCTTTGTTAGGAAAAAAAATATTCATTTTCATAGACTTCAATCTAAGTGATTTCATTTCCGCATACCCTAAGTTGTCAGGGTTCATCAAGTACAACCTGCTCATTTTATAAATGATAAACCTGGATCCAGTTCAGCTAAGGTCACATTGGGTTTCTGGTGTTGGTATCATCTGTAAAATCATTTAGCAAACTGTTTTCAGTTTTACTTTGTACTCTGATTTTAACTCTTTCAAAAGCTCAGGGAAAAACCAGGTACCAGTTTTGACCATTTTATAGTATGAGGAAGCACAGCCTCAGAGAAGACCATCAGTTCAGCGAAGGTCACACAGTCAGCGACAGCCTTGCTGTTGAGACGGGCACGTCCTCACAAGGTGACTTCTGCCGTGACAGTACATGATGGCAGTTATTCACAAAAACACAGCTCCTCGTTTTTATATTCTACATCAGTGTCGTTACTTTCCCTTTCAGTAACTCCAACTCCAAAATTAACACGCTAACCACTTTGACAGAGTTGAATTTCTCACTGCATTTATAAAGTAGGAATCTAGGAAGACGTGGACCTGGGTTTGTTCCCCGGTACTTCCGGGATTAGTGACATGACCCAGGATAATGCTTTCTAACATGACATGGGACCACAGCAAGTCAGCTTTATAACTTCTCAAAATCTGCGCCTACATACACAATGTTTTACAAACTAATGATCAGAAGCTAGAGATTTTCAGAGATCTCTCAGTAGAATACTGAGACAAAGGTAGAACAGATCTAAAAAATTATTCTAGTATTCTATTCATTAAGCTTGTGGACTCTCCTACTTTCTCTTTGGCTGTTAAGCTTCAGTTTTTATAAAGGACCAGCTAGGAAACAATATGGAGCTTTCAAGCACACTATGTTTAGACAGACTGTAAAGGTAACAAAAGGTACGATTAACAGAAGTGACTGAAAACTAATAATGGCAGAGCTATTTATTATAGAATCATCTTCCTCTAATTTTGGAAACTGAAGAACCATCACTGCCTATTGTCCATATTTTAATTAATGCCTATTATTTTCCCTAAATAGTGCCCTTTTTGACATGCTATTTATACACACAATTTCTGAAAATACACTGAATGTGCACAGCAAGCAGAATCTCCATAAGATGTTTTGTAAGAGCTATTTGGGTGTCTTTTGTCTCAAGAATGTCTTGCGGACAAATTTGTGGCTGTGCTGTCTTGGGGGAATTCCAGCTTTCAGTTTCTTTTCATGTAATTTTCATATACTTGATGTTGTATTTTGATGACTCCACGTCCATTTTCTGCTGGTATGATTAATTTGGCTCCTATAGGACAAGTTTACATTGTGAGGCTTGGGTGCTGATTTCCTTCTGATTCTTTTCAGGGTACTTTGCACAAAACTCCTTGTGCTGTTTCATGTACAAAGAATGATTTTGGAAAGCTTGTGTACATAAAACAAGTCACATAGAAAAATTTGTCAAACCTGAAATGTAGCCTAAATTACTATGGAGGGAATAAAGAGGTCAGTGTGAGTTACAGGAGGAATAAAGGGTGAGCTGTGGGACTATAGGAAAGTGAAGACTCTCATCTGTGGATATCCCTAATTATTGTGTTTACAAAGGTTTTTGTAAGTTAAGCTTAAGAGCATATCAGATACTTGATGTCACCTCAATTTACTCAATCTTTTCATTTACTTCTAGTTTTGTTAAGTTAGAAAAATAGGTTTTAAAAGACTTATTTCTGGAATATTTTCTTAGGAACTGCAGATTCTTTGTTTTGTATTTTTTAAATGTCAGTTTGATGATGCTCTCATTCCCAAACTCAGCCTGCCAGGCTTCAGTCTTGATATGAAACATCTCACCCTGTGGTTGGTCAAGTTAATATATATTTTTCCAATTACTAGGATAAATGGACACAGGAATACTATTGGTACATTAAGAACAACTTCATTGAGCACAGCAACTTGAGACCCTGACTTCATTCAGGATGTTACTGTTACGACTCGTGTCTAGATGTTCCCCCAAAGCCTCACGCATTCATACGTAAGACTTTTCAGAGGTGGCTTGATCTAGGGTGTGTGATACTGGGATTAAGTGTGTGATGCTGGATTCCAGGGTGTGGTATTACTAAATTAGTCCACCGGTTGGTTTGGCACAGTTCTGGATATGGATAATGGGTGGGTCCATCCTGGTATGGATGTCACCACCCAAGAGGAGGTAGCCTGAAAGGGATAAAGGGAGAGGCAGGCTGCTGCTGCTGCTGCTTTTCTTCATCACTGCTTTTCTCCCTTCTTCCAGTCATGAGCTGTTTCTCCCCTGTGATGCCCCACCAAGGCACACCGTGGTGGAGCTGGCCCACTATGGACTGAAACCTTTACCAACTGTGAGCTACAATCAAACTTTCCTCCTTTAAATTTGAGTGTTGGGTATTTTGCCCCAGCAGTGAGAAGAGTAAGACAGTCACCAATTGCCTTGATTCTAGCTATTTAAAGGAGGCCCCTTGGGCTTCTCAGAAGACTCACACGTACTGACTACATTCCCTCTAATCGCTGCTGTGTCACATCTGTCGGCCATCAAAGGAAGAAAAGGAAACAGTGTGCTAAAAGATGGATATGTTCTGGTGCTGTGATGACCTAATCAGAGCCCAGAAAGCATAAGCACTTATGCCTTGCCTTTTCACAGCACTTCTGCATCATTCATTACTGCATAAACGAAATCATCACTTAGGAAACTGACGACCCTTCCCTCATTCTACATGCTCCTGTGACTCAGTCACTTTGCAGACATACACCGTTCCCAAAGTTTAAATAAAACATAAGCATGTAGTTCATTAGTCTGTTTTAAAACTTGCAATGATTAAATATTTTGTTAAATGTATCATGTTTAAATAAAATACTAAACATATAATTATAGGAAGGTTGTCAGTCTGACATTTTAAACAAGGATGGACAGACAAAATAATGTGAGCTTGGTGCACACACCGCATCGTATTTAAAGCAATCTGTCTCATCACTTTGGTAAGACAAGTCCATAATGGCTAGTATGTTTTTACATATTCAATTCATGAAGTTTAACTGCTTCTTTTAATTTCATCAGCATTGAATTAGTCCTTTAAAAGCTTCCCCTCATTAATGTGAAAGGAAATTGAAAGGAAAAGTGAATAGAATAGTTGTGAGATCATTAAAAATTATTCAAAATCAAGGGAAGTGTCCTTCTAGCTTCCAAACATTCAAAGAAATCTTCGTTGCATATTTCACAGGCACATGCATGTCCATCATAGAGACACATAAGAAAACTCTTTGTCATTCCCATGCGTACACTGTAATATCCAGTTAGCACAGTAGCAAAACATTTTAAATGTCTAGAAATAAACAATGAAAAAAATAGTGGTTGATTCTACAAGTATAAATGGACATATTGAATGTTTCTCATCTAACCATAATTGTTTCCTAACTCTAGGTAGAGAAATATTCTGAAATGAAATGTTCAGGAATACTCCTCCACAAAAATGAAATTTTTGTAATCAAGTCAAGAACTAGTTAACTTGGTTAAAGTCCTTACTTGAAAAAGATTTGAATCTAATCCATCTAAAACAAGCTCTATGTGACAAAGAGAATGCAAAAACCTCATAAGAAAATGAACTTTAATTTTGCCTCCCCCTCAACCTAAATAATTCCCCAATATTTTAGTCTTTGTTGGCTTTAAAGTACAGGTTGTATATCCCTTATCCCAGATACTTGGGACCATAGGTATTTCAGATTACAGATTTTTTTTTCCAGATTTTGGAATGTCTGCATCTACATAATAACATACTTTGGTGATGGGACTAAGATAGATTTCAGTTCTATGAAATCTAAACCTATAATTCCTTTATGCAATATATATATGATATATATATACATATATATATATATGGTGTGCATATATACCTTATATATATGTAGCATGAAGTAATTTTATACAATGGGTTCATGCATTTAAACATCATGTTACCCCATTGATACTACAGTAAATTTAGTGAAAAGAAATTCTACCTTGAAAAAAGAAGTTTTGCAAGGAAGAAATTGGTTTAGCCTAGTTTAACCTACTGATTTACTCCTGGAACCTTTTTCTCTTCTCAACTAAACTTATATTTAGATTGCCTGGAAGTCACACTCTTTGGAGAACAGACCAGATGTTAGCTTTCTATATTCTGAGTGCTGACTGTTCACCTTATACTATTTAATTTGAAGAGACATCTGGCACAAGAGAATCATCAGGAAGTAGGTGAGTGAGAGTCTTGACCTTAGGATCTAAGTGTCCCCTCCATTTCTATAGTTGCAGAATGAAATACTCCCTGGCTTACCCAAGGGTTGCTTTTAGCTTGGTGGGAAACAATTTGTAAAATGGATTTACAAGAAGGGTTAGCATAGAGGTAAAAGACAGAAGCCAAGGATAGGAGGCAACCGTAGAAGCACCTGGACATCTGATGTACAGATATACTAACTGAGGCAAAAGGATTTCTGAAGGCCTAAATCCCTCCCTCGTTTTTCTCAGAAGGACATAATTATACCAGCTTAACTTTTAGCAACCTCACACCCTATAAGCTTTTTTTCTTCTTTCTTTCAAAAGCCATCAACCATGGTGAAAGAAGGCATGCATTTAAAACTGTCAGATAGTTATGAATATACTGATTGTGCCTTCACTCGATCTTTGGACTCAAAGATCTGGTGATGCAGAACATCCCTCATTTTACAGAAGAGCAACTGATCAGGAGACAGGTTAAATGACATGGATAAGGTCACACAGTTACTTGAGACAGATCTGGCACTGAACTTTTGGCTCTTTCCCAAAATCAAAATAACCACAAAAGTCTAATGTTTGGAATCAAGACATTGAGACAGTCACAACAACACAACTAAAAACACTTAGGAAAAAGGACTTCCAGAACTGCTTTAGAAAGTGGCAAGAACCATGGTGTAAAAGTATCAGAAGTAGTCAGGCATGGTGGCACATGCCTGTAATCCCAGCACTCAGGAGGCTGAGGCAAGAGGATCACTGTGAGTTGGAGACCAGCCGGCTACATAGTGAGTTCCAGGTCAGTCTCAACTACATGGTGAGACCCTGTCTCAAACGACCAAAAAAAAAAAAAAAAAAAAAGTATCAAGTGAGGGGGAATATTTTGAGTGTGATTAATGACAATGTATGTTTTACTGTAATAAATTTTTTAAAAATTAAACATTCAGCAGATTTTTAGATCACACCTTGTAGGACTATTGGCAAAAGTTTCTTTTGAGATTTGTCTAAGAAGTATAATATTTTTATATTATAAAGAATATTTTCATTGCTCCAGGTTAACTTTTGTGTCTTTTTAATGGCCCATTAATTAATATTATTCCATTATATTTTGGTTTAATTTTTTTTTTTTTTTTGGTACTAGGGATCGAACTCTGGTCCCTGCGCTTGCAAGGCAGGCAGTGGAACCACTGAGCTAAATCCCTGGCCCTAAAATTATTTCTTATAAAAAATTAGCAATGATTCTTATCTTTGTTCTCCTTATGTATGAATTTGAATTGACCAATACAAATTGTATATATTTATCATATATACATGATGTTTTGAAAGATGCATACATTGTGCAATGGCTAAATCAAACCATTATTTACATTACCTCAAAAACCCATTTTTTGATGAGTATACTTACTTGCTGTCTTAGCGATTTTCAAGAATGCATAAACTGTTCTTATGATTTTATATGATAGTTTATATTTAATAATCAATTTTGTTTTTAAGATTTTTCTTTTCATCACTTTTAAAAAGTAATTTGGCTGCAATGTACTTTGGTACATTTTTGTGTTTGCCTACCTTATAGTTCACTGAAATTCTCGTCTCCATAGGCTTGTAGTTCTCATCAAAAGTGGATAAATTTTGAAAATTTTGAAAATTTAAAATTTTTTTTCTGCCTCTCACTCCTTCCTTTCTTTCTGGACCCCGACTATATGCATGCTAGAATGCTTGGTGTATCAGTCAGTGCTTATTAGAGAAACAGCTGTAATGCATGGTATACAGATATATATAAGAATTTATAAGATTGGCTTACAGTGGCTGCCCATTGGGTGAGACAAGGAAGAATGCAAAAAGTCTGCCTTATGCCCTGGAGATCTAAAGGATCCAGTCAAAGGCCTGAAGCTCACTACAGTGTCCTGTGTCAATTCAAATCAGGAGGCTGAAGGGTCTATGCCTGAACAGTCTGCACTGGAAGCCAGGACATGATCATGGTAAAGATGAAAACTGGAGCTCCTAGAAGAAACAACCAAGTCCTCCTTCTTCATTTCCCTTTTTATACCATTCTGGCAACAATCTTTCCTGGGGCAGGTTTTCCACACCCAGAACTATGTTGATTGCATTTAGCTGGGTGTTTCTCACTTAAATTGACACAGTCACTTAACCACCACATTTGGTATTGTCACACAAGTTGCCTCATTACATTCAGATTTTTTACTATGTGCTTAAGGTTTAGTAAATTCTATCCTGCTGCTGTTTCTTCAAGTTTATTGATTTTTGTCTGCCGTAACAAGTCTGCTATTGAATCCATTTGGTGCATCTGTTAATTCTGTTATTGTTTCCATTTCTAAAAAATTTGTGTGGTTATATTTTGTAGAGCTTATTTATTTATTATGTTCATGTTTTCTTTTCAATCATTTAACATGCTTGGAATAGCTATTCCAAATCCTAGTATCTCTATCATTTCTCAGTCTTTTTTACTGAATATTTCTTTTTCTGGCCATGAGTCACATTTCCTTGTTTTTCCTATTTAGAGTATGGATTTATAGCACTTTGCAATTGGATTCTGAAATTTTTAAATATTGTTGAGTGTCTAAATTTGTGTTTCTTTATTATGTTGAAAATTAAAAAAATACTTTCTTTCCTAGCCATCAGTTAGATTTTATGCCATGGATTTTGTTTTAAAGCTTTGTTAGGGAAGGTCTAAAATAGCCTTTATTTAGGACTCTTGCAGTCTACTTTCCACAATGCACTGGCCTTCTTTTGAAATCTATCAAAAGCCCCTCTTTTTAATAAATCCCACCCACCCTGATAGGAATGCAAATGTTTCCCAGCCTCTAGGAGCGCTAGGAATTGTTCACTTTACAGTGAGTCAGTCACCTGGCAATTATTCTTTCACCAATGCTATTCTTTGTGTCATGACTTCTCATGTTATATATGAACATCTAGCACTAGGCCAAAGACTCAAGGTGACCTTTTGTAGACCTTTCGAGTTATTTCTTTAAATGGTTCCCTTCCTCCATAACTTTGCCTACCACACTCCAGCTGCTTCAGGATTGCCAAACTCTAAGCTTTGTTTAAATTCCCTTTCTTCTGTGCTTTGGTAAGTGTCTGAGATAGATTTCTAAAGTTATCATAGGATTTGCTTCTTTTCTGCCTTCTCTCATGGGCAACATTTTATCTGATAACATCTGTCTTTTGTTTCTCAGATTTTGCTTGATTATGACAAGTGAAGATCTGGTACCATCACTTCACCATACTCAGAAATAGAAAAAAAGTTCACATTTATTTAATATGAAAACTTCTAAGCTCAAACTATGTATAATACTTATAATGATTCTTTCTTATGCTTGAATACCAAGAAGATTGTGATTCAAGTCATTGTATCTCCTTCCTATTTGGTCTTCTCGGTCTATGGGGTATCTTTGTGTTTGACAAGATCAAAACTGCCATAAGGAAGGCTATCTACATAGACTGAGGTCAAAATAAGGTCCATAATGTCTTATAGGGTTTAAGTTTGGTGCACAATATTTTTCACTCACAGAGTCACGAATAATGGGTTATTTTGCAATTGCATTTGCTTAAATATCAACCAATCCTCCCAAAAGAATGGAAACAAACATTATAATGATTATTATGTGAAGGATATAAGAAACTATAGAATATCCATGATGCCATGCGAAATTAGCTTAAATTTAATAGAAGTAGAAAGATGTAGTTACTCAGATATTTAAGATAGAACTAAAAATTCATTCATAGCTCATTTTAATGATTCCATATAATCAGTATTCTGAAACTTAAGAAAAATATTTGAAACTACTTTGAAATGTGGGATGTGTATTTCAAAATTATAAGTTAATTGTGGAAATTTCATAGGGATTCTAAAAGTGAAATTTGATAGGAGTTATAATATCTATTCTGAGTCAAAAAGGATCCTTTAAACTTGGTGTGGTGGTGCATACTTGCAATCCCAGCACTGTGGGAGGCTGAGGTAGGAGGATTTCAAATTCAATCCAACCTAGCGAAATCAGTGACTTAACAAGACCTTGTTACAAAATAACAAATAAAAAGGGCTGGAGTTTTAGCTTAATGCAAAGGCCCTGGGTTCAATCTCCATTACCATAAAAAAGAATCCTTTATCAATATAGCTAAATTTCTACTTAAATATACATTCATATACATATATACACATACCTACATATATTATATATAGACATTTATTTACATTCATTGATAGAACAAGATGTGAATGAGTGAATTTTACTATTATGTAAAAGACACTGCCACTGATCTCTTTCAAATTATTTCCCCTCGTGCCCAACACACCTCTCATTCTTACCACTTTCTGAAGCAGTTCTAGCAGTCTTCTTTTATGTCTTTAGTGTTGCTGTTGTGGCTTCCTCCGTGGCCTGATTCAATTCAAAATGATTACCTTGACTTTGGGGAAGAGCCAGAAGCTGCCCAGTGCCAGATACAGTGAATAAGGTAGACGGGGACAGACTGTAATATTTTTACCAGTCTGCCTTTCCACTGGAAGGCACTCAGCAGCACCATTCACTGTATTTTTTATCATATCTAGTAATGACACTGATGAAAGAGAACTTCCAGAACTGCTCCAGAAAGTGTCAAGAGGGACAAGTGCATTCAAAGTGAGGGTGAGTATTCTGAGGTGGATTAATGGGAATATGTCTTTCATTCTAATACACCTTTTAAAAATTTAAATATTCACCATATATTTTGAATATCTTTTGTATGTATAAATATGATCAAAAGTTCAAAATGAGGACATTGCTATACCAGATTTCTGTATGGCATAAGTCAGCAAACATTTTCTGTAAGGGACACTACAGAGAATAGACTTTTTTGGACTACAGACTTTTGTTATAAGAGCTGTGCTCTGTAGTGTGAAAAGAACCATAGAAAATAAGAAAATGAATGAGTGTGGCTGTGTTCCTGTTAAACTTTATTTACACGAAAGACTATGGTCAACATTTGGTTTGTGAGTCAGTTCGTCAATCTGTGATCTGTAGCATAAGATAATTAGGATCCTAAAGCTGCCTGAAAACAGAAGCTCTTTATAGGGTTAACTCAAACCACCTCAGAATCTGAACTTGTGCACCCCTCCTGCCAATAACAGGGTGCTGGTAAAAATCAAAGGCTAGAGTTCAAACCAGATTCTCTTCTCTGTTCCCATTCAAATCCATTTCTGTGCTTGGTTCCACCCTGGCTTTGGGGATTTGTTTCTTTTTGCCAGCAATTCTAAAGGAAAAGAATAACAATAACTCCGCCTCTCATTTAGCCTGGTCTACACTGGTCAAGGTGGGATGGTTTGGACATATGAACTACTACGGTTCATTTGACTTTTATAGATCACTGTGCAAAATAAGAATGTTATCCACACCATTGTTTTTTTTCCCCTCCACTTTCCTAAACTAATAAATTAAAGTAACAAAATTGGGATGATTTATGAATTGGGGATCTGTGACTATGAAGTTAAAAAAAATTGACTACTACCAGATTGGTTAACAAAAAAAAGATTCTATCTTACAAATGGTTCATAATTTTGAAATATATTTTGCTAAGAAACTATATACTATACTGTACTACAGTTGTTAAACTACTTTTTAAAAACCTTTCAGAAAAATATGACAATGTAATCCAGGTCTGATGAACTTCATAAAACAATGCAGCATCTACATTGAACTGTTGTGAGATCTTAATTAACAGAACATGTATCAAGTGCCTAAAACATCACATGGCATATTGTAGGCACTCAAACATTAATTCCTCATTCTCACATATCAAAAACAGGGACAGATGCCAACTGGACCATTTCACTTATGGAAAGAAATGTACATTTTCAGGGGGTGTTTCAGTAAGAAATACCTGTTTTATTAGTTCTCAAACCTAATTTTATTGCTGCAGAATAAAAAACAACTAAAAGTATTTCTAAACAGCCAACGTTCTGGCAGGAACCACCCATTCACCTTATAAAGTACTCTATGTCGATATCCACGTTAACTCTGAAGAAGAGTTTGAAGAGAATGAATCATGGTGAATGATAAGGGCAAATTAAGCAGGATTTTAGCAGTGTGTACAGGGTCATACTTTTACATAACCTCAAAATAGTGTTGCTTAATTATCTACGGCATTTTAGTAAGTACTGAAGACATACTAATGTGACCAGGAAGAAGAGGACAAGAAGTTCTTCAGTGAAGATTTATAAAAAATAAACTTTGGTATAAAGAAGAATGTTCTAAATATTCGCTCATGACTTTTTTTCAAAAAGCAAAATAAAATATTTAATAATCTCTTTCATATGGTATAAATTTGACTAGTTTTTGCCTTCAGCAAAAAAGAGATTTTTGCCAATAAACTTGCTTTGGGCTTTTTCAAAAAGGAAACCTAAGCTAAATGGTATAATTCATTTAGCAAGAAAAAGATCTTTAGACTAAAGTGTAACCACATTTTCAATGTTTTTGAATTGTAACAAATGAAGATAAATTAAAAAATTTTTTTCAGAGAAAAAAAAATGCAAAGAAACTTATGGAAAAACCAGAATTTGGAATTAGCAATGAAGAATTACTTTCTTAAAAAATAAACTAGTACTTATATTTCATTTTCATATTATTTTGAGAAAGTAACACAATAAACTGACAAAATTGTGTTAACCAAATACTGAGGGTTGCATTTTACCCAAAGAACACTGATGAGCCTTTTTAAAACCAAAGTGCTAGAGTTTCTCTTATGCAAGAGAAAGGAAAAGGCTAAACTGAAGCTTGCATGGTGGCATTGTGTAGAAATCATTTAGCATTGCTGAGCTCAGTATGCACCCAAGTTATTGGCTAATATAGGTAATGAGTTGTATGTCTGTCTCGGATTATGCAATGCTATAACAGCCTCTCCAGACAAACCTTTGTTAATGTAGACTCTAACTTGTAAAGGGAAGTCCACCACTGTACACAAGAAGAGAGCAAATATTTATTAGTTACCTGTGTGAACAAGAAATGAAGTTTTCATTAAGAATAAGAGAAAGAAAGAAAAAGAACAAAGACTAATAGAACACCAGGGGCCCATATTTTGAGTCAATGCTATTAGTATTTACTGTATTATAACATGATCAAATTCTCCTTTTACATTCTGAATGATAGCCATCTCTATTCCTTGAGCATTCTCCCAAATTCACATTTTCTAAATCACAGTAATTAGGTACCAAATTCATAATTCTTGCTATATTTGTGAGCATGTATACTATTATGCAGTGCTTTTAATCTATTTATTTTTCTTGATTAAATAGATTTTAAAAGAAAACATTATGAAATCAGTGGTTTAGCATTGCAGTTATATTTTGAAATATTTTAAAAATTTAAGAGTAAAATTATTAGGGTAAATGTTTCTGACAATTAGCACATAAAATCATCATATACTCCACTCATCTTAGTTAAGGAGCACAGCCCTGCACAAAAGATGTATGCCTTCCAATAATGAGAAAAACTCATGCATGGAAGTATTTTTATGCCATCATTTCACTAAATATCAACAAAAGTTGAGCATGGTTGCACACACCAGTAATCCCAGCACTCTGGGAGGCTGAGGCAAGAGACCTGCAATTTCATGCGCAGCCCAGACAACTGAGCAACTTAGTCAGAAGCTATTTCAAAACAAAAAGCAACAAGATCTAGGGTTGTAATTCAGCTTGAGAACCCTGGGTTCAATCCCCTGTACTGAAAAAAAATTTTTTTTAAATAATATCAATAGATTATATATTAATAGATACCATTTTTTCTTTTTCTTTTTTCTGGTACCAGGAATCAAACTCGGGATCTTGTACTTGCCAGGCAAGTGTGGCACTAAGCAAAATTCAGATACTATTTTTTAATCTATGTGGTCTATAGCCTGCTGGAAATTTAGCAGTAAAGATTAAAAAAAATGCCTTTATCAAATACTGTCGCACCTACTGGCAATGTATCAGACCCATAACTGAAATAAAATGTACTCACATGAGAACTCAATGACTGTGATATTTTTACTACCTACCCCTTACTTCTACCTCATTTTACACAAAGAAACTTGGGTTCAGAGAAATTAAAGCTGTGCCTGAGAGTATACAACTTGAATTGGGAGTGTACAACTGGAATTTCCACCATGGCCCATTAGGAAATCTCTCTCTAAAAACTAAAATAAATAGCAAGGATGTTGACAAAGATGAGTGGATGGGCTTGCCAAGCAGCAAAAGGAGAAAAAGAACAGGAAGGAATGTGGAGTGGTTGCTAACACCAAAGAAAAACACTTAAGTCTATTTCCATTGTAAATTTTCCTCTAAGACTGAAAAACGCAAGGTTCATATATTTTCTTTCAGATGTTTGTCGCTCTAAAACAGAATGAATCTAAGAGTATATTTTCAAATGGCTGCTAAAGGATGAACTAAGAAATACAGCTCAATAGCCCAAGTTCATTTCTTCAGTGTATTAACTTGTGTGTGCAAGTTCTGCTCTCACAAAGCAATAGAAACCACATCTTGTCACATGCTCATAATTTTGAAATTAGGGAATTTTGGCTCCAAAAGCCACTAGGCTGACAGATAGCTGTAGTAATTCCAACAAATCTATATTTATGTGTGTCTGAGCAGAACATCGAGCATTTACATTTTCTATGACACATTCCCTATCTGGTAGATGAAGCAAAAACTCAAATTTGAAAGGATGAGCATAAAATTTACAGGACATCTTTAGGATTCCAAAAATAGTGAAGAACAACATCAGGTCATATAAAGTTACTTTATAAGGTACCCTTTCAATGTGAAAAAAATGTCTTACAAACTTCTTTCAGCCACTTAAACTGGTCAAACAAATAATTTAATGGAGGATCAAAAAGATATACACCATAGAGAAAGAAGTTAGCAATAAGAATGCGCTATGTTTATTGGTTTGCTAAAAAAAAAAAAAAAAAAAAAAAAAAGACATTTCTTATTTTCCATGTTGATTTGTTAAAGAAACCAGGTTTTCTAAATCAGAAAACAGCTAGAAATACATGTTATGATCTACAAAATTATTTTGATCCATTTTGGATGAAAAGTCTTTAATTTGCTTTGGTCTAAAAATATATAAGAAATCTTACTCATTCTCAAATGAGACCAGTAAAACTGCATCTAGGCTGAAGCCAATATGAATAAATATTGCTCTTTCTCTTTAACTGAAAAGCATATTCCAGCCATAGACTGGGTGCTCTAGATCCTCTGTTAATATCTGCTGTGTGACTCAGGTAAGGTTTACTGAAATGGCACTGGTGTAAGGGCTGTGCAGTACAGACTGGTGTCAGAAACATTGCTTCTAGACACTGGCCATTCTCGTCAATATTCCTTATCATTGCTTTTGGGAATTCTATATTATTCAAAAAAGGAAGGAGATAAAATCATAAATATGTATTAAGATGTTAGAAACCTAAGACAAAATAAACACATTGAGCATTATTCACAATAAAAATGTGCAAGTGCAATATTACATTTTGTCTAGTGTATCACTGAGTAATATCCAAATGTTCTGATGAAGATATGGTGAAATAAAGTCTCTTTTCCCTGACATTATGAAAATTGGAACCTTGCTTCCCAAAGGTAATCAGATCATATGTATTAAGGTATTTGTACCTTTGAACCTGTAATTTCACTTTTAGGATTCTTTTCTAAGAAAATTAGATTAAGTGAAAATGAAATAAAATACACAATTACATGCACACACAAAAACCACATTGTTTATCAAAAGTGGCTACAGCTTTAGTTTTTCCACAGTTGAGGAAAGGCTAATTGATCACTAAAACTACTTTCATTGAAACATTCACCAAACCCTGAAAATCATGTTTCTAAAGAATATTAGAGAAAATCTGAAGAATCTTCAGATGAAACAGTAAATTCAAAACAGTGCAAAACTGAATATATGGGTTCAATCCCCGGTACCAAAACAAAACAAAAAAACCACTAAATATATGGCAATATTTGAATCTTAATTCAAAAGCATAGATACTACCTAGGAAGAAAATGGTGAGAAAATATCCTCAGATTGCAAAGATTACTTTTTATTAATAGGACTTAGGATTTTGGGTGATTGCTGTTTTCTTCTTTATCCAATTATCCCCAACAAGTGGAAATGTCTCTCTATTGTTTTATGCTTTTATGGCAAGGACTAAACAAAGGGCACACGAAACATTTGATAAATGTATGAAATTTACCTTTCCCATCAAAGTTAAATGAAAACTTAGAATCATGTATTAACTTTTACACTTGGTAACTCAATGAGGATATCTGTAGATGTTTTGTCTTTACCACATCCAATATTTAATCATTCTGGCTTCAGTTTAATCACTGTTGCATCCATTAAACAATGTCAGAGCCATGCGTAGTACAGAGTAGGTGCTCAATAAATATATTTAGAATGGGAATTACTGTCCAAAGAGACTGTGGGATTCTGTAATAGAAACAACTCATGGTGCTTGAGTGTATTACAGGACTTTGGGCCAAGGATTTAGCTCAGTGGTTCTGCCACCTGTCTCACAAGTGCAAGGTCCTGAGTTCAATCCCCAGTACCAAAAAAGCAAACAAACAAAAATGACTTCATTTCTGGAGTACCCTGCAATTATGGTTATTGGTCACTGAATGATATTTGGAAATTATTGCAAAAGAATCTTTTATACTAACCTAGCCTTGATAATATACAATTCTATCTCATATTTATAACATGACTTCATTCCCTTAAAAAACATTGAAAAAGCAACTGAAGTTAATTTCTTACCTTGTAGTGGAGGAAATAAAAGGAGCCATTATTTATTAAACATCTGCTGGATGCCAGGCACCATGTCCATGCTTTGCATCCATAATCCTACCCAATGCTCAATGTTAGAGTCTTCATTCAAAGGTGAAGAAAGGACTTTGCATCCTAGTGAGTTAAGTGCCTTGTAATCTGGGAATAGGAATAATAGTCAGACTGCTGACTTCTGACCTGGGGTTCTTCATATTTGCTCATCAGTATATTCAACCTTTCATGGTAGATGGCAATGTTTGGGATGTTGCATGGTTGTCCTTGGACTCATGTTCCTTGAACCCAGGAATCTTTCCTGTCCATTCAGCTCCTTCAAGAGAGATAAATAAAGACTACAATGAATCTACACATGGCATTTCTTCACAAATTTTGTAAAGCCACAGCAGACATAGTGACATAAAAGTCACAAAATTTTTAATATTCAAAACTAGACATTTTAAGGGGAAAATAAAATGATTTTTCTGGCATTCCTAAACTTTACTTTCACTATTACTGTCACAACTTTGGAGGTTCCAGAGCATAAAATCCAAGCCATAGCCTGAGAGCTAATGAAAATGTAATGTCACTTTCTTTTCTCACAGACATAAAAGTATTTCATGGGCAGGTTAGAAAGACAGGAGTGACAGAAGCAAAGCAGAAGGAGGAAGAAGGAGAAATGTGACATAGGTAGTAGGTCCTGCCTGCTTGTATCCCCTTGTCCAGGGAAGAACAGATGTGCAAAATGGAGGAGTGACAACAGACACTTCTGACTCAAGTCAGGAACAATAGGGAACCACAGCATCTTGCTCCCCAGGATGACTCTCATCCTGGGTTTCTGAGAGAACTCTACCCATAGCAAGACTCTAAGCAGCTAGGGATGATTCCAAAACCAGAGTCAAAGGCACAGGTGACTGAGGTTCTGGCCATTGGCACAAAATTGAAGCACTCAAACAATACCTTAGTGCATGAATTTAAAAAAAAATTGATGTTAAAAAAGAAAAATGATGGATGAAATCTTTAAAAGGTTAAAGCCAGTAGTTATTGGCTACTGTTTTTACCACACTGTGTTATTGTGCATGAAAAATTGTCATTTCCAATTAGCCTCTGATTTCTGCGGCCTTTGATGGGAAGGTTTATAAGGACTGAGACTGGACTTTGAAATGATTGCACAACATGAAGCTTTGATCAAAATATATGATGAACATTTAAACTTTAAAAAAAAAGTTTATTACAGTAAAAAACACATTGGTGCACCATACCATTAGGAAGTACACACAAATCCCAGGGAGCAGCTGTGTAGACCAGAGGGGTGTGGCTACAGGAGGATTCCAGACAGGCTCTGCCCCAACCCCAGAGACTTGGGTACCTGGGCCACAGCCAAGGGCCTGCCTGGAAAAGAACTACACAGGTGCACAAGCAACAGCCAGAGGATCACCTTGATACAATTGATAAGTGTGTGGAGATCCTAGCCAGAAGTTTGTGCAGACAACAGGAACTAGGATGCATATCCCCCAGCCAAAGGCCCTCTCAGACAACAGCTACATAGGGGCCCCAGTGACAGGTAAACCTAGATACCATCCCAAGTGTGCACAGGCCACAGCCAGAATCTCATCCAGTCAACAGAAGGTTAGCTCAGGGATCCAGAAAGCCACCATTCTGAACCCAGGAATAGGTATACTGGTGAACAGCAGAGAAAAGGCCACTCAGTGGCTTGCTGAGAATTGAAGACCACTGGGTGAACAAAAAGTTGCCTCAACAAAAGCACAGCAGGCTATATCTGTTGAAATGAGAAGACATGGAAACAAGTCTCAAAATCAACTGTACAGATCACCTAATGCAACCCCAAAGGGCAATAAGATGGAACAATCTGATAATCAACCACCTAGACTCTAAACTGGCAACAAAACAGGACCTAGAAAAAAATAAAATCAGAAATAATTTCTCAGATAACAGCAGAGATTGTGCCCATAGTGCAAGACATAATTAATATATCTATTGCAGACACAGATTAAAAAAATAGAGCTGAGTAACATGATGGATTCCCAACATAGGAAACTAATGGAATTCATAAAACAGATGCAAACAGATTTCCAGATTAAAAACTACATTGAATGTTCACACGGCAGAATGAGCCAATGAGAGGGTAGAATTTCAGATATAAAAGATAGGATTGCAATTAGTGACCAAGAAAAGAAAAATTTCTTAAAAATAGTAAATGGCCATGAGAAATCAATCTAGCAGCTGCTAGACCATGCAAAGAAGAATAACATAAGACTGAATAGAGTCAATTAAGAAACAGGAAAGAGTGCAAATGAAATAAAAAATCTGTTCATAGAAGTAATGGCACCAAACTTCCCAAGTAGGGGAAAATAATTTTATGTACAGATAAGTGAGGCATATAGGACTCCAACTAACCATGATTAAAAAAATCTAAGCATAGGTATATAATAGTTAAGATTCCAGACACTCAACAGAAGAACAAAATTCCATAAGCAGTCAGAGAAAAGAAACAAATCACATACACAGGAAAGCCCATCAGAATCACAGCAGACTTCTCAACACAAACCTGTGAGACAAGAGGAACTTGGATTGATGTATTTGAAGTCCTAAAGGAAAACAACCTCCAACCCAGAGTGATGTACCCAGCAAAACTATCTTTCATCAAAATTGATGGAGAAATAAGATACTTTCATGACAAAGGACTCCTGAGGAATTTCATGAATACCAAATGAGAATTCCAAAAATTTTATTTTATTTATTTATTTATTTTATTTTTGGGGGGGTACCGGGATTGAACTTGGGTCCTTGCACTTGCAAGGCAGGCCACCAAACCACTGAGCTAAATCCCTGGCCCCTGCAAAAAATTTTAAACAATATCCTAGGAAAAGACAATGAGGATCACAACCCCAGGAAGCCCAGCAAAATGAATCCATCAGGAACAATAAGAAATTAAATGCAAAGTGGGAGAATTCAATGAAAAGAAAATGTCATAACAAAGATGTCAATATATAACAATTATATGGTCTAAATTCAACAATGTTAATGGTCTCAATTCACCAAATGAAAGAAATGGATTGGCAGAATATATCAAGAAGCAAAATCCAACAATATGCTGCATACAAGAAACACACTTAATTCACACTCATAGACTGAAAGTCAAAGGGTGCAAAACAATACTCAATGTGACAGGAATGCCTAAAAAGCAGGACTAGCTATCCTCTTTGCAGATCAAATGAATTTCAAACCAACACTGATTAAGAGAGACAAAGATACTACATCCTCCTAAAGGGAATAATCCAAGAGAAAGAGATGAAAATCATTAATATATATGCACCAAACATTAGTGTGGCCAACTATATAAAACAAATACTAACATCAATGAATAATAAAATAAGCACTAATATAATAGTAGTAGGGGACCTCAATACACCACTTTCACAAATAGATCAACTACACAAAAAATAAACAACAAAATATTAGAACTCAATCAAACTCCTGAACAAATGAACTTAACAGACATTTACAAAGTGTTCCAGCCAATAAAATCATAATACATATTCTTTTTTTTATTAAGCTTATTGGTATTTTTAAATATACAGTACAGTTACATTCATCATTGAAATCTTATACTATTATATGATATACCTTAGTTCTTATTTTTTCCACATTCCCCTGCCCTCCCTTCAACCCCTCCACCCTTCCGTATTTACAAAGACTTTGTTTCCATTTTTTCCTTTTCTTGTATTTTTTAACTTCCTTTCTTTCTTTTCCCCTACCCTTCCCACTTACCCTACCTAGTGCTTTAGATATTTTCTTTCTACTTCACATTATCAAGGATACAATTTGAAACATATTTACACTTTTAGTTTTTCACACCAGAAAAATGATTTGATATTTACACAAGTGTGTCCTATTTATTTCACTTAAGAGTATCACCTCAATGTGCATCCATTTAGCTATAAATGTTTCTAGTTTCTCATTTTTTTTTTTTTAATACCAGTGATTGAACTCGGTACCTTGCTCTTGCAAGACAGGGAGCTAAATCCCCGGCCCTTAGTTTCTCATTCTTTATGGCTGAGTATTACTCCATTTTATAGAAAAACCACATCATCTTTATCCAGTCTCCAGTTGATGGGCAAAAGAGCTGTTTGCAAGTTTTAGCTATTACAAACTGTGCCACTCTAAACATGGATGCATATATACATCACCATGGTATGATTCTTTTAATTCTTTTAGAAAGATACCCAGGAGAGGGATACCCAGATCAAATGGGATCTCTAATCCTAGTTTTTTGAGGTATCTCCATATTGATCTCCATTGTGGTTGCACCACTTTGCACTTCCACCAACAAAAGAGAAGGGTTCCTTTTCCCCACACCCCAGCAGCATTTGCTATTCTTTAATTTCTTGATAGCAGCCATTCTTTCTGGGGTGATGTGGAATCTCAGTAATGATTTCATCTGCATCTCTCAAATGACCAGTGATGTTGAACATTTTTTCATATATTTATTCGCTGCTTTTCCTTGTTTGTCTGAGAAATATCAGTTCATTTCAGATGCCCGTGTTTTAATTGGTTCTTTATATTTGGGGGGGGTCTGATTTTTTTTTTTTTGAGTTCTCAATATATATTCTAGAAAGTAGATCTTTGTTTGGGAACAGCTTGTGAATTTTCCCTCATGTTGTAGGTTGTCTCTGAGCTCTGTTGGTGATTTTTCTTGCAGTGCAGAGGCTTTTTGATAATATCCCAGTTGTTGATTCTTTGTGCTAGTTCCTGTGCAACTGAGTCTTTTCCTATGCCATTATCTTTGAGAGCTCTACCTAACTTATCTTCCCTCAAGTTCAGTGTTTCTGTTTTAATATTTATATCTTTAATCCACTTCGATTTTAGTTTAGTGCATGGTGAAAGATAAGGGTCTAGTTTTAATCTTTGGCAGGTTGAAATCCAGTATTTCCAACACCATTTATTGAAGAGGCAGGCTATCTTTTCTCTAGTGAAGATGGTTGGCTCCTTTGTCAAAGATGAGGTAGCTGAGTATATCTAGAGTTGTTTCAGCATCTTCTAATCTACTCCACTGATCCTTGGGTCTGTTTCTTTTCCAGTACTATGCTATTTTTATCGCAGTGGGCTTGTAGTATAGCTTCAAATTGGAGACTGTGATACCCCCTGCAATGTCTCTGTTGCCTACAATTGCTTTTGTTAGGATGTCCATGATCACCACTCCTGTTCAATTTAGTTCTGAAAACATTAGCCAGAGCTATTAGAAAAGAGAAAGAAATAATAGCAATAAAGATAGGAAAGGAAGAAGTTAAATGGTCGATGATATGATATTCTACATACAAAATGCAAAAACTCTGCCCAAAGATTTCTAGACTTAATTGAAAGATTCAGTATATTAGCCAGATACAAGGTCAACACTTAGAAACCAATCACCTTCTTGAATACAAATAACAGACTCCCTGAGAAAGAAATCAGGAAAACAATTTCTTTCCCAATAGCATTCAAAAAAATGAAATATCTAGGATCAATCTAACAAAGGAAGCAAAAGACCTGTACAATGAAAATTTCAGCAATCTGAAAAAAGTGATCAAAGAAGATATTAGAAAATGGAGAGAAAACCCTTGCTCCTGGATAGGAAAAACCAATATAGTGAAAATGGTCATACTTCCAAAGCTGCTATACAGATTCAATACAATCCTAATTGCAATCCAAACAGTAGAAGCCTGCCCCTTCGGCCCAGCACGCCAGAGGAGCCCAGCCACATGTGCACCAACACAGGGGTATGTTCCCCCCCCCGACGCCCACCACACCACAAACAAGAAAAAGAGGGCCTCTCTGAGGTTTCTACATGATAATTGAAGCCTACTGGAAAAGTGAAGGAAATCTCCGTGATAAAGACACACTTCACCACCATAACTGGTAAGTAGGAGGGACCAGTACCTCACTTGGGAACCTGGTCTAACTTCAGGGGAAAGACACCTGGAACCTGCAGTAGAACCTTGCAGAGTTCAATCCAAGCAGCAGGTCAGAGATCTCAACTTGAGCCTCGCACACAGATACCAACATGAACCTCAGGGGACAGCTACTAGTTTGATGACACTAATTAATTTAAATCTGCACACTCCCACCCATGCTATCTATTGTGTCAACAGAGGCATACCCTGAAGAAGGCCCTCCATTTCTATTTGTAATTTTTATTTTCAAAGTAATATTATTCTCTTATCTTTAATCATTTAAAAATTTTTAATTTTTCTTTCTCAAAATTTCCCATTTTTCTCTTCTTTTTTATCCTCTCTCTCTCTCTCTCTCTCTCTCTCTCTCCTTGATCTTACTTTTCCTTTTTGTTCCTGTTCCTATCCTAATTTGATTTTTTCCTTTTCTTCTCTTTTTCCTTCTCTCAATTGCCATCACTTTTAAAAGTGATTACAGACAGTCTCTAGACTCTATTGCTGTTAGTTTGTTCTGTTCTTGTGTATATTTTGTTTTGCCTTCTCTTCTCTTCAACAGCTTCCTAGAGGTTCAGGGATCTTCTTGTGTGCTCTGACCTCACTTCTAATCTTTCTCTATCCTATCTATCCCTCCCTTCCCAACTCCTTCTAAATCCCCTTCCTGAAGGGTAAAGTTGCTATGTTGAAGAGATTATTCACTATCAATATGTTTTGGGTTGATCCATGATATTGATTTAATTCACACAGTTAAAGGTGATAGATTAATAACTACCACAAATTTTCATTTTCTAAGCTATGCTTGAAGCTACTTGTTGCTGACTGTATCCCTTGGGCTAAGATGTTGTGATTGATATAATCAGTTGTCCTTCATAGTATAGTGAAAATGAAATTGCCTCAGAGTCACTAGAGACTAAAAAGCTAAAGACCAGCTATATCTGAAAGATCAAATTATTAACCCAGGAATTAAACCAAGGACAGCACCACCAACAAAAATAGCAGTGAGAAGACATTTAAACAAGGCACAAACACAGACTTCCACCTCACCAAAAGTAAACTATGAAATGAGGTGGAAAAGTCTGACTGTCAACCATTTGGACACCCTGAACTGGTGACACAGTAATTAACAAAACAGATAAATGAGGCTTTGGAAAATTCAAAACAGAAATAATTTCCCAGATAAGCAGAGATGATAAGAAGGATGAAAGATGTGACTAGAGACTCTACAACAGAAACAGATTAAAAAATAGATGAGCTCAGGACCATGACAGAAACCATGAATGCCCAGAATAGGAAAGAAATGAAACGCTTGAATGCCCAACATAAGAAAGAAGTGCAATCCATGAAACAGATATCCAGGGGATTAAAAACTCTATATAAAGCATTCACAGCAGGATGAATGCATGTAAATATAGAATTTCAGAAATAGAAGATAGGACACTAATCATGAAAAGAGAGATCATTTAAAAACAGTAAGGTATTATGAGAAATCAATCCAACAACTTTTAGATGATGCAAAGAATAATAATATAAGACTGATAGGAATCCATGAAGCAGGAGGAGAAAGAACAAATGACAGAAAAAACTATTCACAGAATTAATGACAGAAAACTTCCCAAACAGAGGGGAAGAATTTGACATACAGATAAGTGAGGCATATAGGACTCCAACTAGCCATGATAAAAAAAAAAATCTATGCCTAGACATATAATAATCAGTATTCCAGAAACTCAAAAGAAGTACAAAACACTATAAGCAATAAGAGAAAAGAAACAAATCACATGTAAAGGAAAGCCCATCAGAATCACAGAAGACTTTTCAACACAAACCCTAAGATCAAGGAGACCCTGGAGTGAGGAATTTCAAGTTGTAAAAGAAAACAACCTCTAACCTAGACTGATGTATCCTGTAAAAGTCCTTTCCAAAATGGATGGTGAAATAAGACACTTCCATGACAAAGAACACCTGAGAAATTTCATGGAGTGCCAGTTTTTGGAGTGCCAAGCTGGCACTCTAAACACTTCTAAACAATATCCTGGATAACTTCACAACTTCATAAGGGCCAACAGAGCAAATACACCAGGCAAGGCAAGAAATTAAAGGGAGAGAGGGAAAAATAACAGATAAAAAATAACAGATAAAAGCACCAACAACCAGGAAAATAAGATGACAATGAAAAGTAAATACATAACAGTTATAACTATCAGTTTTAATGACCTCAATTCACCAATTAAAAGAAATAGGCTGACAGAATAGATTAAGAAGCAAAATCCAACAATATGCTGTGTACAAGAAACCCACTTAATCTACAAAGAAATTCACAGACTGAGAGTACAAGGACGGAAACAGTTCCCCATGTGACAGGAGCCCAGAAAAAAGTGGGTGTAGCTATCTTATTTGCAGACAAAGTAAATTTCAAACCAAAAACTGATTAAGAGAGACAAAGAAAGCCACTACATCCTTGTAAAGGAACAATACAAGAGGAAGAAATGGCAATCATAAATGTATATGCACTGAATACTAATGCCCCCAACTATACAAAACAAAAAAGTAACGGATATGAAAAATGAAATACTACTACAATGGTAGTGGGGGACCTCAATACTGTACTGACACAAATAGACAAATCATCTAGACAAAAAAAAAATCAATGAAATAACAGAACTGAACCAAGTCTTAGAACAAATGGATTTAGTACATGTCTACAGAGTGTTTGACCCTAGAAAATCAGAATATACATTCTTTTTGACTGCACATGGGTCATTCTCCAAAACAGACCATATACTAGCAAATAGAAGATGCTTAAGTAAATGCAAAGGAAATGAAGTTATCCCTGTATACTGTCAGACCATAACACAACTAAATTGGAGATTGATAACAAAGAAACCACAGAACTTCACAAACACATGGAAAATGAATAACACTCTCCTGAACAACCAATGGGTAACAGAGGAAATTAAAGAAGAAATTAGACAGTTTCTATAATTAAATGATGCCAATATGAAATATAGGAATCTATGGGACAAAAGGAAAGAAGTTCTACAAGAGAAATTCATAGAAGTAAATGCACTAGGAAAATAGAGCGAGCTCAAATAAACAAACTAATGCTTAATTTAAGCTTATAGAAAAAGAGCAAGACAAGCCCAAAGCTTGTACAAAGGAGGAAATTATAAAGATCATAGCAGAAATTAATGCAATGGAGACTAAGAGAACAATACAAAAATTTAATGAACTGAAGAGTTGGTTTTTCAAAAGAATAAATAAAATCAATAAACTTTTAGTCAACCTTATCATAAAAAGGAAAGAAAAGGCTCAAATTCATGTAATTAGGAATGAAAAAGGTGAAATCACAACAGATCAAGCAGAAATCCAGAGGATCATCAGTACCTACTTTGAGAACCTGTACTCTAATAAAATGGAAAATACAGAAGAAATGGACAGATTCCTAGATACAGATGAATTTCCAAAGTTGAACAAAGAAAAAATAAAAAGTCTAAATATCTCAATTACACTCAATAAAATTGAAAATATGATTAAAACCTCACCAATAATGAAAAACCCAGGTCCTGATGGCTTCACTGCTGAATACTACAAGACATTTAGAGAAGAACTAGTGCCACTACTCTTTAAACTCTTCAGTGCAATCAAAAGGGAAGCAATACTTTGCAAATTCAATCCTGGAAGCAAGTATTACTTTGATTCCAAAACCAGGGAAACACCCAACCAAAAAAGACAACTACTAGCTAATCTCCCTAATTAACATAGATGCAAAAATCCTCAATAAGATACTGGCAAACAGAATACAGAAGATCATCAAGAAGAGCATACACCCTGACCAAGGCAGATTTATCCCAGGCATGCAAGGATGGTTCAACATACATAAATCAATAAATGTAATATACTATATTAACAGAGTGAAGGACAAAAACCATATGATCACCTCAAAAGATGCATAAAAAGCATTTGACAAAATTCAACATTCATTTATGATTAAAAAACCTATAGAAAATTTGATTAGATGGTCTTTATCTCAACCTGATGAAGGCTATCTATGAAAAACCAAAAGCCAGTATCATACTAAATGGTCAAAAACTGAAAACCTTCACGCTAAAATCAGGAACAAGACAAGGATATCCATTATCACTATTCATGTTCAATATAGTTCTAGAAACATTAGCCAAAACAATTAGATGAGAGAAAGAAATAAAAGGAAGACAGGAGAGGAAGAAGTTAAACTGTCACTTTTTGCTGATGATAGGATACTCTACATAGAAGACCCAAAAAAACTGCCAAATACTTCTAGACTTAATTGACAGATTCAGTAGAGTAGCTGGATACAAAATCAACACTTAAAAGTTAATAGCCTCCTTGTACACAAAAAATAAGACTCACTGAGAGTGAAATTGGGGAGACAATCACTTTCACAATAGCATCCAAAAAAAAATGAGGTATCTAGGAATCAATCTAATGAAAGAATCAAAAGACCTCTACATTGAGAAACACAAGACTCTGAAAAAAGAGACTGATGAAGATATAAGAAAATATAAGACATCCTTTGTTCCTGTATAGGAAGAACCAATTTAATGAGAACGGCCACACTTCCAAAACTACTACATAGATTTAATGCAATCCTGATTGAAATCCCAACAGTATATTTCACTGAACTAGAGAAAACAATCCAAAAATTCATGTGGAACCAAAAGAGACCCAGAATAGCAAAAACCACTCTAGGCAACAGAAGCATGGTGGGAGATATCACAATCCCTAACTTGAAACTATACTGCAAAGCTACTGTGATAAAAACAGCATGGTACTGGAAAAGAAACAGACCCGAGGATCAGTGGAATAGATTAGAAGATGCATAAACAACTGACATACTCAGCTACCTCATCTTTGGTACTGGGGATCAAACTTGGGTCCTTGTGCTTGGAAGGCAGGCGGCAGAACTACTGAGCTAAATCACCAACTACCAAATCTTTGACAAAGAAACAACAATCCTCACTGGAGGAAAAATATCCTCTTTAATAAATGATGTTGAAAAAACTGGCTTTCAATTTGCCAAAGATTTAAATTAGATTCCTATCTTTCACCATGAACTAAACTAAAATCCAAGTGAATTACAGAGCTAAATATCAAAACAGAAATACTAAACTTTCTGGAAAGTAAATTAGGTAGAACTCTCGAGGACATTGGCATAGGAGAAGACTTCATGAACAAATTCTCAGCAGCATGAGAACTTGCACAAAGAATCAACAACTGGGATCTCATTGTAGTAAAAAGTTTTTGCAGTACAAGGGAAATTGCCAACTGAGCTAAAAGACAACTTACAATGTGGGAAAAAATTTTTACCAGCTACTCCTCAGACAAAGGACTACTAGCTAGAATATATAAATAACTCAAAAAACCAGACTCCCCAAATACAAAGACCACATTTAAAAATGGGCATTTGAAATGAACAAACATTTCTCAGACAAACAAGTAAAATCAGGAAATAAATATATTAAAAGATGGTCAACATCACTGGTCATTCAAAAGATGCAGATGAAAACAATACTGAGATTCCACCTTACACCAGAAAGAATGGCTGCTATCAAGAAATCAACCAATAACAAATGCTTGTGGGGCTGGGGGAGAAAGGTACCCTTCTCCATTGTGGGTGGGAGTGCAAAATGGTGCAGCCACTGTGGGAATCAATATATACTTCAAAGAATAACTCAAAGAACTATGATTAGAGGCCCTATTTGACCCAGCTATCCCTCTGCTTAGTGTCTTTCTAAAACAATTAAAAGAATCATACCACAGTGATATGTGTGCACCCAAGTTTATAGTGGCACAGTTTGCAATAGCTAAAACTTGGAAACAGTTCTTTTGCCTATCAACTGAAGACTGGATAAAGAAGATGTGGTTTTTCTATAAAATGGAGTACTACGCAGCCATAAAGAATGAGAAACTAGAGACATTTATAGCTAAATGGATGCACACTGAGCCTATAGTCTAAAGTGAAATAAATAGGACACACCTAAGTAAATACTGAATAGTTTCTCTTGTGTGGAAAACTAAAAGTGTAATTAAGGTTCAAATGGTATAATCAATAGTGTGATATAGGAAGAAAATGACAAAAGGGGAAGTGGGAAGGGGAGGGAAAAGGAAATAAGGGAAAATATGACTGAAAAAAGGGAAAAGTCTTTGTAAATAGGGAAGGGTGAAGGGGGTGAAGGAAGGGCAGGGTATGGGGAATAATAAGAACCAAGATATATCATGTAAAGGTACAAGATTCCAAATGTAAATGTAACCATACTGTTTTTTTTAATGTACCAATAAACTTAATGAAGAAGAAAAACAAAAGAAATCCCCACAGTATATTTCACTGAACTAGAGAAAACAATCCAAGAATTCATTTGGAATTCTAGGCAATAGAAACAGGGCTGGGGGTATCACAATCCCCACCATGAAACTATACTACAAAGCTACTCTGACAAAACAGCATGGTATAGCAAAGAAACATATTTGAGGTGATTAGAAGATTAGGAAACAACTGCAGACACATTCAGCCACCTCATCTTTTACAAAGGAGCCAAACACTCTCAATGGAGGAAAGACAGCCTTTTTAATAAATGGTGCTAGAAAAACTGGGTTTCAACTTGCCAAAGAATACAAATACACCTATATCTCTCACCATGCACTAAATTGAAATTGAAATGAATTAAAGATCTAAATATTAAAACAGAAACACCAAAACAGCTGGAAGAGAGGTTAGGTAGAAATCTTGAAGACATTGCTGTAGGAAAAGATATTTATGAACAAAACCTCAGTTGCCAATGTACTAGCACAAACAGTCAAGAAGTGGGATATCTTTCTTGTTAAAAAGCTTCTCCATAGCATGAGAAACCACCAACAGTGTGAAGAGTCAACCCACAATGTGGGAAAAAATTTTTACCTGATGTTCCTCCGACAAAGGTATATTATCTAGAACATATAAAGAACTTAAAAAAATCAGACCTCCCAAATTTAAAGACCCGATCCAAAAATGGGCATCTGAAATGAAGAGATATTTCTTAGACAAAGAAGTGGAAATAGCAAATAAACATATGAAAAATGTGCAACATCACTGGTCTTTTGAGATATGCAGATGAAAACAACACTGAGATTCCACCTCACCCCAGAAAGAATGGCTGTTGTCATGAAATCAACCAATAACAAATGCTGGCAGTGTTGCGGGGAAAGAGGAACCCTGCTGCATTGCTGATGGGAGTTTAGACTGGTGCAGCCATTGTGGAAAGCAGTGTGGAGACACCTCAAAGAACTAGGACTGAAAGTCCCATTTGATCGAGCTATTCCCCTGCTTGGTACCTTTCTTCCAAAATTAAAAGCATCCTACCACACTGATATGTGTGCACCCATGTTCATAGCAGCACAATTTTTAATAGCTAAAACTTAGAAAAAGCTCAATTGCCTATCAATGGGAGACTGGATAAAGAAAATGTGGTTTTTCAATAAAATGGAGTATTACTCAGCCACAAAGAACAAGAAACTAGAGACATTTAAAGCTAAATGGAGGCACACTGAGGTGATAATTTTAAGTGAAATAAATAGGACACACGTGTAAAGACTGAATAATTTCTTTAGTGTGAGAAACTGAAAGTATAAATAAGGATTAAAAGGTAAAATAGATGTGAAATAGGAAGAAAACGTGCAAAGGGAAAGGGGAAGTAGGGGAAATAGGGCAAAAGAAAGGGGATGGAATTAATATGAGAAAATGAAAAAACTGGAAACAATGTCTTTGTAGATAGGGAGGGTACATGGGTTGAAGAGAGTGCAGGGGAAGGGGGAAAAATAAGAACCAAGATGGATGATGTAAAGGTAAAAATTTCCAATGATGTATGTCAATACATTGTATACTTTTGATATACCAATAAAATTAATTTTTAAAAAACAGAATAAACAAACACATTGCCACTAATTTACCTGAAAACGGTGCCCTTTGCTTCAAACACACTTATTCTATTGTTCGTGCCACTTTCTGAAGCAGTTCTGGAAGTCTTCTTTCATGAGTAGCTTTACAAGGTGTGACAAAAACCAAAGTGAGTGCTGCTGCTGAGTGCCATCCAATGGAAAGGCCAGTGTGTAAAGCACTATGGTGGGTCTACATCCATCTTATTCACCAGATCTGTCACTGTGTGCCTTCTGGCTCTTTCCAAAAGTCAAAGCGACCCCGAGGAGTAAACACTGAACTGATTCAGTACATCGAGTCAGTCCCTACAATGCAACTAAGGACACTAAGGAAACAGGGCGTCCTGATCTGCTCAAGGAAGTGGCAAGAGTGACAAGAGGAGTATATTCAAAGCAAAGGCAATGATTTTGAGGGGATTCATGACTAAATTTTTTACTGTAAATTAAAAAAAATTACACGTTCAGTTTTAAAATCATATCTCATAGGCTTTTTTGGTTATTGTTGCAACATTTTCTTGTGGCAAAATATATAAAATTTGCAAGGCTTACCACTTGGGAGTGTCCAGTACAGTGGCTGGAGGTACAGGCATGGTCTTGCACACCCATCATCTCATCTACCTCCAGGATGTTTGCATTTTCCCAAACTCAGATTCCATACCTGTCTTGTTTTTTGTTTGTTTGTTTGTTTGTTTTTTCCTGTCTTGCTTTTAAACAACAGTCATTCTTGTCTCTAGTCTCTTGCCTGTAGTCATATTTTCATTAGCAGGATAGTCTTCTGTAGTACAGATTTTATTAACTTTGTCCACTTGGTTCAAAATATGGGAGGACATTTTATGAAGGAATAATGAGGCAGAAATGTTTCCTTTGGCTCCGATATGGCTTGTGAAAGCCCTGCCAAGGGATATTATGAGCTATTACCTGACAGTACTAGGAACATGCCAGGATTCATCCAAAAAGGGTGACTAACCACTCCATCTCATCACACATCCAAACAGAGCCAACACGCTTTAAGTTTAGTCTGGTATTTCCCTCAGATGATAATAAATAGTCACGTCTTCCCTAGCTTGCAAAATGTGTGATCAGAAAGGAGACTGCTACCTCGTTAGTTGTTGCTCCTTCACCACAGTTTGCCCTCCGAAGAGATGCCCAGTGTTTCTGTTCACACCTACTGTGGGGTCCATGCCACCACCCCCGGCATCGGGACACACTGCAATGGCCCTTGCACCAGGCGCCTGGGGGCCATTCTCCATCTGACCGCCGGGGCCATTCAGTAGAAGTCACAGAGCGCCATGCCTGAGCTTCACACTCATGTGAGTCTCCTGGGAGTGCAGAGTGAAGCCCACCCCCCAGCAAACTCCGTGCCTCCACTCACAGCCGCCTCTGAGAGCTCAGCAGCTCTGCGCCTGATGTGTTTGTCTGAAGAGTGAAGCCCACTGCTACCTCCAAGATTTCACCTTTGCTCTTCCCTCCGCCTTATCCCTTTCTCTGTCCTCGCCCTTCCGACTGCAGCGCGGGTCTCATCACTTTGGCGAAGCACAGTCGCTCATTTCTTTACAGCCTATATCTACACTCTTTTATTGCAAAATTTCTGCAATTCTTTTCTTCTATTTACTGGTTTATTTGTCTCCACTCTAGACAGTGAGTGCTGCTACTACAATGATCTGCCCTATATGCTTTCTGTATATATTCAATACTCAATCTACCTGTTGAATAAATATGCGAAAAAGTGAAGGTGCTTTTATGAGAAGTGATAAAACAGCCCCATTTGGTTGCAATGAACTGAATGCAAACATTGTGCAAAGCACTTTATGTATACTATCTCATATTAATACCCCGATTTTATGTGAGACAGAGGCTCATAGAGTTTTAAGGACTAGCCCAAAGGCAAAAACATTATGAGTTTTGTGATGTGAATTAAAAATCAGTGTACTAGTTCTTAGAATCCATGTTCCAATGATAAATGAATATGAATATTTGCACAAAATATTTCACACTACAAGCTGGTGTATTGATGGGTGCCTATAATCTCAGCACACGGAGGCTAAGACAGGAGGATCTCCATGAGTTCAAGGCCAATGTGGGATACATAATGTGTTCATGGACAGTCCGAATTACATAGCAAGACCCCGTCATAAAAGAACAAAGAAATAAAACAATTTATAATACAGGCCATCAAGTGGCACGTTGCTGAAATGTACCACATTCAGATGCCCTAGATTTTTTTATCAAAAACACTTCAATTAATATCTATTCCATTCTTGCTTTTCTTTGGAAAGAGATATGAGAGGCCTGTCTGTCAATTCATTCACTCATTTGCTCAATAATTTATTTACTTTTGCAGCACTGGAGACTGAACCCAGGGACTTCATATCAACAGTCTGTTTCATTTATTTTCTAATTTTTAATTTTGAGACAGCATTGTGTTAAGTTGCTAAATTGTCCTTGCTGGCACTGCACTTAAATCCTCCTTCTTCAGCCTCCCAGAAAACTGAGACAAAAGTATGTACCACATACTCATGAATTGCCTTTTCTAAATAAAGTATTTGTTAAAGGACCCAAACTATGCCAAAATAGCCTTGCAATGGGAATTAAACTCTGCCTGGTTCCAAAGCCTCTTTTTGCCTGCTACACCTCGATGCTCATGGCTTTGGCCATTTTATATATCATATTTGCTTGCTGTGACTATGTTATCACCTGGCCCAAGTTAACAGTAGGTCCAAAGGCTAAGTCAAAGTTTTTACAAGTTTGTTTCATCTTGTTTTATTCTATAAGCACCACAGGAGGAAAATGTGATTGATAGTTTTACTTTGCAGATAATAGGAATTAAGTCTTCTAGGTGGGATCATAAAGCTAGTGATACAGGCAGAATTTGCACACAGGCTTGGCTCCAGAATTCCCACTTTTAATCCTTGCCTTACCTCAAACATTTTTTTTTAAATTTTATTGAGTTTATTGGTACATTTTAGGGATACAGTACAGTTACATCCATTGTTGGGATCATGTACCTCTACATGGCAAGTCTTGATTCTCATTTTTTCCCCTTACCTCTGCCCTCCCTTCACCCCCTCCTCCCCTCCCCATCTACAAACACTTTATTTTCATCTTTTCATTCTCTCACATTTTTTTCTTTTCCCTTTTTACCCTTCCCCTATCCATCCCATCTTCCCTACACCTTTAGCTCCTTTCTTCAAATTTCTAAATGTCAGTAATCTTATTAGAATCTTATGCATTGTTGCAGAATATTCACACCAGGGAAACTATTTGGTATTTACACATGTGTGACTTATTTATTTCACTTAGGAGTATATCTTCAATATGTATCCATTTTCCTATGAATGAATCTATTCTCTCGCTCTTTATGGCTGAGTAATATTCCATTTTATAGAAAAACCACAACTTCTTTATCCAGTTTCCAACGGATGGGCAAATAGGCTGTTTCCAAGTTTTAGCTATTACAAACTGTGCCGCTATAAACATGGGTGCACATACTTCTCTGTGATATGATTCTTTTAGTTCTCTTGGAAAGATACCCAGCAGAGGGATGGCTGGGTCAAATGGAACCTCCAGTCCAAGCTCTTTGAGGTATCTCCATATTGATTTCCATAGTGGTTGCACTAGTCTGCACTCCCACCAACAATGGAGGAGGGTTCCTTTCTCCCCACAACCCCGCCAACATTTGTTATTGTGTGATTTCTTGATAGCAGCCATTCTTTGTGGGGTGAGGTGGAATCTCAGTGTTGTTTTCATCTGCATCTCTCGAATGACCAGTGATGTGGAACATTTTTTCATATATTTTCTTGCTGCTTTTACTTCTTTGTATGAGAAATGTCTGTTCATTTCGGATGCCCATTTTTGGATCGGGTCTTTATATTTGGGGGGACTGATTGTTTTGAGTTCTTTATATATCCTTGATAATAGTCCTTTGTCTGAGGTACAGCTGGTAAAAATTTTTTCCCACATTGTAGATTGTCTCTTAGTTCTGCTAATGGTTTCTTTTGAAGTACAGAAGCTTTTTAGTAAGATGAGATCCCAGTTGTTGATTCTTTCTGCTAGTTCCCGTGCTACTGAGGATTTGTTCATAAAGTCTTTTCCTATACCAATGTCTTCCAGAGTTCTGCCTAACTTACTTTCCAGCAAGTTTAATGTTTCTGTTTTAATATTTAGATCTTTAATCCATTTGGATTTTAATTTAGTGCATGGCGAAAGATAAGGGTCTAATTTTAATCTGTGACAGGTTGATATCCAGTTTTTCCAACACCATTTATTAAAGAGGCTATCTTTCCTCCACTGAGGATGGTGAGCTCCTTTGTCGAAGATGAGGTAGCTGAGTACATCTGCATTTGTTTTTGTGTCTTCCAGTCTGTTCCATTGATCCTCAGGCCTATTTCTTTGCCAGTACCATGCTGATTTTATCACAGTGGCTTTGTAGTATAGTTTCAAATTGGGAATTGTTACACCTGGTGCCATGTGACTGTTGCCTATAATGGCTTTTGCTATTCTAGGTCTCTTGTGGTTCCAAATGAATTTTTGGATTCTTTTTTCTAGTTCTGTGAAATATAGTGTTGGAATTTCAATTGGCATTGCATTGAATGTATATAGCAGTTTCGGTAGTATGGCCATTTTCACTATGTTGATTCTTCCTACCCAGGAGCAGGGGATATCTTTCCATTTTTTTATATCCTCTTCGATTTCTTTTTTCAGAGTGCTGTAGTTTTCAGTGTAGAGATCTTTTGTTTCTTTTGTTAGATTGATGCCTAGATACTTCATTTTTTTGGATGTTATTGTAAAAGGAATTTTTTCCCGTATTTCTCTTTCTGTCTGTCTGTTATTTGTGTATAGAAAGGCTATTGATTTTTGGGTATTCACCTTGTATCCAGATACT
>NW_022900940.1:4440689-4476929 GCF_012274545.1 Fukomys damarensis | reverse complement strand
TGAGTTGGAGAGAGAGGACAGAAAAAAGAAAGAAATTTTAGGGTGGAATGAGGAAAAAAGAGAAAAGAGAGAGAGAAAGAAAAAGAATTTGAAGGTCCTCTTTCAGGCTATCTCTGATCTCATATTATACCACATGCACAGTCATATGCGGAACCCAATCCCCCAGTCTTAACTAGCCAATGGCTGTTCCTCATGACTGAGACGGAACACAATTTACAAGGCCTAACTTTAGTTTCCTTACCCTCAGGGTTGAACTCCACTCAGTTCTATTACAGGTTTCCCCTGCCCTTTCTTTAAAGATGTTCAAAGTTGGGAGCTCAGAAAACTACCCTTCATGGGAACCTATGCCTCTGCAGAGTTGGTCTAAGGACTGGCCTGATCAGGAGTTTTGAGAACGGGGGGGGCATCGTGTGGGTGTTTCAAGGGCGCCCGCACGGCTACCTTCCTTCCTGGGTCTGTTGTCGCGCAGGCCGGGAGCTCGTGCGCATGCCGCGGGGTGATTGCAGGCAGGCAGGCAGGCAGGCAGCTGAAGAAACCCCCTCCGGGGTCTTTGGGGCCTTCCTGGGTCTGTTGTCGCGCAGACCAGGAGCTCACGCGCACGCCGCCGTGTGATCGCAGGCAGGCAGGCAGGCAGCTCAAACATTCTTCATAATGGTTCTGTCGGTGGCTATGGGGTAGAATCCTGGTCTCCCAAAGCAGGCATGGCCTCAGCTAAGCCTTACAAATAAGGAGATTGGTCATCTCAGAAGGCTTCACAGACCCAGATGTCTGGCATGTATAAAGCCTTCCTTAAGACCAGAAGCACATTACTCACTTTCAGAAAGTTGAAGACCCAGGTAAATCTAGTCTTATGCTTTGCACAGCTTCCTATCTATATGACTCTGGCCAAGTTATATAATTTTCCCGAGCCTCAAATCCATGTAGGTACAATAGTACCTACTTCCTGGAGGGGTCATGAATGGGATAAAGCATAGAAAACAGTTGATACAATGCTTGTCATAGAATCAGTAACCAAAAATCATAGCTAGTCTTACAGCTAGCATCTTGAATATGTTTTAGCTCTCCACTTTATTTTTAACAAGAATAAAGATGGTTTCAATGACAAAATCAGATCAACTTCTAGTTGGTCTATGGTCAGCTGGGGAAGAAATGCAACCATTCCTTGCTATCACTGGACAGAAGACAGGGGGCATTGTGAGTGGGTGAGCTTTTAATTCGTCAGTAGAAAATCAACAGTAGGCTTCTCTTGAATGAACAGCAGAATATCTGGCATGTAATAAAAGCTAAGCAAAAATCATGTCAAAATGTTTCATATCAAGATGAATCTAGTAGAGAGTGAAAGAAAGATGGACCTGGTAGCATATACCTAGAATTCCAGGACTCTGGAAGCTGAGGAAGATGGATACCAAATTAAGCCCAGCCTAGGCAACAGAAGTGATTAAGCAAGACCTTGTCTTAAAATACAAAATGAAAAAAGGGATGGTGATGTACCTCAGTACAAAGGCTCAAGATTCAAACCTCAGTACAACATAAACAACAACAAAAAACTGAAAGACATCATTTTATTCAAAATTTATCACAGTCTTGCTATAGATATTGGCCACAGTAAGGTTGCCTTTGTAGAAAAAATAAAGAGCAATTTTTATTGATAGAACTAAAGGCTGATTCTTTTTTTTTTTTTTTTTTGGTATGGGGATCGAACTTGGGATCTTGTGCTTGCAAGGCAGGCAGCAGAACCACTGAGCTAAATCCCTGGCCCAAGGCTCATTCTTTTAAAAGGGATACATTTTTGTTTAACACCAGGAAATGCAGACAACTGAGTTTGACAAAAACATAAAACTCCGTTCAAACTACCTTTATTAGGAGGAAATGTAATTAATTATTAAAATAGAAAGGAACCACAACACTACTCCCAATAGCACTGACAATAAAACCATAGTCATAGTGAACAGAGATAATTATACACAAATGGAATTATCAACAACTTCTGCCTTCCACTTACGAGAATTTTCTGACAAATACCATGAAAGAAGTCATATAATAACATTACTGATAATGGCTGAAAAAAAAAATGTTGGACTCTTGAGAATTCAGAAAACAGGTCCCAGCATGAAACAAACTTAGAATTATACGCAAAATATTATAAAACAGTGTGCCATAAAGGGCAAATTCTAAAGACTGTATATTCCAGAATGATTATATATGTTTACTTGGATAATGTGAGCCTTTGAGATCCAAAATATTCTACTCATTTATTCATTCTTACATTTTACATTCATGTGTTTGACATAAGATATGATAGAGATATATTTTCTAAGCTACAGATTTCAGATGTGATCTCAAACAAAATAGAAACAGTATAAGCCTATGTAATTCCTAGGATAAACGGTCTCACTTGCCGGCTAGAGATAATTTTTCTGTAGCGATTCTTACACTGTCCAGTGTAAATTACCGCTAGTTAATTTACAACAGAATATGTGGTGGAAATGTAATGAGCAATAACAATTTCATAATTTGGTTTGCAATGTTTTTACTTACATATGCACCTTCTCTCATTCAACTTCTATAGCTTTCCAAATTTTCCAAATAACTTTAAATGGAGAAAAAATATCTCATGTATTAAAATCATATTTCTTGAAATCAATTTTATATTTTCTACCATGTTCAAATAGAAGAATCTGGAACAAATTGAACTATCAAACTTAGAAGCCACAAATTTTAAAAAAATATCAGGGTAATTACTCTCTAAAATGATAATTTTAATTCCTGTTACAAATTATGGAAATTAAAACACAAGGAAGATAATTTGCCAAGAAATTATGTGCCAAGCATTAACCTTGCTCTCAGGAATATTGTTTTTACAATGAGTCGACACTGTCTTTAAATTGTAGGTTAAACCTAAGAATTGTATTGCAGGATTTAGATCAGTTGATGCTATTTCTGCCATCTTAAAAAAAAATTATTCTTGCCATATATCATCATCTGTGTCAGTGACTGCTCTGTTACTCTTGGATTTTTCAGAGTGATAGGAAGGAGTTATCATACTTATTTTTCCCCAGTTTCTTCCTTTCATTTTTTTCTTAAATCCACTTCAGTTAGGATTGTGTGCCAACAATCCTAATTTGGATTCCCACAATCCAAATCAGGAATGGCATCCACATTACCGTTTCCAAAGATCTGTTTCTGTTCTCCATCCTACTTAACTATTAATGGCATTGAGCACAGCTGATGATTCCTATTTGAATCACTTTATTTCTTCTCTCCAAGTCTGGGCCTCAAGTATCCCACGATATCATATTAGCTATGTTTAATTGGCCAAAGTAAGTCAAGTCACAAAGAACAGTCTGGATTCAAGGCTTGCCAGAGATGCCACTATATGGGTAAACAAGAAGAGAAGGAATTATTGGCAGCCATCTTTGAAGACTAGAATACATGTAAAAAAAAGTAAATGGAAGTTAAATAGGTGGATGAAGAAAAAGGTAGGAGGTTTACAAAAAACTATGTTTTACTTAGAGAGAATATTAATAATTTCGCGTAAAATGTTAAGGTAGAATATTCAGATGACCTATTTTTGTTTTAGACCTTGTGACAGCTCTCCCTCCCCACCTTCTACCCTGCCAAGAAAAGTCAGAGATTTATGAGTTCAAATCACCATTTTATACAGTGTAAGCTTGCTTAGGGCTGTGATTAACAAAAATGAAAGATAATTCAGTGTAAATGAAAAACATTTAAATTGCGTTTTAAAAAACCTTACAGTAAAAGCTGTATGGCCATTAATTCCACTCAAGATCTTCTCCCTTGCTTCAAATACACTTATCATTATTGCCACGTTCTGAAGACATTCTAAATGTCTGTCATGTACTCAAGCTGTTGTAGTTGCTCAAATGTCCTGAATCCACTGCACAAGTTTATCTTTCCTGGTTATTTTGACTTTGAGGAAAAGCCAGAAATCACAGGGTGCCACGTCTAGTGAGTAATGTGGACAAGGACGCACTGTTATGTTTTACCTGACAGAAACTGTCATACTGTGTTGATCAGCAAGGGGAGATCAAATATTTTTTAAAATAGGGTTTTTAATTTTTTAAAGTTTATTACAGTAAAAGATACAGAGTAATTAATCTCTCTATACTCAAAACACTTCTCTTTTCAAACACACTTTTCTCATTGCTCTTGGCAATGTGTTTCACTAATTTTAAATTTTAAATTTTAATAAGCACTGCATTTTTTGACCATCTCTTGTACCATGGCTGTATATTTGCTATCTCCTTGGACTTTCTTACAAAACTCAAGGTAGCCTTGACAGGTATCAAGTTTATATTCAGGACAAGAGCGTTGAGCATGGGTTAAGGAAGGTTGCTAACCATGGCTGCTTCCTAGAAATCCTACAATCTCTTTCATTCATTTATTAAGACCAGAACTCAATCATGGCCTCCTTTACCTAAAGAGGATACTGGAAAGAGAGCATTTAGAATTTTTTCAGACTTCGATTTAGAAACGCTCTGTAGAGAAGGGTTGAAGTTCCTTTTGAATTGATGAATCTATTATGGTTACCATATTTAAAATAAAGAAAATAAAAAGTTTAAAACAAAAGACACAAAAGTGGGTTTTAGACATGAATTGGGAAACTCTGTAAAGGACCAAATGGTAAATTTTTAGATTTTCAAACCCCCTTGATCTATGTGGAAATTATTCATCTCAGAAATTCTGGTACAAAAGGAGGGATAGAAGACATGTAAACCAATGTGGCTATGTTCTAATAAAACTTTATTAACAACACAAATGGTGGACCAGATTGACATACAGATACCGATTTTCTCAACCCTTGTCTGGAATGATATTTAAATAGACAGATGTCTAACTTGTGTTTCTCCTCAGAGTCCTACTCAAATGCTATGCACAGTCACCAAGAATTACATTTCCTATTTGTTGACCAATGTGTCAAAAAAAAAATTTGCCACTTCACTGCTTTGGTGGAAATCAGAAGGAGGGTGGATAGAAATGACAAGAAAAACCAAAACTACCCAAAATAGGATCAAATACAGGATTTCATTACAAAAATAAAATACATTTTTATAATCTATTCCAGTCATGTCCTACAATAAAATTTTACACGGACCATTCAAGCAACTCCTATTTATGGATGCCACTTATTCATTTGAAAATAGATAGAAGCATTTAGGATAGCTGGTAGAATTGTTATGCTAGAATTTATAAAAACATCCAGAACATAAAAAGAAGTATATCTCTATTAAAATTGTGTATTCAAAAACTTTATTCTTGGTATAACAATTTCAATGCTATTTTGAAGTTCTTCATGTGACCTGATTGTTACATTTTGCCCTTAGATATGCAGAATCTCTTAACTCAAACTCAACAGCATTTTTCCCAAGTATGGTATCATTATAATAGCTGAAAATGAAAATGATTCCAAAAATAACTTCAAGTTAATTGTGCAGGTAAGAAAATATATCCACCCACACATCAACCAGTGCCAAATTGTCTAAGTAAAAAAATAAAATTAAATTAAAATCTGGGAAGAGAGCAACTCAGCCCAATTTTTTAAAAAAATAAAAATGTCACAATATATTTAGAGCACTATTTACTATCATAAACATCATCATTTCAAGCAGTCTATAACACAATCTCCTTCACAAAAAATCAAATATTCTTTTTAAAAGTATATGAAGAACAAAATCATCTGTGAACTTTCCAATAGATTATTCCAATAGATTATTTCCAGTTTTTCCATATATGGCACCTGGTTTTCATCATTTGACTTTGTCTTATATCACCTTCACTTTTTTAAAGAGTTTAAAACTTAGGCAAAAAGAGTTCTTTTGGTGATCTCATGAAACTAACTTCTGGCCAAGAGTTAGATATAATCTCTACTATTTCCTCTCCTTGCCATGTCCCCCTACTTGTTTCCAACACATGTATAATATGTAATGATTTAGAATTAATACCCCAATTCCCCAGATCTTTTAATGAATTCACTTACACTTGGGGATCTGACCAAGGCATCTGTTCATGAATAGTGGAATGATTACCAAGTCCTGATGGGGCAGGCACACTGCCATCTTTTCCTGAATACATCCCAACTGAGAAATCAACTGCCGCATGCCTGGATTTTCTAGTGTGTCAGTTTTTAAAAATTTAATATAAAACTCTTTGGACTTTTCCCCCAAAACTACTTCCCTTTATCCTGTTATATCTGTTGCAGAGGAAAGGGTCTAGCAACTAAACTTCCCTCACAGACCTACACAGAAACTGGTGAAATTAGCATCTGCCTCAGTTAATAGTCTCTGCTGCTCAAATTTTCAGAAATTATTTTTCAGTTACATTGGGCAAAACTGACACCTACTAATCCTCCATATGCCAAAAATTAACCATAAGATGAATCATGATCTAGTCCCTGCAGTACCTCCAGATTTAAGAGCTGATATCAGAGGGCAATATAAAATTCTAATTCAATGGTTTGTTCTCCTATCAAATATTCTAAATATCAAAGTTCAAGCAATTTTCTTTTTTCCCTTCACTTTATATGCTGAAAAGCTGAGTTAATCTTGTCAAACTGGCATATAATCTTGATAGCACTTATCTGTCACCAATTGTGTTACATAAATACCCTGGGAAGGAATAGTGGCCACAAACCCAACTCTTCTTGAAATCTGAGAGCCAGAAAGCACTGTTGACTTTGAGATGGACACTAGTGTGTGCCAGGGACACTGACAATTAGTGGAGCTTCTGTCATTTTATGCCTGGCTTGCACTAAAATCACTGACCTGACGGCAGAAGGCTGTCATTTTCACTCACATTTTCCAGGCCATTTCAAAACCCTCTGGCCAGCAGTATTGCACTGGTCTTGCTTCCTGAGCACCAAGGCAAGCAGCCAGTATGACTGCCCACAGTGACTTTCTTAGCTCTTGAAGATTTGTGACCCCAGGACAGGATGTTTATTCCAAAGCTTAATTCATTTGTCTTGGGCATTTACTCTTTTAGTTTGAAACTCAAAATGGAAAACACTGTTGCAAACAGACTATAAATAGTGTTGTTCCAGCATTATTTTGATACTTATTCATCTTTACTTTCATTCATGCAATTTTTTGAACTATAGAACACTAATTCTACCACTATGTAAACAAAGCTAAGGTAACATATCTGCCCTATAAGAGCTTAAAATCAGTAATGGATAAGAATAAAGAAAAAGGAGATATATTGAGTTATTACCATGAATCAGGAAATTGTGAGGGGACTCCTTTTTATACCTATCATGCCACTAATCAAGATTTTCACTATTGTTCAACCACTGCTGCAATTTCCTAACTCATATAATCACAGATTATCCAGGGCTACATGCCGTAAGAAGTCAAGGGTATGCAGCATTCTTGGTGTCTCCTGCCGTCTCCCACTGCACCTAGCAGAGTGCTGTATGTAATCTGGTACTTACACACATACTGAATGAATGGATGAAATAAACCCAACCTCTGAAACAGTTTGCGTATTTTGGTGAGTTTCCCAAAAATCCACCCATGTCTGCAACAATTAAATGCTCTCAGGCTAATGACTGTGTCCAACATAGGCCTGGTCTTCAGTCATTACCACGTTTATAATGATAGTGAGAAAGTATTAACATTTGATGAGCACCTTTTACATGGTAAGCCTTTTGCTAGGTGTCATAAGAACACCTATTAATCTTCACAACAACTTCACAAGGTATATATTTTTCCATGCTCTAAAGAAGTAAACTGTCTAAAGGCATGTATTTGAGGACTGGAACTCAAATATTCCAACTCCAGACCCCCTTTATTTAGCCTATACACCTTGCCTATCAAAGTGCAAGGCCCGAGGCTTTCCTTGGAAAGACTGGACACATTCTGGGCTGGAAATGTCTACTTTCCCTGAGGCCCAGATTGCACCTTTTCTTATGTTAGTCACTAGTCATGTATAGTTATCAAAACAATCAGTCTATGCTGTAGATCTGGGGTGTCCCCCCAAAGCCTCATGTGTTGGAAGGTGGCTGGATCACGGAGGCACCACTATATCCATTGGTGAATTAGTCCACTAATGTTCGTAGCTCACTTGCTGTTAGGAGGTGGGTTGGGCTGGAGGTGGGTCCCTGCTGGGTGACATGGAAGGGTGTATTCTTGTCCCCAGCTCCTCCCTTCTCTCTGTTTCCTGGTCTCCATGACATGAGCAGCTTTCTCTGCTACATCCCTCTGTCGTGCTGCTTCTGCATTGGAGCCAGCTGAGTATGGACTAAACCATGAGCCAAAATAAACCTTTCCTCCTTTAAAGTGTGGGTGTCTGGCTTATGTCCCAGCTATAAGGATGTGACTAAAACAAAATTAATGTTAAATAAAATTAAGAAGACAGTTTCTCACTTGCATTAACCACATTTCAGAGGTGCTCCACAGCCACATATAGCTAGTGACCTTACCAGAGTGATCAGACAGGTGACATTCTTATCATCATGGAAAGCCCTATCAGATGGCCCTTGCCCAGAAGAAAAGAAATTCTTATTTTCTGGGACTCTTATTAGAAAAAAAATCTGAATTCCAACACCTTCACATGACAAAAGGAAGAAAATTTACAGCTCGCTTATTCCTATGGCAGGAATGATCACAATCTTGTCTTTGTTTATAGTTGTTGCTGGCCCCTGCTAGTTAGAGGAAAAGGGCTTCTACTCGGCAGTGACAGTGGAAATGAATATATAATAATTTGTGACTTGGTCCTTTTCTTTGCCCGTTACTTCCAAAGACACACTTGTGTGTGAACTGACTAGTTTCATGTCCAGAAGAGAACATGACTATTTGGTCTGCTCTGAGATGAAAATCAAAATACCTTAACTAAAAAGCAGGCCTCTGCTCATCACACTGGCTGGAATTTCTCTCTCTGATTCCAAGGAGATGGGCACTAGCAGGTTCTGCATCGCAATAAACATACAGGACTGCAATCAGCCTTTGATTGATTCCGTATCATTTGCTTTTCCTTTGTCAGAAAGTTTAAAAAGGTGTGCTGGCCACCTTCAGATCATTTTCATTTCCCATTAAGAAAAAGAAATCCCAATGTACTTTATTAAAATTTTCATCATGCATATTATACTCCAATTTCTATTTTTTAACTGAAAAGGATTGATTAAGTCAGCAGGTAGCAACTGAATCATGTTTAAGACTCAGTGTGATGAGAGTAGATTATTTTTCCCTAATTTTTAATTTTTTTTTTTTAATTCCTGGGCAAGGCTGGCTTTCTGCTCCTTTAGTTGGTGGTATTCAGCGGAGCTTTGACCAATGGTTTTGTCGATCATTTCACTCTCTACCAAGGACAGGAAGAGTAAAAAACATCCACAAAAGGCCTCAAATTACTTTGCTTAATAAAAATTGACAGGTAGTGCTGATACGAGGGAAACAAATTGTGAGAGGTGACAGGCGCAGAGTACAAAGCACGCCTGCCTGCGATACTGTCGGGCTCACTTTTACAGGCTGGTTGTGACTCGCAGAAAAGTTAAAATAATAACGTGTTAGTAGTAATAATACCTTACATATCTAGAGTGCTTTTCATCTGTGGTTAGCCCAAGGCTTTTTACATACTATATATAGACACTGCTTCAACCTCCACAGAAATCCAGTGAGCTCTGGGGTGGAACCAGTCATCCTCACTCTGCCAGCAATATTATACAACAGTTTCCAGGAGGGAAGGTGCAGAATGATTTCTCCTGCTGAACCTCCAGGAGGAATTTCTGAGTGGGAAGAATGTAATTTCTAAGTTAGAATTGGCACTGACACTAGGACTTAACACCGCAATTCATACAGAAAGTGGGCGTGGGAGCTTCAAAGAACAGGAGGGGTCACGGCCACAGTTTTAGTCCTCAAATGATTAATTATAGCATTTATGAAAATAAAAGCTATTTCCCAATATGACTTCTTGCTTTTACCTGTTCACTTTAAAAGGATGGTGAGTTCAGGGGATTTTTTTTTCCCCTTTTCTGAAGAGAATGTATTTATAATAATATAGTTATACTTTTAACCATGCAAATCATCAATAAATGAAACAAATGTATATTCAGGTTTACCAAGTACCTATGTCTTCATATATCGAGTACTTGTTCTGTAAAGTTTACGGGTTTTCAGGGAAGTAAAAAAATTAAATTTGAAAATATAAATGAAAGACAAGAACATGATAGAAGTTTATGCTTTAGGATTCCCTACCCCAATGCCCGAGAGAAGGGATTTAATTAGGAAGGGGAGGTACAATAAAACTGTTCAAAGAAAGCAGAAGCATGGGAAAAAATGGAAAAGTCGGAGGAAAGGTAAGTAGTACACAGAGAGACGGGAACAGTTCTCATTTACTAGAAGGGAAAACAAATCAAAATGTAAAACAACGTTTATCTTTTTTATTAACGAAGGATGAGAATATACTTTTCTCTCATATTAATCCTTCTCAGTGCCTGCAAAGGAAATTTTACAAGAATCTGTATAATATAGACCAAGAGCTGTTTATGTGAACAATAGTTACAGTTAATAGTTGAGTTAATACTTGTTGTGGAAAATTTTAAGATTGATCCAACCACAAATAAAAATTAAAACAAAATAAAACCTTTAGCTAAGAATCCCACCATTTCAATCTATCTTTGATCCATTATATAATCTTTACAATATAAAACCCTCCACCTCTCGAGCTCTCAGTTTAAAATAAATTACTGTACAAGTATCACCTTACTAATATGCAGAATTGTTACACCACTTGAAAAAATACTCTGATAAAAATCATTCAGAAGTCACCAAAGGAGAGCCATATCTATTCAAGTTTTCCTGATTCATTGCAACAAATTATTGATTTTTTATACATTTATTAATTAAACAAACATTCAGTAAATGTCAACAGCACACTTCAGTAGTCACAACCAGATATTGAAAATATCCTTCAAGAAGCAAAATCATTCTCAGTTAAGAACCACACATGTAGTTCAAGAATGCCAAAGACATCATTTCCTCTGAGTTAGGAAGAACATGTGGGTCTTAATATTTTAATATTAAAAATGAATATTAAGAATTAAAGAATGACATGGTAACATGAAAGGAAAGGAGAAGTATCTATGTTAAAGTGCAAATCTTTTTGAATTTTCTTTTTGTTAGTTTCAGACACATGCAAAAGTAAGTAAGAAAATACATGTTTATGCACCTATCACTGAGACACAAGACCATCTATATCTTCCACATGTATTCCAGGTATAACTTGTTTTTACTGTGATTTTTGTTTTTCAGTTTTTTTGAGACAGGGTCTCACTATGTAGTTGAGACTGACCTGGAACTCACTATGTATCCCAGGCTGGTCTTGAACTCACAGCAATCCTCCTGTCTCAGCCTCCTGAGTGCTGGGATTACAGGCGTGCGCCACCACGCCTGGCTCATGTATCACTTGTTAAAAGGCAAATCTTAGGCATCATATTTTATCCATGAATATTAATTATATAGTCCTAAAAGGAATAGACATATGTGCACATAATCACCATACCAACAGTACGCCTAAGAACTTGATAATAATAGCTCCTTCACACTCTTTAATATAGTCCATATTCATACTTTCCCAATTTTTCTTACAATGTCCTTTCACAGTGTGTTCATGTGATTTAGAATCTAGGCAACATCAATAAACTGATTCGTTTTAGATCTTTTCTCCCTTTGCTAGTCTCCCCTAGGCTACTAACTGATATAAAATGGACCCGACCCTCCAGTTACTTTTAGAACGGCCCCATACATCCTTGTGATACCATGTGACTGGTTTCCCCACCCCCTCGTGCTTTCAATTGGTCCACTACATCCACATACTTGATTTGATTCAGGTTCAACTTAGTTCATGCACAAAACGTACTCCATAAAATGTGGTTGTCCCCAACAGTAACACAATCCTCACTCATCAGCGGGTACACAAGGGCTCATGTGGGGTTGGCCTAATACCTCCACCGTAAAGTTAAAATGCGCTGCTGAAAATTCTGCATGTGTAGGGTAGGGGGAAGAGGGTCTCTGGCAACCTAAAAATACGTAGCTCCCCCTCAGTCCTGTACTTCATGGCTTTGGGATCTGTTGATGACTATTGCCTGAAGTACTTTATTACTTCACTATGGATTACAAAGTGCCAATTTTTCTAATTCTATCATTTCATTCCCCTTCCCCTCCTCTTCCTTTTCCTTGCTTCCTTCTTCTACCTCCGCTTTGTCTTTCTGATCTCTCCTCCTCTTCCTGCTCCTCCTCCTCCTCCTTTGAGGTGGGGCTTCACTATGTTGCCCAGGCAACCCGGTCTAGAACTCCTGGGCATAATCCATTAATCATCCAGCTTTCAGTACCCTGAGTAGCTGGTACTAGAGGCATGTACCATTATGCAAAATGTTTGAAATTCTTCTTTAAGAACATTCCTTTATCGGTCAGTATGTAAAGAAAGGGAAGATAAATGCTTTACTTCCCATAGTCAGAGTAAGGAACTGATTCCTTCATAGCTACGTAAGTATTTGGAAACTGTCATTCAACAAATTTGCCTCAAGTCCCAAGTTCCTGTTTGAAAAGAGGTATTTACAGGCCATAATGTAAGCATGTAGTATTTATGAGAACCAAGTTATCATTGTTTGAGGGCTTTTTAGGGCCCCAAACTGGAAAATAAATTTCTTTTAAAAAATAAATCACTTGTTACTTCCAACTTAAATATAATTCTATAAGGTTTTACTTAAACTCTTGGATTTTGTACTTGTCTGTCTTTTTTTTTTTCTATACTAAAACTTCAGATTTCCAGAGGAAGGAGGATAAGTAGAAAAAGGATATGCTATGCACAGGAACCTAATAACCTCAATGAATATACACATTACATGCCATAAATATGAGCTAAGATTTAAAAACCAAGTACTGTGTACATGTACTCACTCCCCAAGATGATTGTAACCTGCATGTCCTGAAACTATGTACTAATAAAACATTTTAAATTAATGAAAAATAAAAACTGAGTCTTAAATAATACTACAAAAACTATTTACTTCATGTGTACATATTACAGTCTCAAAACAATAATATATAGGAATGAAGTTAAAAATATTTTCAGGTCATTAAATTTTTGCCTTTGGAATGTATTCACCTAAGTTTAGCTAATCAAAACACTTTGGTATAGAATTGCTAAGTATGTTATTTTGTGATTTGTTGGGCCATGCAATACAGATTTATTTATTTCAGACTAATTTTGAGAGATTTTTCCCTTTGATATTTTCATTTTTTTTCTTTTTATTGAGTTTATTGGTACACTCTAGGTACACAATACAGTTACATTCATTATTGGAATCCTGTACCTTTACATGATAGGTCTTGATTCTCGTTTTTCCCCTTGTCCCTGCCCTCCCTTCAACCCCTCCTTCCCTCTCCATTTATAAACACTTTATTTCCATTTTTTCAATTTCTCATATTTTTTTCCTCTCCCTTATTAACTTTCCCCCACCCTTCCCACTTTCCCTACACCTTTAACCCTTTACTTCTTATTTCACATTATTAATTATCGTATTAGGATCCTATGTACTATTATAGTTTTTCACACCAGAGAAACTATTCAGTATTTCAGTTAAAGAAATCTCTGTATGAACATTAAAAATAGGGAATCCTAAAATAAAACTAAAAAGGAAAGTAAAAGAGAAAAGGCAATGATGCAAGATTAAAATAATCCTTAATCCTGAAGATGAAAATGGTTCCTGAACATATTCAAATTGCTTCTTGCTCTTGTAGTCTTATCTTATTCTTTTTTTTTTCATTTAGAGAATGCTTTATTAGTTTCTGTAATCCAACCCACGTAGATATGACCTTTCATATTTAATACAGTGTATTATCCCTGTGTAAATGGAAAAAAATAAAATAAAATAAAAATTAAAATTAAAAAATTAACATTTCTAGACCAATATGGCCGTCAATTTCTGTACAATGATAATATAAAAATTTTATATCAGAAGTCAAAATTAGTTAATAAATTATAGAGAGAGACATCCCACTTCTGTTGCCTTATTCCTTTTTCACTTATTAACCATTTTTGTTAACTTAAATGTATTCTTAGTAGGTTTTTTTACAAATATAAGCAAGTATCCCGTATATTGAGAGCTGTATACCTTGAAAAGCAAAGGCAGTGATATACCTTATACACATTTCTATTTTGCTTCCTTTACTGTGAAAGACATGGAAATCAGTCACCCTGAGTGCCCTTCAAGAAAAGGCTGAGAATGTTCCAAGCAGGTGGTCCTGAGCTGTCAGCCTCTTCAGAGGTGATGTGGCCACAGAGAGCTGAATGACCATACCCAGGGGCTAAAGAGTAGAGAGGAGGAAAGTGCAAAAGGGCAGGGAGTGAGGCCTAGCGGAGGACCCCTGACGAGCTAATGCAGCACCAGTGCTCCCCGTGGCACCACCGGAGGGTCTCGACTGGACTTTCTGGTAACGTATTTCTTCCTCTGCTCCATCCTGCTTTCCTATCCTGCACTTGTAGGTGTTGATTCCAGGAGCATTGCCGCATAAGCAGCCTGCGCACTAAACTATCTCAGAGTCTTTTTCTCAAACAGGCTTGTTAGACTTCACAAAGAAAAATACAGGATGCCTAGCTAAATTTTGATTTTGACAAAGAATAATGTTTAGTATAATTATAGAACTGAAATAGTGGGGATCATAATCATACTTATCCTAGCGAATACAATAGCCACTTAAGAAAATATCCTACAGATCATTGTATTTGTATATAAGGTCAGCCCTCCCTGTCCTCAGGGTCTACTTATATGGAGACAACCAAGTATGGATCCAAAATATTCTAGGAAACAAGTGCTTATATACTGACCATGTACAGATGTTTTGCTTGTAATTTATCTCTAAGCAATGTAGCATAATAATTATTTTCATAGTATTAGATATCATGCATAATCTAGAGATAGTTTAGTATACAGGAGAATGTGTATAAGCTTTTTTTAAAAAATAAGTTTGATTTTTAGAGCAATTTTAGATTTGTAGGAAAATAGAGGAAATTTAATAATATTCTGTCTCCCCGTTGTACAGTCTATTATAAAGATTAGCGAATAAATGTGGTGTATTTGTTATAACTGATGAGGCAGTATTGATATACTATCATTAATAAAGTCTATAGTTTGCATTAAGGGTCACTCCTGGTGGTGTAGATGATATGAGTTTTCTTTTTCCATTAAGTTTACTGGTACATTGAAAGCAAACAATATAGTTACATTGAACATTGGAATCTTGTACCCTTACATGATATATCTTGGCTCTGGTTTTTCTCCCCATACCCTGCCCTCCCTTCATGCTCTTCACTATTTTATATAAGAAAGTTGAGGATCTATGGATTTTTGTATTGACAACAGTCTGGAAACAAATCCCCTGTATATAACTGATATATTTTCTTTGTTTCTCTTTACTGCTTATTCAAAGACTCTACTAGTAAATGTTCATTTATATAATTGTCATTTATGATATTTGCCATTACATTAAACATAAGGAAAAATCTTATACATGTGTCATTTCATACTTTACAATGTACTTTGGTACAGATTCTTAGAAATGAGATTGTAAGATTAAAAATAAATGTATATGTAATTTTGTTAGATCTTTCCAATTCCCCTTTATAAGGATCATACCAATATTATATGATGGAAAGATAGGCATAAAAATATTAACAATGCTTTTTTTCCTAAATAGGAATTATGGGTTAGTGTTACTACAAATTGTTCGTGAATGCATTGAACATTTTAAAACTACAAATTGTTTTACGTACGTATATATTGTAGTTTGAATTTTATTTAATTAATTTATTTTTGAGACAGGGTCTCACTATATAGTTCAGATTGGCTTTGAACTTACAATGTAGCCCAGGCTGGCCTTGAACACATGACAATCTTCCTGTCTCAGCCTCTCAACTGCTGGGATTATAAACTGTACTGCCACACCTGGCTACAGACTGAGATCTCCAAGTGAGAGACTCTTCAAAAAGTGGACAAACTAGTAGGACCAATTCAGAAACCAACAGAAGAGCAGAGATTGGAAGTATTATTCTCTTAAAACCTAAATAGTGTGGTAAAGATAATTTCAAAAACAAAACTTTGGCAATATAATCAGGAAATTTCAATTTGTATATTTTAGTCTTCTGGCTATGCTTCTGAAATGTTATCTAAGAAATAGTCTGAAATGTGAGTAATTTTTGTACAAGGTATGCAGCTCAAATGTTAGACAATTAAAATTACTTGAGAATATGACAATTAATGTAAATTTTTAACAATTTAATTCAAAATCGCTATCAAAATAATGACATACAAAAGAAAGCTCTCATAAATTGCATCCCCAATTCATATTTTTGTTTTATTTTTGTGATCCTGAGGATTGAAACCATTCATGCTTTTTATTACACTGAAAACCCTGAAATTCCTCTGCATGTATATGTAAACTTGTGAAAATTACAACTAAATAGAATTTGAGAATCTATATTTTATAAAATATCAAAATTTTCCCATTTTGCTACTGTCTCAATATTTACTGCCTTAGGTTCACACCACTAAGTCAATTTACCTATAGGTTTATATCTTTCCTTATATTTCTCCATGGTCTTTTAAGTTAAGTGTAACTTCACATGTAAAGGACATTTTTACAATGGTCTATTTTAAGTAAATGCGATTATTCTATTATATTTCTCTATTACTGGCTTTTCTCATTCAACATCTTACATTATGTGTGGGGGTCATTTGATACAGTTCTAACCATTCTTCTCATTTGATGCTTATTTACAATGTAGCATACTCACAACTCATTATTTGGCCATTCTACCTGCTGGCATTCAAGATGATTACAAAGTTTTTTGTTTATTTGCCATTCTCTGCTCATATAAACATACCTGCATATATTAGCACATATTAGTGCTTTTATTTTGATAGAAGATTCCAAGAGGTGGAACTGCTAGGTCAAAGGGAATGTAATTTTAAATTTGAAATGTATATTCCTATTTTTGGGTCTCTACCTAAGGTCATTCCCACTAACAGTGGATGAGAGGCCCCTTCCTCATGTATTCAGCAGAACTTTGGTGAATGTTTGTCATTCAGATAGGAAAAGGATAGCTCTGTTTTATTAATGAAATACAACTTTGCTTCCTACATTTATTGGCCTTCTGAATACTTCTTCTATTAACTATCTATTCATAACAATTCACCTTTTGCTCACCCAACCGTAGGTATTTAAAATATTATGGCTATTATTCTTTTTCTGTCATACACATTGCAACATTTTTCTTTCAGACTATTAGTTGTCATTTCATTTAGTTTTTAAGTAATTTACCATATAAAAATATCTTTATGTTTTAAATTTTTCTTTAGGGCTCTGAGTTTTCTGTTGGTTAAATTGCTCTTATATATTTTAATGGTATAATAACTTCTTAAAGATTTTATCAGGTTTTGCAGTATTTATTAAAAAAATCATTTAACCTTTTATCTATCTAGAATTAATTTTTATTATATAAATAGGGAGTTCAAGTTTGCTACTTATCCAGATAGAAAGCCAGTTGTGAAAGCATGCATGATAAACACACCATTTTTCTTTGATGATAAAGTACCATCTTCATTGCATTTTAATTGGGAAGTACACACACATGCATTTTTTTCATGGCTATATTTGGCTCTTCTTATGCCAATGCTTTATTATTCTGATCATCATGCTAAATTATAGTGGACTTTAACAATTCAAAATTAATCACCTCCCATAATTTTTATTTTTAATACAATTTTTAGATATTTTGAATATTTATTGTTTCACACAAGCCCTAAGGTCTTCTCACCTTTTTCCTTATACTCTTTATTAAAAGAAACTTGTAAAGCACTGTGGTCCTTGAATTAAAATTGTATTTTATTCATATGTAAAGTTTTACTAGTGATACTCCTCTCTCCTGAAGCATGGTATGCCTTTGTTTTCCTGTGGTCTATTTTTATATACACAATTCAGTAAAAACGTTATGCAGTGATTTTAATATTTGTGAATATTTTGAAGGCATTGAGAAATTTTTTATGGTAAGCCAAATAAAAGCAAGGAAATAAAATAAAGTGAACAGCATGATACTAATTAAATTTAAATACTCAGAAACAGATTGACAGGAAATATTCTATTCATAATGTGATGTGTCTGGGTGGAAAATTTATAGATGATTTTATTTATGACCTATAATTTCCCATAGCTATCAAATTTTTAACATTGGGCTAGACTCAGATCACAGTTTTGGATGGAAAAAGTATATCAACTCTCCTATTTTGGTTCCTCAAAGAAGCAGTGAAGTAGGAATCATAGGATCAATAATAAAATATAAGTGGTACCTATTTTTTTGTGCCAAAGTTCCTTTTTGTCACAGAAGGACCTATAAAAAACTTTCTATGACAAGGTGTCTGATGAATTCAGTCAAATTACATAGCACTGTTATATGTGTAGAACGATTTTTCCTTATAAAACTGAAACTCTAAAATAAGCATACTAGTTTGGTCTTTCAACATGAGAATTACTCTGGAGTTCATGGGAAGTAATAGCAATTAGTTTATGGGGCATTTATAACTTCATTCCAACATATAATAAATGCTTCAGGCAGAAATTTTGAAAGCACTTTACCTGAAATCACCAACTAGTCAAAGAATGAACTGGAGACAATGCTTAGTTAACTCAAAGAAAATTTCTGTGAATTCTGTAGAAAGTGTTTTGATGAAGGCTAAATTGTCAATTGAAAATTGTTACCCTGAGAAAACCCTATCAACATTTCTTTGTTGTTTCATCTTCCACTATATGCCTTCTTTTGATTCTTCTGAAGTGTGAAAGGAAAGATGAAAACATTAGGTACTCAAAAAATGTGGGTTAAAGCACCGCACTATGAAAATGTCATCCTAAGTCAGCATGTTTTTCACCTTCTCCTGGAATCATATAACAATGAAAAGACAGAAATGAAGAAAAAAAGAATCAGTAAACTTCATTTACTATGAAGCTAAGACACAGATAAAACTCAGAAGCATATGTACAAATTACTCAAAACAGTTCATAATGAGAAGAAATGAGAGTTAAATAATAAGACTGTTGAGAGGGCCCAGGAAGAGTAATAATAGACAGTAATAATGTGAGAGTTTCACTCAATTGTGAGAAAAGCAACTCCTATATTAGCGATAAATGTGCAGAAAATGAGGTAGATGAGGCTAGCAATAGAAACACTCTTGAACCTCACTTTCTTCAACATACCAGATGAAGTTGGCCCATGCAAATAATCACAGTGATGCACCATATTTGTAGGAATGACTTACTGGTATATTTGTCACTGTAGCAGCAGAGGAGAGCGCTTTCAGGCTGTGGATATGAAGGACTGTCTTGTCGATTCCCCACTGTGAGCTTCCACACCACAAATCATCCATAAATGCTCAACAGCTAATAATAAAAAAGATGGATTGAATAACATCATTAAAACAATAGAACTTGATAGTACATGACAAAGAACAACAAAGCTTTTCAAAGACAAAAAAATCCCATATACTAAAATGCCCTGAAACTGAAAAAATTACAACCAAAACTACTACTGACTGTTTAGAAATTGTGGTGAAGCAACTACTTTTAAGAAAACAACAAAGGTACTGGCCAAAAACAAAACAAAGTAATACAAAAAAAAGACCTGAGTATCAATAGAAAATACTAGAAGAATTGAAAACAACACCAAATGCATTCAGCCACCTTATCTTTGACAAAGGGGCCAAAACTGGAAAAACTGGCATTCTGTATGCTGAAGACTAAAACTAGACCCATGACTCTCACCACATACTACACTAAAATCAAAATGGATCAAAGATCTAAATATTAAAACAGAAACACTGAATCTGTTGGAAGAGAGAAAAGGTAGAATTCTGGAGGACACAGGGGTAGGCAATGACTTTATCAACAAACCCCAAAAGCACAGGAAATAGTGCAAAGAAACAACAACTGGGACCTCATCCTATTAAAGTTTGTGCACTGCAAAAGAAATCGCCAACATAGTAAAGAGACAGCTCACAGAGTGGGAAAAAATTTTAGCCACTAGTCCATCAGATAAAGGACTTATCTAGAACATATGAAAGTTAGAAAAACTAAGATCCCCCAAATTTAAAGACCCAATCCAAAAATGGGCTTCTGAAATGAACAGATACTTCTCAGATAAAGAAGTAGAAATGGTAAAAAAAATATAAAAAAAGTCCAGTATCACCGGTTATTTGAGAGATGCAAATTAAAACAACACTGAGATTCTATCTCACTTCAGCAAAAATGGTTATTATCAAGAAATCAACCAAAAGCAAATGCTAGTGGAGCTGTGGGGGAGAATGAACAGTTCTCTATTTTTTGTGGGAGTGTAGACTGGTGCAACCAGTGTGGAAATCAGTGTGGAGATTTCTCAAAAATTTAGGCTTAGAAGTCCCATTTGACCCAACTATTCCCCTTCTGGGTATCTTCCCAAAAGAATTAAAAGCATCATGCCACAAAGATATATGCACATGCCTGTTTATAGCAGCACAGTTCATAGTGGCTAAATCTTGGAAATAACAAAAATTCCCATCCTGATGAATGGATAAAAAAGTTGTGGGTTTTTTAAATATAGAATGGAGTACTACTCAGCCTAAAGAAAGAAAACCTTGAGACATCTATAGCTAAATGTATGTATCTTGAGTTTATATTCTTAGTGAAATAAATTGGACACATATGTGTAAATATCACATTGTCTCTCAGGTGTGAGAAACTGAAAGAGTAAATAAGAACCAAAATGTGTAATAGATAATATGAAATAGGAAGCCTCCCAGCCACCAGTGACTGGTGAGGACTGGTGCTACCTGAAACCTCTGGTGTGGCCCCACTCCCATCCAGCCCTCGCAGCCACCAGCAATCAGTGAGGACCAGAGCCATGTAGGTGACCCCCCACCCTGCCTTCTGGCTAGGCCCATGCCTGAATCCACACTGCAGAGGCACAGGGGGTCTTAAATGATATTGTCCTGAGCTCCAGAAGAAATAGCAGAAGTGAATAACAGTAAGAGGCCCTTACTCCTTCTAAGTCCCCATTCTGAAAGGTAAAGTTACTATATTGAACAGTATATTCACCATTTGCATATTTTAGGCTAGACCTTGATTTTGATTAGTTTCACATGCTTAAAGGCGATAGATTAATAACTACCACAAATTGTCATTTTCTAAGCTATGCTTGATTCTAATATTGTTGCTGATTGTATCACTTGGGCTAAGGTGTTGTGATTGATCTAATCAGTTACCCTTCCTGGTATAATGAAAATGAGATTGCCCCTGAGTCATTTAGAGACTCAAAAACCTAAAGACCAGCTATATCTGGAAGACACCTCTGAGAAGCAATCATCTTAAAGGCTTACAAATACAAGTAACAAATATACTTACAATATCCAATATCAAAGTATCAACCCAGGAATTAAACCAAGGACTGTACCAACAACAATAATAGAAATGAAGACATTTAAGCAAGACAGTCTTCCAGCTTAACAAAGGTAAATTCTGGGGGAAATGAGGTAGAAAAGTTTGATAATCAACCACCTGGACAGCCTAAACTGATAGCACAGGAAGTAACAAAACAGATGAATAAAGCTCTAGAAAAACTCAAAACAGGAATAATTTCTCATAGAACTACAGAGATGATGAGCAGAATAAAATACATGATTAGAGTCTCTAGAATAGAAACACATTTAAAAAATAGATAAATTCAGGACCATGATGGAAGCCATGTATGCTCAGCATAGGAAAGAAATGTAAATTATGAACGCCCAACATAGGAAAGAAATGTAATCCATGAAACAAACATCAAACTGATATCCAGGAGATTAAAAACTATTGAAAGTATACATAGCAGACTGAGCCAATCTGAAGGCAAGAATATCAGATATAGAAGACAGGAAGATGATCAGTGCCATGAAAAGAAAGAGCTCTTAAAAATAGAAAGGGACCATGAGAAATCAGCCAAAAGCTCTTAGATGATGCAAAGAATAATAATATAAGACTGATAGGAGTCCAAGAAAAAGTAGGAGAGTGCACAAATGACATAAATAGTTTACAGAATTAATGACAGAAAATTTCCCAAACAGAGTAAAAGAACTTGACATATAAATAGGACTGAAATGGAGGCATATAGAACTCTAACCAGGCTTGATCAGAAAAGATCTACACCTAGACATATAATAATCAAGATCCCAGAAACCCAATATAAGAACAAAATACTACAAGCAGTTAAGAGAAAAAAAACAAATCACATGCAAAGAAAAGCCCATCATAATCTCAGCAAACTTTTCAACACAAATCCTCAAGTCAAGGAGAGCTGGAGTGAGGTATTTCAAGCCCTAAAAGAAAATAACCTCTAGCCTATAATTCCATGAGAGACAACAGAGCAAATCCAAATGGAAAGAAATCAAAGAGAGAGGGAAAAAAAAAAAAAAAAAAAAAAAAACATGAGAAATTTCATCCCAAAGGAGCATTCCAAACAATTCTAAAAAATATACTAGAAAAAGAAAATGAAGGTCACAATTCCATGAGAGACAACAGAGCAAATCCAAATGGAAAGAAATCAAAGAGAGAGGGAGAAAAATAAAAAAGAGCCAACAACAGAAAAATAACATGACAATGATTGTCAATACAAATCAGTTATAACCATCAATGTTAATGGCCACAATTCACCAATCAAAAGAAACAGACTGGCAAAATGGATTAAGAAATGAAATCCAACAATATGCTGTATAAAAGAAATGCACCTAGTTCAAAAAGAAACTCATAGACTGAAAGTAAAAGGATGGAAAACAGTTTTCCATGTAACAGGAAAAAAAGCAGGGATACCTATCTTATTTGCAGACAAATGTCAAACAAAAACTAATTAAGAGAAACAGAGAAGGTTACTACATCCTTGTAAAGGGAACAATGCAAGAGGAAGAGATGACAATCATAAATTTATACGCACAAAATACCAATGCCCCCAACTATACAAAACAAATACTAAGGGATATGAAAAACCAAATAAGCACTAATTCAGTTGTATTGGGGCACCTCAATATCACAAATAGACAAACCACGTAGAGAAAATTCAACAACAAAATAGTAGAACTGAATCAAGTTTTTGAACAAATGGACTTAAAAGATATCTACAGAGTGTTCCACCCCACAAAATCAGAATATACTTTTTTTTTTTTTTTTGGCTGCACATGATCTTTCTCCAAAATAGACCACATATTAGCTCACAGAATGTGTTTAAATAAATGCAAAGGAATTGAAGTTCTCAAATGTATATTATCAGACCATAGTGCAATTAAACAGGAGATCCATAGCATAAGAAACAGCAAAAACTTCACAACACATGGAAATTGAATAACACTCTCCTGGACAACCAATGGGTCACAGAGGTAATTAAAGAAGAAATCAGACATTTTGTATAAATGCCAGTAAAACATAGAGGAATCTATGGGATACAATGAAAGCAGGTCTATATGAGAAATTCACAGCTGTGAATGCTCACACTAGAAAGCCAAATGAGCTAAAATAAACAACCTAATGCTCAATTTTAAGCAGTCAGAAAAAGAAGAGGAAAATAAACCCAAAGCTCATACAAGGGAGGAAATTATAAAGATCAGAGCAGAAATCAATGCAATGGAGACTAAGAACAATACAAAAAAATAATAAATAAATGAACTGAAGAGTTGGGCTTTTGAAAGAATAAATAAAATTGATAAACTCTTAGCCAACATTACCAAAAAGCGAAAGAAAAGGCTCAAATCCATGCAATTAGGAATGAAGAAGGTGAAGTCACAACAGATCCAGCAGAAATCCAGAGGATCATCAATACCTACTTTGAGAATTTGTACTCTAATAAAATGGAAAACACAGAAGAAATGGACATATTCCTAGATATGTATGAATTTCCAAAGTTAAATGAAGACCTAAAAATTCTAAACAACCCAACGTCAATCAAGGAAATGAAAAACATAATTAAACACTTTCCCAACTAAAACCCCGGTCCTGATGGCTTCACTGATGAATTTTACAAGATATTTATAAAGGACTATTGCCACTACTCTTTAAACATCTCCATGAAATTGAAAAGGAAGCAATACTCCCAAATTCAATCCTGGAGGCAAGTGTTACTTTGATTCCAAAACCAGGGAAAGACCCAACCAAAAAAAGAGAACTACAGGCTAATCTCCCTAATGAACATAAATGCAAAAATCCTCAATAAGACACTGGCAAACAGAATACAGAGGATCATCAAGAAGATCATACACCATGACCAAGTCAGATTTTTCCCAGGGATGAAAGGATTATTCAATGTATATAAATCAATAAATGTAATACACTATATTAACAGAGTCAAGGACAAAAACCATATGATTATTTCAATAGATGCAGAAAAAGCATTTGACAAAATTCAACACCCATTCATGATTAAAAAAAAACTATTTGAATTTGAATAGATGGTCTTTATCTCAACTTGATAAAAAACCTATTTGAATTTGAATAGATGGTCTTTATCTCAACTTGATAAAGGCTATCTATGAAAAACCAACAGCCAAAATTATACTAAATGGTCAAAAACTGAAAACCTTCATGCTAAAATCAGGAACAAGACAAGGATGTCCACAATCACCACGCCTGTTGAATGTAGTTCTGGAAACATTAGCCACAGCAATTAGATGAGAGAAAGAAATAAAAGCAATAAAGATAGGAAAGGAAGAAGTTAAACTATCATTATTTGCTGACGATAAGATACTCTACCGAGAGGACCCAAAAAACTCTGCCAAAAGACTTTTAGACTTAATTCAGACTAATTCAGTAGAGTAGCTGGGTACAAGGTCAACACTCAAAACTCATTAATCTTCTTGTACACAAATAACTGACTCACTGATAGTGAAATTAGGGAGATAATCACTTTCACAATAGCATCCAAAAAAATGAAATATCTAGGAACCAATCTAACGAAGCAAAAGACCTCTATGTTGAGAATTATAAGACTCTGAAAAAAGAGATTGAAGAGGGTATAAGAAAATAGGAAGATATCCTTTGTTTCTGGGTAGGAAGAACCAATATAGTGAAAATGGTCATACTTCCAAAACTATTGTATAGATTCAATGCAATCCTGATTGAAATCCCAACAGTATATTTCACTGAACTAGAGAAAACAATCCTAAAACTAGAAGAGACCTATAATAGCAAAAAACCATTCTAAGCAACATTGACACAGCAGAGGTTATCACAATCCCCAACTTGAAATTATACTACAAAGCCACTGTGTTAAAAACAGCATGGTCCTGGCAAAGAAATAGACCTGAGAATCCATGAAATAGATTAGAAATTGTAAAAACAACTCCTGACATACTCAGCTACCTCATCTTTGACAAAGGTGCCAACCATCTTCCCTGGAGGAAAGATAGCCTCTTTAATAAATGGAGCTGGGAAAACTGGCTTTCAACTTGCCAAAGACTAAAACTAGAACCTTATTTTTCACCACGCACTAAACTAAAATTGAAGTGGATTAAAGATACAAAGATTAAAACAGAAACACTGAACTTGAAGGAAGATAAGTTAGGTAGAACTCTCAAAGATATTGGAATAGGAAAAGACATTATGAACAAATCCTCAGTAGCACAGGAACTAACACAATGAATCAACAACTGGGAACTCATCTTTTTAAAAAGCTTCTGCACTGCAAGAGAAGTCACCAACAGAGCTAAAAGACAACATACAATAGAGGAAAAAGTGTTTACCAGTTTTTCCTCAGAAAAAGGTCCACTACCTAGAATATATAAAGAACTCAAATAATCAGATCCCCCAAATATAAAGACCCAATTAAAAAATGGGCATCTGAAATGAACAGATATTTCTCAGACAAAGAAGTAAAAGCAGCAAATAAACACATGAAAAAAATTTTCAACATCACTGGTCATTTGAGAAAAGCAGATGAAAACAACATTGAGATTCTACGTCATTCCAGAAAGAATGGCTACTATCAAGAAATCAACCAATAACAAATGCCGGCAGGGTTGTGGGGAGAAATGAACCTTTCTTCTTTGTTGGTGGGAGAGCAGACTGCTACAACCACTGCGGAAATCAATATGCAGATACCTCAAAAAACTAGGATTAAAGGTCCTATTTGACACAGCTATCCATCTGCTGGATATCTTCCCAAAATTAAAAGAATCATACCACAGTGATATATGCTCACCCATGTTTACAGTGGCACAGTTTGTAATAGCTAAAACTTGGAAACAGCCTAATTGCCTATCAACTGGAGACTGCACAAAGAAGATGTGTTTTTTGAAAAAATAAAATGGAGTACTACACAGCTATAAAGAATGAGAAACTAGAGCCATTTATAGCTAAACGGAAGCACATTGAGGCCATACTCTAAGTGAAATAAATAGGACACACATATGTAAATACCAAATAGTTTCTCTTCTGTGAAAAACTAAAAGTGTAAGTAAGTATCAAAATGTATAATTTATATTGTATAATAGGAAGAAAAGGTCTAAAGAAGTAGAGGAAGTGGGAGGGGTGTGGAAAGGTAAAAACGGAAAAGAAAAATGTGGAAACAATGTCTTTGTAAACAGGGAAGGGTGGAGGAGGTAAAGAGAGGGGTGGGAATGGCAAAAACATAAGAACCAAGATAAGTCATGTCAAGGTACAAGATCCCAATGATGAATGTAACTGTATTGTATACTTAAAAATGTACCAATAAACTTAATAAAAAATTAAGAAAAAATGAAAATAAATATTTTTTAAGTAAGGGGGGATAGAGTGTGGAGGAAACTGGGAGAGAAAGAAAAATCAAGATATACCATGTACAGGTACAAATTTCCTTAATATATGGGATCACTATATATATTTAAGTTATACTAGTAAAATTAACTTTAAAAAAGAAGACCACCAAATAAAATGCTTTCATTCTTGCCTAATGTAAGAATATCATATAAAACATTTAGGGCAGACACTGAGAGATAGAAAGGGGAAACAAAATATGGAGTTTATGGATTGAAAAAAGAACAGAGGAAAAATATAAAAATAAAATTTGAGTACATTCCATTTCTGGCAAGACATAGTTATATGTTTCACTATTTCTCCCACATGAAGAATGGTAACAAGAAAGATACCTTCCCAATTAGGGTACTATCAGCAGAGGTCCAATAGGGAACTGAAAATCCCACTCCCACCCAGCAGCGAGAATTTCTTCCTACTTTGATGGTCAGCAGACACAAAGAAAGAAACTTAAACTTTTACTCCCACTAAGCATGGAGGATGATTTCTTTAACATCCTGCTGGAGTGGCCTCAGAAGAAAGTAGCTACAAGAGAGGTTTAAATAAGATCTATCACTTTATCTCAAATATCTATGTTTCTATAAAACATTCATTACACTAAGCACAAGAAAAATCTCATAGATGAAAAAAAAATCAATAGTCATAAACTCCCTGGCAAGTCATACAATTATTTGATAGATTTTAAACCATTTTCATAAAATGCTTCAATAAGCAATTATACACACAACTAAAAATTTTAAATAGAAAATATTGGCAGAGGAATAGAAGATGTAAAGAACCAAATGGAAAATTCTGAGTGGAAAGAATAATAACTGAGCTTAAAAATATTCTCTGAAAGGCTTAATAGCAGAATGGAGGTATCAGAGGAAAGAATTAGGAAACCTGAAAAAAAAAAAAAGAAGCTTATCAATCTGAAAATACACTGAAAGCAGGAAAGATGGACCAAAATAAAACCCCGAAACTCTCATCAGAATTACGTAGGCAGAAAAAAAGAATGAAGATGGAAAAGTATGCAGAGAAATTTAACTTTCCATTTTGGCCAAAGATAAGCTCATACAAATTTAAGAAGCTTAGGAAACATCTAAATGATAAACCCAAATGAATAACTGGTACATATCAAGATACATTATGGTTAAATTTCAAAAAAAAAAATCAAAACAAGTTAAAACTTGGAAACAGCAATAAGAAAACATCTCTAGGAGAAAAACAATTTAATGGACAATAGATTTACCATTAGAAATGCTAGGTGACAGAATAACATTTTAAATACCTAAAAGGACTGCTGACTCAGAATTTCTATATGAAATGAAAATATCCTTTAGAACTGAGGGAGAAATGAATGCATTCCTACATGAAGATAAAGCAAGAACAGCTTTCACAGGAGATTTGCTTTAAAAGAATGACTAATAAAAGTTTTCAAAAGCAAAGGAAAATAAAGGAAAGAATCTTGGGCTGTCAGAAAGGAAGAACAACAGAGTAAAATGAGGAGGCAACACATTTCTTCTTTTCATTTTCTAAATTATATTTGGCAATTGAAAAATTACAATTTAGTATGGTTCTAAACATAGGAACAGAACGTTTTTTAAGAGAGTTATAAATGGAGAATAAAAATTGAAGGGAGGAAAGACTTCTACATTCTGATTGACATGGAAAAATGATAACAGTAGACTGTTATATTGTGTATATACAATATAACAACTAGAGCAACCACTAAATAAATTATACAAAGAGATGCTAGTAGATACATCATAGAAGATAGATTTATTTTCCTTAAAATTAAAAACATGCTTTACAAGAGCTCCTGCAAAAGAGATAAAAGCTACAGAATGAGAAAATATTTGCAAGCTCAAGAAAGTACTGGTGTCTAAAATATTTAAAGGACTGTGAAAATTCAATACCAAAAAAACCCCAAAAAAACCTTTACTCACCACCAGATTAGAGAATAAAGATTATATAGTCATATAAATTGATACAGAAAAATTATTTGAAAAAATTAAACCCACTCATTATAAACACTAACTAGGAATAGAGAAATCTTCTTGAACCTGACAAAGAACATTTACAAAAGTCTATAGTTAATATACTACTAAGAAATTGGTATCATTCCCCTAAGAAATGAGCATGGATGTTCTCTTTCACACCACTTATTCAATGACATATTTGAAATAGTAGATAATGCAATATGATAAGAAAAGGCCATAAAAGGTATATAGATTGGGAAGGAAGAAGTAAAACTACTTTAGTTAGAAGATGATATGATTGATCATATAGAAAATCCCCCATATCAATAACGTTTTTGAGAAAACTAAAAATGTACAATTTTTTTTCCTGTGACATTTTGGAACTTACTGATTTTCTGATATAATAAGTTAACAAAAGGCAGAAAACTACTGAAATATAATATGATTGCCTAGAAATTTCCAAAGATTCTTTATAAATGCTTCTGGAACTAATAAGGGAATACTGCAAGGCTGTAGAAAATAAAGTTAATATAAAAATCAGTTGCTTACTTTCATAAAAGTAATGGCTTTCAAATAATTTTATTCGTAAAATATAAAAACAATGTAATTTAAGTTAATACTCTATAGGATAGTGCCAAAATTAAATATTGAGGTTTAAATCTAACACAATTTCTACAAGCTCTCTGGATGGGGAAACTACAGCAAAAGTTATACGACACCCACACAAATGGACAGGTGCTCTTTGTTGATGATCTGGAAGTTTTGAAGCCAAATTTCCCCTGAAGAATTGATTTACCAAGTCAACACAATTCCAGTCAAAATTACGTAAAATATTTTGTAGATATTGATACTAGTTCCAAAGTTTATACATAAAGCCAAACCTCCATGGTAGTCAACACAATATGGAAGAAGAAGGAGGACTCAGCACTCAGTTTCAAGGCTTAGCACAATGCTATAGAGATCCAAATAGTGTGGTATCATGAAAGAATTAACACATATATCAAAAGGATAGAAGAGATAGCCCACAGCAACATACATAAATCTAGTAATCTGGTATTTGATAAAGGCAGAAAAGGAATTAAATGGAAAGAAGACAATAATTTAGAAAATTCTACTAGAAAATATATGCTCATATGCAAATAAATAAAGCCATACATAGACCTGAACTTCATACAGATATGAACTCAAAATGTATGAAACACCTAGGTGGAAAATGCACAAGTATAAACCTTTAAAAGGAAAACATTAGATGAAGTCTTTGTGATCTTGGGTTGGATGGAATACCAAAAGCACAATTCATGAAAACAAAATTTTTAATTCACATTATTAAAGGCAAAAAGTCGATGAAGCAAAAGACACTGGTAAGAAAATGAAAAGTTAAATTATGAACAATAAGAAATATCTGCAGAAAACTAAAGAATTTTTAATCCTAAACAACATGAAATCTAATTTTAAAATGGACAAAAGTATTCAACTAATACACTGATGGCAAATAAAAATATGGAAAGATATGCAACACCATTTAATTAATTAATTTATTTATTTTGGTACCGGATATTGAACTAGAGACCTCTCATTTGCAAGGCAGGCGGCAGAACCACTGAGCTAAATCCCAGGACTCATTTACTTTAAATAAATGCAAATTCAAACAACAAAAAGTATTCCATGTACATTAGAAAATCCAAAACAAAAACAAAAGAACCCAAAACCTGGAAAACAACAACAAAATGAGCGAAGGAGTTACTCCTGTGGATGGGGAGTAATAGAAACTACTTCATTTCTCATGGGAATGCAAAATGGTAAAGCCATTTTGAAAAGTATTTGGCTCTTACAAACCTAAAATCAGCCTTAACATATGAGCCAGCAATTGTATTCCTATGTGTTTACACAACTGGTTTGAAAAGTTATATCTAAACAGAAGCCTGAATATTAATTTTATGGTAGATTTAGTCAGAGCTGATGAAGAATGGAAATGACCAATGTGTCCTTCGGTTGGTGAACGAATAAACAAACTAGTGCATACATACTATGGAATATTATTCAGTGATGAAAGGAAATTAGCTATCTGACCAAAAACATACATGAAAGAAACTTAAACCCATTTTGTTGAATAAATGAAGCCAATAAAAGGTCTGCATAATTCATGATTCCAATTACATTACAGGTTAGAAAAAGGCAAAATTATTAAAACAATTCGAGTCCACCAGGTTTCCTGGCAGAAGGAAGGAAGGGTTGACAAGGTGAAACAGAGGGACTTTTCGTCTGGCAAAGTTATTCTATATGATTTGCTAGTGTTGGATGTATAACACTGTGTTTAGCAAATTGGATGGAACTTTACGGCACAAATAATTAACCTTAATATATGCAAATTAAAAATATCACTTAGGAGGTCAGAACATATCAGAATAAAGAGGAATAAAACAAAGCAGTCTGAATATATTACACATGTATAAAACAACCCCAAAGACGAAGAAAGTGGGTAGTGCTGCTCTAGGTAACTTTGCCTCCATAAGACAAAGGCAATAGAAACACTACATTGGCACTGTGCTCTAGTTGACAAATTTGTTTCCTAAAAACTAATAATTCTGATATCTTACAAATGCTTTTTGGAATTGACTATTAAGTAAATAAGTAGCACAGATGGGATAAGGCAGGTTTCTAACTGTTGGAAGAATTTTGAGAGAAGCAAAGGGATGGGTATTTCAGCCCTATCATCCAATCACCTAACCAGAAGTTTCTTAATCCAATCAAGTGGATAATTAAGTTTACCTGTCTCAGGGTTCCCCAAAAGAAAGTTGTAACAGTGAGAAATTAACTTAAAAATTCAATGCAAGAAAAATGACCTCTATAAACCAGACACGGTGGTGCAAACATTTTAAAAGGAATCTGCAGGGCCTGGGGGATTTAGCTCAGTGGTTCTGCCGCCTGCTTCACAAGTGCAAGGTCTAGAGTTCGATCCCTGGTACCAAAAATAAATAAATACATAAATAAATGGATGGAATCTGCAGCAGTCAGCCAAATGGTCAAGCCTATTAAAGTGGGAAGAAACAGAGATGACCTCAATTTTTTTCACACTGATATTTTTAACATCAGAACATAAAACAATATCAATAAATACTCGAGAGAGTAGAATGTGATGCAAAGATTTTACATCAAGCTAAACTGCCATTCAAGAATAAGGCTATGAAAATACACACATGGAACTACACTTACAGAGAAACTTTATAATGATCAAGAACTCAAGGATTATTTTTCCCATAAGTCTTTATTGATAAAATCATCAGAGGACAAACTTCCCCTAATAAAAGGACAGTAGAGGAAGCTACAACAGAAAGACAACTAGGAAGCACTGAAAATGTTCAACTGTAGATATAAAACTGAAAAGTAATGCAGGAATTATGTACTTAAACCAAAATATAAAAGTTGTATGCTGTGCAATATAAAAATGATAGAAATCAGTATTAGGAAAAATGAAAATATCAACATAAGACCTCAAGAAAATTAAAAACATGTGTTCAATTTTTAAAACTCTACAGCCAAACCAAATAGTGAAAAAGCTTAGAAATATATTTTGAGTTCATATTAAATGGTTCAAGTACAATGAGAAAATGTCAACAAATACATGGAAAAAAGTCATACACAGACATATGTCTCCTTGTCATATCCATACACATTGCAATAGTACAGTTTAAAAATACTAGCTTTAAATAATGAGAAATTATATATGCAAATGAGGGTCACAGAAATAAGTCTCAAACAGTGCTGGGGGGGCTGTGAATTAAAATACCTATTTAAAAACAATATATCAAATATCAAAGAAATTGTATTAAGACTTTAAAATGTCCTTAAAAAAAAGAAATGATCATACACATGGTCCTAGTAACTCTTACGGACCTTTATAGGAAGGTAATTCCACATTTGGTAATGGGCATCCATAATGCCATTCTTTATTTAATATTAACTGTGCCATTCATTCTAGCAAGTATCTGACATGCTCAATATTTTAATTCCTGTACTTCTACGATGTAAAAGACATAAAAACATGCATGATATGGAAAATAATGTAGGCAACAAAGCAGGAATATATCAACTAGATATACTGTAATTGCTGCTACATAAATACATATAACAAATGACCATCTAGTATTAAACTAAACTCTGAAATGTGTTCACTAAAAGCTCTGCAAAATTTTCTTGGTAAAACTCAAGTGTCTCTTGAAACGCAGATAAATAATCAGGAAAGAGAGGTGAGTGTGGGTTGACTACATGCTTACAACTTAGAAAAATACACCTATTGTCTTTGTAGGTTTCTTTTAATTACTGTTCTAACTCAGAGGTAGCAAACTGGTAGCAGTTTTACCACACGGCCAGCTAGTTTTTGTTGGCATTCTGCAACTACCATATGCTCTCCCTTCTCTTTTCTGATCTGCCCTGCCATTCAACCCATTCTTTTATTCTTTCAACTCCATTTGTCTCCACTGTGACTGCCCGTCATTTAGTCCATGCTTCTTAGAGACCACTGCATCAGGATTATAGTGGAGTGTAATACAAACTGCAAAGATGCCCATACTCCATCCCAGACTCAGAAACATCAGTATTTGTGGAGAAGGGCTGGGGCAACTGTGTCTACCAGGTTCCTGGCGATTGCTGCTCACAGGACTCTCAGAGAACAACCTTGAATCTAACATAGAACATTTGCTCCTGCAGTTGCCATGGAGGAAGGGCTACTCCTCCATGGAGGGTAGATGAAACATCTTTCCAAGGTCCCCCAAATTCAATGGATTAAAGTTAAGTATAATGCATTAGAGCCAGAGTTCTTTAAATACAACCTATGGGAGAAAAGCAATTCAGGTCCTTAAAGAAATGGTACAAATGTGTGTGTGTGTGTGTGTGTGTGTGTGTGTGTTCATGAATGTACCTACTTTTACCAAGTCCTGGGATCTTTAAACTACATGTTCCATGGAGGTTTTTTTCCCTTTTCTTTATCCCTCTCTTCAAACGAAAGAGCTCTTTGCTTTTAAATGTTCCACATTTATGAAATATTTTGTTTCATAAATGTTGTTCTCGAGGGAAAATGTTTGGAAAACTATGGGTATGGTATGGTTCCACCATAAACCTCTTAAACTATTTTGCCATACTCATAGTACACCTAAATATAAGATCAAAGGAAGATATGTTAATGTTAATAAGACATGTTAAAGGGAAAGAAAGGCAAATCGCTGGCCACTTTGAGTTTTCTCTTATTTAGCAATTTTTTTTTTTTCTGGTACTGGGAATCGAACTCGGGTCCTTGCACTTGTGAGCTAAACCCCGGCCCAAGTTTTCTCTTATTTAAAACTGATCCCTGTGGAGAAATCAAAACCTCTTGGATTTTATCAATTACAACAATTAATTTCTAATGTTTGATTTTGGACTTGATCCATTAGATGTAACATTTCTGTCGCTTGATACAAAAGAAATTCTAAACTTCTGCTCATCCTCTAAGAGTCAATCCAAAAGTTATCTCCTGAAGGGAAGATTCTCTGACTTTGTCAACCATATTTAAAGATTCTTACCCTTTCTGTTACCATGACTTAGAGGCATCTCACACAGAATTGTACATGATTATTTCCATATCTATATTATCTCTAGACAATGGTCAAAGTGTAAACACTCATCTTGGGAAACCCAAGCATAATAAAAACACTCAAATGATTGCAGGAATCTAATTACAGAGCAAAAGATTTAGTCCTCTGCTCTAGCTAATTCTATAGTATCTTCAGAGCATCTTAGTAAAGTGCTACCCATTTTAAATTTGCCTTCTATTTTTAGATTGATTTTCTTGCTTTTCGATCTTCATTTTTTTGTGAAAATGTTAAAAGAATGATGTTGCCTGCTGCTGAGTTCATGTTGAAAAAGGCACTGTATTGAGGTGCAGTTCAAAATGTGACAGCATATGTAAATGTGTTGGTGACACTAAAAATACATGGATAAATGATGCATGACATCCACAGAGTACGCACAGCGTTGTATTTATATAGTACCTACATGTAGACATTAGGATTCTATTTATGCATTTGCCAAGAAGGGGAAAAGTGTCTACATATGTCTCGTAAATATGGATCCGGGCTCATGCCCAATGCAGATGCTGCAGAGATACAAGTGGGGAAAGGGGCTTGCGGCTCTGGGAGCGGGCTGTCTGTCAGATCCTTTCCCCAGAATAGGTTTCTGGAAGCAAGAACAAAGATGACGGCCCAGAGACAATGAAAATTTATCTTGAGATGAGGAAAATTCCTTTTGTTGCATAATGTTGCATAATTTCCTATAGTTTTTGGAAAACTGGTAACCTAGAAATGTCGTATGTGGCTACTTGTTTCGGGGTTAAAAAACAAACAAGCACCCCCATTCCTAGGCTCCTAAGGAGGCCAGAGATCGCTTATGCCTGGTCTACAGCCAGGATACTGACTCCTGAAGAGGCTGCAAGGGTTTTCAGAGAGAAAGAATGCAAACATCGCTGATGCCATGAGTGTTTAAGGGTTTTGCCCACAGAGTCTCAAAAACTAGCATCAGTGTCCCGGTTTTTGCACTTTCTGGCTCTGTAAATGCAGGTCTCTGAGCCCAAGTTCTCCGATTTGTTACATGGGAGTGATTAAGTATTCAGCTTCTATTTGAATTTTAAAAAAATAAACGGTGGAATGTTAATAACATGATTACCACAGGGATAACACATTTTCAAATACAATATGGGATGGCTATTACATGTCTTCTCCTACCGTTTGTCCTTGGAGCAAAATAGGGCTGACTTACACATTTTGAATTGCATTAGATAATTAACATTTTAATACTCTTACTCTGAAGTATGCACCCAATTTTAAAATATCTTAGCACACACAAACTTTCAAACAGTCTGGAATTTTTTTCATTTATATTGTGAAGTTTTATCGAACCTTACTTAAAAAAAAGTGTTAAATTGTTATAGCTCTTTCAAAATTTCAATGATTAAGGGTTCATCTTACAACCCTCAAGACAACGAAGTCGAGTTCTACGTCTACCTTACAATTTTACCTTCAGACCCGTCATTTCAAGTTTGTGTCGGAGAAGTGCTATGTAAGTGTTCACCGGTTGATGTGTCCGAAAGGAGCATACTCAGCCTGGTGTAGTGAAGGTCTCTACAACCTTGCTCCTTCTCTTTGGTGCCTCAGTTTAAATGTATAACGCATTTCCACGACTGGGAAATGATTCACTTGCATAGTTACCAGCTTCCCTTATCAATAATTCCCATCCATAGCCATAGACTGTTTTGCTCTTTTCTTTCTGTTAAATATTTGACTTTTCTTCATCCTCCCTCCTTCCTCCCTAATCCTTTTGTTCAATTCTCTCTCTCTCCCTCCCTCCCTCTCTCTCTCTCTCTCTCTCTCTCTCTCTCTCTCTCTCTCTCTCTCTCTCTGTCCCGTGTGGTGCTC
>NW_022900940.1:4422091-4440457 GCF_012274545.1 Fukomys damarensis | reverse complement strand
CTCTCTCTCTCTCTCTCTCTCTCTCTCTCTCTCTCTCTCTCTCTCTCTCTCTCGGTACCGGAGATGGAACTCCGGACAGTGAGCTAAATCCCCGGCCCCTTTTTTTTTTGTTGTTGTTGATGTTCAATTCTTAAACTGACTACAACATAAAAGGAAGATGGTGAGTAAAATAAAGATTCAAGTTTTCCATCCTTTTTTTTTTTTTTGGTACCAGGGATCAAACTCGGGATGTTGCACTTGCAAGGCAGGTGGCAAAACCACTGAGCTAAATGCCTGGTGCAAGATTCAAGCTGTGTACTGCAAATGTATCCACAGACGTCTATTCTCTTTACTAGCTCAAATTGTCATCTTTATTATACAATGATTCCACGATGATCTGAATCTTACAGCTCTAGCTCAACACTATCTCCGTCTCCTGCAGTTAACCTCTATTCCTCTAACTCTAGACAGGCTTAGAAATATGGAGATAAGTATATGCTAATCTAAACCATTCTAAGGGCTTGTATACTACATTCATTGGCCTCTTTAATATAATTTTCTTTAAGCTCAAGAAGCATAACTTTTAAATAGAAAACAGCAATATCAGTGTATTAGAATTAGCAATAAATGAGCAGTTCAAATATTTTCAACAAGTAAGCGAATATTCAACATGATGGCTTTGCTCATGAAACAGGAAAAAGGCTTACTCTAGTTTTAAATAATAGTAATATAATTTTAATAAGGTTGCATCTTTATGAGGTACATTTAAATACTTTCTGATCTTCCATATTATACTCAGCAGTTAAGCAGGTTTTTTTGTGGAGCTTTTGTAACCAGCTCATTTAACATTAGGTGTATCTCTTAGTTTAATTAAAACATCCCTCTTTCAGTAACAGTCAATTGTTTTCAGTTCGCCCATTATGTATAATTGTTTTCTTTGATCCATTCAAAACCTGGCTATTTTTCATGGTTAATTAAATCAACACTTGATCACTGCATTTAATGCTTAACTAAGTTTTACTTCTAGTGTTGCACACCGGGGCTTCTGCACATAATATATCTTGCAAGGATCCCTCACATTATTTGGTTACATACTGCCTGTAACCACTTGTCTTAAGAGGCAAAGTGTGTATATCAGGAATTCCAGCAGAGGGCAGTCAAGCAAGAATAATCATTTTTGTAAGAGGAGAAATTGATGATGATGTTTCCTGATATTTTTTTAAATCAAATTAACACCAGAGTATGTGTGTGTGATTGTATATGTATGTTTGGGGCTGGGGGTGGGTGGAACAAATCTATCCTCACCGAGCCAACTCATTTCTCACTTAACCTCTCTCTCAGCTGAGTAAGAGTCGCTGTGTGCACACGATAAGAGACAAGATATTTTCAAAACACTCCTAGTATTAAAACCAAAGCCATAAATTCTGTTATAACAACTGACATTTTTATCACATCTCACTTTGGCTTCTTTTATGTTTCATGGATTTTAAGAATAAGTTCATATCACTGAGGAAAGTAATCAAACTTTTGAAGAATACTACTTCTTGCCAAGAAGTTGTAAAACACATTTCAATTAAAAAGTAATAATATCAACAAAAATAAATTGGCGTCAATTTTCATAAGAAAAAAATTTGGAAGATATTTTCTCTATCCCTTTTAGGAAGACAGGAGATGGAGTTTCTCATCCCCGGAATGTGCAGTTATAACATGATTTACAGCTCCTCCCTGCCACTTCTGGCCAGTGAGCTCTCAATTACTTGTCGTGTTCCTTTTCATGGACCTCTTCTACTACCAACAACCAGAAGCTTTGTACTAGGGGTCATCTGGCCAGGGCTTTGGCAGTTCAGTTCCTCTGTCTCTTATATATAGTACCATTCTGGTAAATGTTTAACAACCAGCTCTCGAGGAGAAAAGAGTCCACATTCTTAGCTTGTGCCAATTTCCATAGTGTAAATGCTCACATGTAGTTGACTTCAAATGACATACTGGCCTGAAGTCACTGAATGCAGAGTGGAGAACCACCCTAGAGCTGCAAGAAATGTAAATAAATTCTCGGGCAAACCAGGAAGAGTTTTGAATATTTACAACTTTTTGTTTATATGTACATTGTAAGTTAGTAGGGTTGAATTTTTGATAATAGCCATGTTTAACAAATGACTCAAAAGTTAATGAAGGTTTAGCAGTGATTTCATGGGAACTGATAACTGATTTTACCACACATTGAACACATCAGACTTTCTGGAGCTTACATATAAGAGAAGCAAAACTACAAAACCTCCGACAGTCACAAGTGAGACCAATGTTGTTTTCATTTAGGGCATTTCATCCTTGATGCTCATAATTTTCTCAGCTCAGAAAATAGTACTTCATTAATGGAATGTATTGTTAACATTCACAATTTTTCCTATTAGGCGCATGTTTTTATATTTAATAGTAATTCATCTGTCACTCTCATGGTTTGTTCTGCCTTATCTGTGAACATCTGCTATTATTTAACTTTGTGAAAATCAATTCAACTTTTAATTTTATATAAAAGTATTTAAAAGTAAAACATCACACTCATAGAAGGAAAAGAATCATCATCTTTTATAAATGTAAATGATAAATACAAAATGTTAGTAAATTCTAGCAGGACACCATGGCTTACAAAACCTGTACATATTACGCCTGCTCTTTTTTTAGCAAAAGATTCTACGTCAAGTTATAAGATGTTAAAAGTATATTACCACCAGCTGGTCGTGGTGGCACAGACCTGTAATCCCCGCACTCAGGAAGCTGAGGCAGGAGGATCGCTGTGAGTTTGAGACCAGCCTAGGCTACATAGTGAGTTCCAGGTCAGTCTCAACTACATAGTGAGACCCTGTCTCAAAAACAAACAAAAAAAGTATATTACCACCTATTGATGATTTCTTCTTGATATAATCAGAGAAAATGAAACTATTAAAAAGAGATTTCTGGGGTTGGAGGTATAATCAGTAGGAGAGTACTTGCTAGCATGCACAAGGCCCTGGGTTCAATCCTCAACACAAGCAGATGAACCATTAAATGGAATTTCTCACTGTATGATTCAATATTGCTTGCTTTCATGTCTCTGTCCTTGTACATGAAATTCTGTAGAGCACACTCCAAAAATCACCCCCACTTTACCCTTGAGATACACATAGTCCTAGCTCTGAGTCCCTGTCTCAAAAAAAAAAAAAAAAAAAAAAGATTGCAGGTCTTATCAATTCTACTTTAAAGACAGGTGTTTTACTCTATGCATTTAAGCAAACTGCATAATCTCTGCTAATCCTAAATTTCCCATTTAGTTATTAAGAAGAATAAAAGCATGTATCATAGTAATTGACTAAAATGAAAGTGTTCACAAATGCTAGATGTTATTACTGCTCTGGTTGGAGTTGTAATTATTAATAAACTTAGCTATGTGGTTTCCCAGCCCATAGCAAATTAAAACCACTAAATTGAAAACAGACAGAGCCTACCTGGGATAAATACTTATGGCAGAAAAAAAAAATCAGTTAATTTCTGTTCATTCATTAGAAAACAACAGAATCATGGATAGTATGTTTTTTGTTTGTTTTTTAAGAGTGAGATGGAACCCTGGATGCAGAGTAAGGACAGCTGACATCTTTCAGCTGATCTTGTGAATTCCATTGACTATCAGATGGGATTTATAGTCAGGACTCAGGGTTATCAAGGAATTTTTAATTTATTTTCAAATATCTGTTCATTTAGGAAGGCTCATCTGTAACACATTTTATGTAAACATTTATATTAACATGCTTAACTTTATGAAGCTTGGTTAAATGTATTTGTGCTGTGACCACCAAACACAGTGAATATTTAAATTTCTATCATCTATTACAGTCATCTCGTCATGTCTGTCATTTGCTGAGGCGGTTCTGAAAGTCCTCTTGCATGAGGGGCCTCAGTTTAGCTGTTGTGGCTGCCTCAGCATCCTGAGTCAATCCAAAATGCTTACCTTTAATGGTCCTTTTGACTTGGGAGAAGACACGTACTCCGTGAAAAAGCGGATGAGGACCCACTGTGATGTTTTACAAGCCTACTTTTCCTTTGGGTGGCATTTGGCAGCAGAATTAGTTTTTATCACACCTCATAAAAGATACTCAGAAAAGGACTCCAGAACTGCTTCAAAGACGGGATGAGTGTGTGCGAGGAGAGGAGGAGTATTTGAAGGAGTTTAGTGGAAGAGTGTTTTTTATTGTAGTAAATTCTCTAAAAATTTAAACATTTGCTGTATATTCCAATCATACCTCATACAATTTGATTATTTTGTTTTGCAGGCATAGAAGATTGGAAATTATATATCAAAATCTTTATGATTGTTATGGCTGTATTTGTGGTTTTATGATTTCTGTGTACTTTTGTGTTACAATTTCTAAGTGTTCTTACAATAATATGTACTATTTTGAGTCCATAAACTTTAACTGTATTGGAAAAATACTCTGTAATTAAAGAGAACAACTTTATTGCTTCAGAAAGTTTGGTAATATCTGGTTCTGGGCTGGAAGTGTGGCTCAGCGGTAAATCACATGCATAGCACGTGGAAGTCCTCAACTAAATTCTCAGTGCCAAATACAGAGACAGCAACAACAGCAATAATAATGATAATTGCTTCTAGGGATGGCAATGATCAAATTGTTACTGTTAGATCTTCAAAGAGTATGCCATCTTGGACCCCCACCCCAACGATCTCATCTAACCTCAATTACCTCCCAGTAATGCCACCTCCAAAGACCATCAATGTAAAATTTGGGGGATTAAATCTTCCCACACATGAACTTTTGGGGGACATAGCTACACCATAATATCCGTATTCTTAACCAGTTCTCCGATGTCAGTATGTGGAGATCTTGTCTTTGTAGCTATTCAACTGACCACACCCCCATACTACACACAAACTCTAAGACCTCTACCAGAAGGACAGTCATCTAGTTGTTGACGCCCTTTGCAATGACCAGTGCTAGTAACTTATGTTAAACTATAGGATTTCAAAGTAACCCTTGTTTTTAGACTACCTCTAGTATACTTTTGCTAGGACCTTTTCTTTAACTCACCCATTTACTGTGAGTGCTAAAAATGCACCTAGATCTCTGTATTAGTGCAACTTTCCCAAGAATCAGAAATCAAGATGTGACTCAAAACCCAAAGATTTTTGTTAATGAAAATGTCTTTATTGAAGAAATTAAGGAGAACTTAGATGAGACTGGGAAGGCAATCAGAACACAAGTCATATCTGACTTCCAGTAAAGGCCCGAGGAAAGGAAAGCTGGTGAAGCATCCAAAATATGTGCACTCAAAGAAATTTAAACGAGGCTTTAAAAAAATTATTTATTAGTACACATTCGCAGCATGTTTGCATTCCTTCTGTGAAGCTGGTACACACACATAACATGAGCAGGTCTCACGCCAAACGCAGGACTCTCAGACTTCTGCTACAAGTAGCATGGATAAAGTGCAGCCTCAACCAGCACAGCAGTGGCTTCCCAGCTGAAAGCTGGGGCTGCTCTTTTGTTATACACCCTGTTGTGGGAGGTTTGAACGGTACAATTGCACAGCACCACCATCTTTACCATAATTCTCTATATTCCCAATTTTACTCGACCAAAGATTGATTCTGCTATTCAGTGTTTATGGTGCTGCTGATCTTCATTTAAGATCACATATTTTTGTTTGTTTTCTGACTTCATCCAGTTCTCAATTTTATCTTTACTTGGTCACATCTTTAATCTGTTTTGTAAATATGTATTTTTCCTCAAATTTTTAGTATGGTCACATTCTAAATTGCATTTTTATTACTATTTTAATTAAACATTTTACTTTGCAATGATTGTAGAGTGACGTGCATTCCTAAGACACAATACAGAGAGATGTATGCCTTATTCCAGGTTCTTACAATAGTAGCATCTTGCAAATCTATAGCACAATTTCACAACCATGACATATCCACAGATAGTCAAAGCACAAAGCATTTCCATTATTGTAAAGAGCCTTCATTTTTCACTTTCATAGCCACACCTATCTCCTGTTCCCATTCTTTCACTGATCTCTGCCCAACATAATCTGTTCTCCATTTCTATTATTTTTTCATTTTCACAATGTTATATAAGTGAATACATTCAGTGTGCATAACCTTTCCATACTGAGTTTTATCACTTAGTGTACATCATGCAAATTTATCAAGACCTCCTTTTTATTATTGAGTTATATTCCTTGGAATAGATGTACCACACAGTTTTCTCAACCATTTAACTAGTACTGAAGGACATCTGAGTTATATTCAGTTTTTGGTCATTATGAATAAAGCTTCTATAAACATTTATGCATAGATTTTTATATGAACATAAGTTTTTATTCTCTGGGATAAATGCCCAAGAATGTAACTCCTGAGTTGTATGATAGTTACATATTTAGTTTCTAAAGAAATTACCAAACATTTTTTGAGCATGGCACTACCAACTTATATTTCCACCAGCAACATATGGCTGATCCGGTTATCCAGAACTTGTACAGCATTTAGTGTTATCACTATTTTTCATTTCAGTTATTCTTATGAATGTGTAGTAGGGTGATATCTCATTGTGGTTTAAACTGCTTTTTAACTAATTAATGACTAATAAGACACTTTTCATAAGATTATTTGCCATCTGTACATCTTTTTCAGTGAAATTTTTCTTCATCTAGTTCCTTTTGAATTGCTTACTTAATACTGAGTGGTGTCAGTTCTTTATGTATTCTATATACTAGTCCTTTGTCAGATAATGATCACAAACATTTTCTCTGAGTGTGCAGCTTCAATTTCCATTCTTTTAACAGGGGATTTTTTACAAAGTTTTGTGGTTGTTTTGATGAGGTCCCAATTCTCAATTTTTTCTTTTATGCTTTTTTTATGTTATCTAATAATTTTTTACAGTCTTAAAGATGCCTTCAACATTTAAGCTTACTGATCTAGTTTAATGTAATTTCAATATAAGGTATGAAACTGTGATAGTGCATCTTTTTGTTATTGCTTTTTAATTTATTGATGCCCAGTTGCTTTAGTAGCATTTCTTAAAAGAACTTGCTTCACTGAATTTTTTTTGTCATTTTCAAATGCCAGTTGGGTCTATTTATGTAGTCTATTTACACTGGGATATATATTCGATTTGACGAATCTACATAACTGTTCTCCCATCAATACCTCACAGTGCTGATTTCTATAGTTAAATGCACTGGGAATGGGGTGAACATATTCTTTTTAAAGATATTCTCCTTTTAAAATACTTTTTTGAAATAATCTCAAAATACATTACTCTTGTCTGTATCTACAAAATTGTTGTTATAAGTTCCTTAAATATTTCCTCTAGGTTTAGAATTATATCACAGAGTGTTTGGATTTTTGCTCATTCACTCAGCATAATTTGAAAGAAAAACTGAACATCTATTATTTTATTCATGCTTTTTGCTCAGAATGGTCTTACTTTCTGAAGTTCCAAGGCTGCTTTTCTTACTTTTGGTATTAAAGAACTTAATTTACTTGATGGTTTGTCTGTTGGGACAAATTCTCCTAGCTTTTCTTATCTGAGAAGATCGTGACATTCCCTACATTCTTGTAGGTCATTTTCTGGGTGTAGGATTCTGGGTTGCAAGTTACTTTCTTGTAGCATGTGAAAAACACTATCCCACTTCCTGCTGGCCTCTGTGATTTCTGATGGGAAAACTACTTTCATTTGAATTGCTTTTCCACATAGTTAAGGTGTCATTTTCTCTGTCTTCATTTTTTTCTTCCTCTTCACTTTTAAGAAGTTAAGATATGACGTTTTCTATTATATATTTATTTGGACTTATCTTTTGATAGAGGCTTTTCTCAGCCTCTTCCATCAATAGGTTCACAGCTTTGCTAAAGTGAGAAAATGGGCCATTTCTTCAGTTGTTTTTTCAGCACTACAATATTTTTCCTCTCGTTTCAAGATTCCACAGATGTGAATATTCAATTTTTGTCATAGATCCAAGGGTGTTTCATAGTCTCTTAATATTTCCATGTGCACATATTCTCTGTTCTGATGCAATCATTTAAATCCAGTTGGGTGCCTCTCTGTAGCCTATTCAGTGAGGAAATCCAGAGGCCCAATGAGTCCCGGCCTGTATTGGCTGCACAGTCATAGATTTGTTGGCATGTTTGCCTAGAAAGGAGTAGTTATTGTCTAAAGACTTTTGTCTGGGTAGGCTGCCTCTCTTCTGGTCATTTGGTAAGGAGAGCAGGATGTTTTCTTAATCTGTGTTCATTAGCATTTTTGGTAGCCAGCTTCTTCTGCTTGTAATCGGGGAGATAACAAGGGAATTCACTCTGGTGTTCTTCCTCAGCTCCCTAAGGCCAGTCTTTCCTCTTCTTTTTCTATACCTTTTGATCAGCTTTTAAAATAGTGTTCAGATCTGTACCCGACCCATGTTGCCCTCCAGGGTCAACAGACACAGGCCTTGAAGAGGGCATTTTTTTCCTTCTTTTCTCCTTCTTTATTTCTTGCTTTTCCTTTTCTTTTCTGTTTTTGTTTGTTTGTTTGTTTGTTTGTTTGTTTTTGGTACTGGGGATCAAACACTTGCAAGGGAGGCGGCAGAACCACGAGCTAAATCCCTGGCCCTTATTTCTTGCTTTTCTTGTCCCTGTTTTGGTCCTGTTTTTTACTGATTGTTCTCATATTTATAGGAATGAGAATACAGTTTCTGATTTGTTCCTTCCTTCTCTCTTTTCCTCTTGTCTTCACAAGTTTCCCAAAGTTCACATGATCTTCCTGTGTCCTCTAATCTTACTTCTAACCTTTCCCTCTCCTTCTCTATCTCTACCCTGTCAACTACTTCTTAATCTCCCCAGAGGGCAAATTCACTATACTAAAGGGCTACTTACTGCAAATATATTTCTGATTGGTTCTAGATTCTGATATATAACTACAAGTCTGGTCTGTATAGTTACCACAGTTTGTCATATTCTAGGCTGTGTTTGATGCTATTGATGATGCTAGTTGTATTACTTTGGCAACAGTGATGTGATAGTTTTAGTCAGTTGTCCTACCTGGTATAACAAGATTGAGATTATCTAAGGGCCATAACAGACTCAAAACCCAGTAGCCAACTAAACCAGGAAGACAATCCAAGAAGTAGCCATTCCCTAAGGGTTCTAAATACTACCAATAAAGATGCTCACAATAAGCATTTTAAAAGCAGTAACCTAGGAATTAAACCAAAAACATCATCATCACCACTACCACCACCAACAATAATAAAAATAGAAATGGGAAGACACTTAAACAAGACTTAATATGAGACTTCCAGATTGCCAAAGGAAACTCCAAGGGACAATGAGATGGAACAATCTGAAACTCAACCATCTGGACTCCCTGAACTGGCAACAAAAGAGGATCTCAAAAAAAATAAAAATAAAATAGGAAAAAATTTCTCAGATAACAAAAGGCATGGTTAACAACACACAGACTAAAAAAAAAAAAAAAAAAAAAATAGAGGCACTAAGGAACATGACAGAATCCCAGTACAGGAAAGAATCAAAAATACATTTAAATAGATATCCAGGAGATTAAAAACTCCATTGAAAGTTTATGCAGCAGAATGAGCCACTGTGAGGACAGAATATCAGATATAGAAGACAAACTTGTGATTAATGATCAGGAAAAGAAATATTTTTTTAAAATAGCAAGGGATCATGAGGAATCAATGGAGCAGCTGCTAGATGATGCAAAGAAGAATAACATACAACAGATCATAGTCAGTGAAGAAACAAGAGAGAGGGCAAACAACATAATGAAAAAGAAAAACTGTTCAGAGAAGTAATGGCACAAAATTGCCATGAGAATTTCTCATACAGATAAGTAAGCATGTGGAACTCCAACTAGCCATGATTAAAAAAAAAAAAATCTACACCTAGGCACATAATAGTTAAGATTGCAGAAACCAACAGAAGAACAAAATTCTACAAGCAGTTAGAGAAAAGAAATAAATCACATACAAAAGAGTGCCCATCAGAACCACAGTGGACTTCTCAACACAAACCCTCAAGTGAAGAAGAGCCTGAAGTATTTCAAGCCATAAAAGAAAACAATCTCCAACCAAGATCAGTGTACTCCGCAAAACTATCTTTCAAAATTGATGGAGAAATAGGACACTTTCATGACAAAGAACATCTAAGGAACTTCATGAATACCAAATCATCACTCAAAAACATTTAAAATAATATCCTAGGAAAATACAATTAGGGTCACAACCACATAAACCCAACAAAATCAATCTACCAGGCAAGATAAAAAAAATAAATGCAAAGGGGGAAATCCAACCAAAGGAAAAGGTCAATAAGGATAAGACAATACGTGTCAGTTATAACCATCAATATTAATGGTCTCAATTAACCAATCAAAAGAAATATATTGGCAGAATGGGTCAAGAAGCAAGATCCAACAATATGCTGCATGCAAGAAACACATTTAATTAAAAAAAAAACCTCACAGACTGAAAGTTAAAGGGTGTAAAACAATACAACATGCAAAGGAAACTGAAAAAAAGCAGGAGTAGCTAACATATTTTCATATAAAATGGATTTCAAACCAAAACTAATTAAGAAAGACAAAGAAGGCCAATGTATTATTGTAAGGGAAACAAACCAAAAAGAAATGATAATCATAAATATATATGCACCAAATATAAGTGCATCCAACTATATAAAATAAATATTAATGGACATAAAAATGAAATAAGCACTAATATGATAGTAGTGGGGTACCTCAATACTCCACTGTCACAAATAGATAGATCAACTAGGCAAAAAATAAACAACAAAATACTAGAATTCAACCTAACTCTTGAACAAATGGACTTAACAGATATTTACAGAGTGTTCCATCCTACAAAAATCAAAATACACATTCTTTTCAGCTGCACACAGGTCATTCTCCAAAATAGAACACATAATTGTTCATAGAACATGTTTAAGTAAGTGCAAAGGAATTAAAATTCTCCCCTGTATATTGTCAATCCATAGCATAATGAAATTGGAGATCAATAGCAAAATAAACCACAAGAACTTCATAACACCATAGAAATAGAACAGCACACTCCTGAACAACCAATGGGTCACAGAAAAAATTAAAGACGAAATCAGTTTCTACAATTAAATGACAATGCTGGTACAACATTTCAGAATCTATCCGTAGAACACAATGAAAGCAGTCTTACAAGGAAAATTCACAACAGTGAATACTCATACTAGGAAAACAGAGCAAGTTCAAACAAACAAACTAATGCTGAAATTCAAGCTTATAGAAAAATAAGAGCAAGATAAACCCAAAGCTCATACAAAAGAGAAAATTATAAAGTTCAGAGCAGAAATCAGTGCACTAGAGACTAAAAGAACAATACAAATAAATCAAAGAAGAAAAAAATTGGTTCTTCAAAATAATAAACGAAATTGACAAACTCTTAGCCTAAACTCTTAGCCAACTTTATCAAAAAAAGGAAACAAAAGGACCAAATCCATGCAATTAGGAATGGAAAGTATGAATTTACAATGGACATAGCAGAAATCCAGAGGAAAACACAGAAGAAATGGACAGATTCTTTGATTCATATGAATTACCAAAGTTGAATGAAGACTTAAAACTTCTACACAAACAAACAAAAAAGTTCTAAACAGTCCACTATCAATCAAGGAAATTAAATACATAATTAAAAACTTACCAACTAAGAAAAGCCACAGTCCTGATGTTTTGCTGCTGAATTCTACAAGAAATTTAGAAAAGAACTATTGCCACTACAGCTAAAACTCTTCAACAAAATTGAAAGGGAAGCAATACTCCCAAATTCATTCTTGGAAGCAGGCATCACCTTGATCCCAAAAGCAGAGAATCACTGAAAAAGAGAATTATAGGCCAATCTCCCTGTTGAACTTAAATGCAAAAATCCCCAATAAGATACTAGCAAACAAGATAATCAAGAAGATCTTACACCCTGACCAAGTGGGATTCATCCCAGGGATGATGGGATGGTTCAACATACACAAATCAACATATGTAAAATACTATATTAATAAAGCCAAAGACATAAACCATATGATCATTTCAATAGATGCAGACAAAAGCACTTGACAAAATCCAACACCTATCCATCATAAAAACCCTACAGAAAATTGGAATAAAAAGTATTTATCTCAAACTGACAAAAGCCACCTATGAAAAGTCAACAGTCAACATCATACTAAATAGTCAAAAAATGAAATCCTTCACACTAAAATCAGGAACAAGATAAGGAGGTCCACTATCAACGCTCCTGTTCAATATAGCTCTGGAAACATTAGCCATAGCAATTACACAATAGAAAGAAATAAAAGGAAATAGATAGAAAATGAAGAAGTTAAATTGTCTTCATTTGCAGATGATTTAATATTTATATAGAAGACCCTAAGAACTCCACAAAAGTTTTCTAGACTTAATAACCAAATTCAGTAGAGTAGCTTGATATAAGGTCAATACACAAAAATCAATAGCCTTTCTGTACACGAACAACAGACTCACTGAGAGAGGAATGGGAGAAACAGCTCCTTTCACAATAGGATCCCAAAAAATGAAATACCTAGGAATTAATCTATTGAAATAAATAAATGATCTCTACTGTGAAAATCATAGCATTCTGAAAAAAGAGATTGACGAGGATATCAGAAAATGGAAGGCGTGCCTTGTTCCTTGGTAGGAAGTCCCAATATAGTGAAAATGGCCATACTTCCATAACTGCTATATAGTTTCCATGCAATCCCAATTGAAATTCCAATAGCATATTCCATAGAACTTGATAAAATAATCCAAAATTTCATTTGGAACAAGAAGAAACCTACAAGAGCAAAAGAAATTCCAGGCAACAAAGACAAGGTAGGGGATACCACAATCCCCAATTTCAAACTATACTAAAAAGCTACTGTGATTTAAAAAAAAAAATAGCATGGTACTGGCAAAGAAACAGAAATGCGTATCAGTGGAACAGATTAGATGATGCAGAAATAACTCCAGACATACTAAGCCACCTCATCTTTAACAAAGGAGCTTAACAACCTTATGGAGGAAAGACAGCCCCTTTAATAAATGGTGTTGGAAAAATTGGGTTTCATCTCACCAAAAATTAAAACTAAACCTATATCTCTCACCATGCACTAAAGTCAAAATGGATTAAATATCTAAATATTAAAACAGAAACACAAAATCAGCTAGAAGAAAGATTCAGTAGAACTCTTGAAAACACTGGCATAGAAAAAGACCTCATGAACAAAACCTCATTCAAATGTGAACTAGCACAAAGAATCAAAAACTGGGATCTCTGGCCATGGATTTAGCTCAGTGGTTCCGCGGCCTGAGTTTGATCCCTGGTACCAAAACCAAAACAAAACAAAACAAAAACCTGCAATCTCATCTTATTAAAAAGCTTCTGCACAGCAAGAGAAACCATCAACAGCATGAAGAGACAACCCACAGTGTGGTGAAAAAAATTTTCCAGCTGTTCTCCAGACAAAGGTCTACTATCTAGAATATAAAAAGAACTTTAAAAAATCAGACTTCCCATATTTAAAGACCCAATCCAAAAGTGAGCATCTGAAAAGAACAGACATTTCTCAGACAAAGAAGTAGAAACTAAATATATGAGAAAATGTTCAACATCTCTGGTCATTCAAGAGATGCAAATGAAAACAATGCTGAGATTCTACCTCATTCCAGAAAGAATAGCTGCTAAAAAGAAATCAACCAATAACAAATGCTGGCAGAGTTGCAAGGAAAAAGGAACCGTTTTCCATTGTTGGTGTGAGTGTAGACTGGTGCAACCTCTGTGGAAATCAGTATGGAGATACCTCAGAGAACTAGGATTACAGGTCGATTTTACCCAGTTATTCCCCTGCTGGGTATCTTCCCAAAATAATTAAAAGAATCATACCACAGTAATATATGCACACACATGTTTATCATGACACGGTATGACAAAATTTGGAAAGAGCCCAATTTCTGACCAACTGGTGACTAGATAAAGATGATGTGTTTTTTTAAACAAAATGGAATACTATTCAGCCATAAAGAACGATAAACTAGAGATATTTACATCTAAATTGATGCACACTGAAGGCATTCTCTTCAATGTAATAAATAGGACACGCATGTAAATATAGAATAGTTTCTCTGGTGTGAAAAACTGAAAGTATAAATGAGGATCAAAGTGTACAATAATGTGAAATAGTAAGAAAAGGTTTAAAGCAGAGGGGAAATGGGGGAGTAGGGGAAAGGAAAGAAGGGAAAGAAATAAATATAAGAAAAGGAAAAACCAGAAACAAAGTCTATGTAAATAGGGAGGGGTGGAGGTGTTGAAGGGAAGGGAGGGGAATAAGAACCAAGCTATATCATGTAAAGGTACAGAGGCCCAGAATGAATGTCATCATTCATTGACAATGAATGCTCATCATCATCATGTACCAATAAACTTAATGAAAAAAATTGGTTTCCAGTTGCAAAGTCTGCATTGGGTGATGCACATGCCTGTGGCCCTCTTCCCTGCGTGAATACCAACGCAGCCATCTTCCCTGCTCGGACACGTAGTTGTGGCTAACTCTAGCTGAGATGGTGGCTGCTGACAGATGGGTACCCTTTCTGTGAAGCACTGTCATGTGAGATTTAGTGTACTCAGTGCTGTACGGTATAACTCAGTGCAGCACGGCTCCAAAGAAAAGCAAAGAACGAGCATCATAGTAAAAAGAAACCCCAGAGCAGTAATGAAGGGGATGAGAATGTGCGAAGCAGTAATGTCGGTAACAAGTAAGTGCAGTCTGAGAGTGGTAAGAAGGTTTCAAAGAAAATAACCATGTAATTGGAGGAGGAAACTGCAGAAACCCAAAAGCGTGGTATTCCTGTGACTGACCTGGCCTTAGAGTTCAAAATGGCAAAGTTGACAATCTCGCCTATCTTGAAGAATAAAGATGCCATCAGAAGAGATGTCAATCAGGCAGAGGACACAAGTGCTACAAGAGGTGGGAAAACTATTCTCAGTTTGTTCAAATGAGAAACAGCTGACAGGGGATAGCATTAGTGAAGCTATGATCTGTGAAAAAGCCAGGAAGTTGCACAATGATTTAGTGCAAGAAAACTGCTCTACAAGTACAAGTGATCAATTTAAATTCACCAGGGCCTCTTTTGGTAAATTCTGCAAGAAAAGTGGCCTCTGCGGTGTGATAAGATACAGTGAGGTGGTCTGTTTCCATCATGGCAACTGGCCGGGCCCCCTGGGAGTGCCCCAGATTCTAAACCGAGGGCCTCCTTCAAACACACACCTGTAGTTTGCTTGCTATGCTACGGGAGATGTCACAGAGTTAAAATTGCAGATAACACCAGAAACTCCAGGAAGGATCCCTGTCTCAATCCTTTTGAAAGCCCAAGTATTATTCTAATCTCCATGAACACACTCTTGCCAATCCCGCTGTTTTTAAATCTGTAAAATTGCCAGTGTTAACATAAATAGTGACTCTCTGCTTGGAAGAGAGCTGACCGTTCGCCCTGAAAAAAAGTAATGCTGCTTGTCAGACACTGCTGTCTCTTCCTGTGGATTTTACCTTAGAAAACGTATTAGGTGACTATTTTAGAGCTAGTGAATTTGCTGATGAGTCTCCTGAAAATCTCAGTTTTTCATCTCTCAGAAGAAAGCTCTTTTTAGATGGGGAAGGAAGTATCTCTGAGTTCTGTCAGCTTTGCCTTCAAGTCCTCAGAGGAGGGTCCGAGTCCCTTGGGGTGTTTTATTCAATAGATTTATCTCCTGCACGGTGTGGAAGCCCTCTGCAGATACCAGGCTCAGGGCAGTTTTCTTCCAGTCCTCCTCACGATGGTGCAAAAAAGTAGTTTGGGAAGCATAACCCGTCCTTGAGCTATTTCTTCACCCACTTTATCACCAGTAGAACTTCAAAAAGCAAAGACACCACTCTCAGAACAAAGGAAGTGTACTTTTCACTCTCCAGATGCCTGGTCTGGAATAAATTCTAATGGAACTACTAATCCGTGTATCCTAAATCCTTACATAGACGGCTGCTCACCACTTGAAAATCGGTCTCCTATGAGACTGGAGATGGACAGAGGTGGGACTTCATACCGGGCCTTGCTGATCCAGATTCCTTCTGCTCTGAGACTCACAGTGAAGAGGAGGAAGATAAGGAGAATGTTCCTGTCCCCGACGTCTCTTCCGGAGGAAGGGATGCTGCGGGAGGACCCCTGCTGTGTCTACTGCCCAGCTTCAGCCTGGCTCTGGGAAAGAACTTGCCCTGCAGGCTGTTGAGAGCTAGAAGAAACAACTGCGGACGTGGTTGATCCTGCAGAGGCAGCAGATGAGCACATTTGGATTAGGGAGCCAGCTGATGAGGGGAGCTCGCCTGTGCCTGACTGCGTGCGGAACTGCCTTCAGCGTGGAAAACTCTGCAAGTGCGCTCTGTCACCCCCTGCGGAAGCAGTGCTCGCTCTCCCTTGTGGAAGCAGGAACAGACAGGCGGACAGTGGCTACAACCAGCAGACTGGTGGAAGCCACACCCTGGACACCCCTGGAGCAGAACGTTACTGCAGAGAAAGTGACGTGGAGCCTTTCAAAGTTGAGACTAAATTTCTAGTCTGTAATACGAAGTAAAATCACAGAACGGAGGTGTTGGGAGAAAATCCCAATCCAACTCGGCGGGGCAGGCCTCAGAGTACCTGTAAGAAGCAGAGTCCTGCTGAAGCTCATCACATATATTTTGGCAAAGGATCAATACTGTGATGGCAACCGGGAAAGAAGTGCTTCAAGCAGCATCCTTAGCTTTTTTTCTTTCCCTCCTTAATGTGAAAAATCAAGGGCTTAGTGACAGAAATAACAGAAAAACTCCTACAACATGAAGTCTCTGAAATACAGTTCTTTTCATCAATAAATATTTTCGTATGTATCTTGAAAGAATAAACAATCAAACAAATAACAAAAGGAGATATGGTGAGGCTTCCAGTTCTGACAAGGTCACCACAGAAACCTACAAGAAAAAATTTGCAAAATTCATGAAGGCAGAAGGATACGTAACTCAACAAGTGTAGAGCTGCAGTGAAACAAGGCTCTCCTGGAAAAGATGCCTAACAGAGCCTGTATCACACAGGAGAAAAAAAGCACTGCCAGGGCAGACTCCGAGGGCAGACTGACCCTTTTGCTGTGTGCCAATGCAAACACCGACCTAAAGATAAAACCACTGCTGGCGCACCATTCTGAGGCCCCAAGTGCTTTCAAGGAACAGAATACGAACAAATCCAGACTGCCTGCCGTGCAGAGGGTCAGTGTGAAAGCTTGGGTCACATGGCAGTTGTTCACGGACTGACTGCATGAGGTGTTCGCACCCACCATGGTCTTTCTGACCATCACCTGCCTGAAAGGTGCTTTCTTCTGACGGACAATACCCAGGCCCACTTTCCAGCCTTAGTGGATGATACGGACACTGAGTGTGACTTCACAAAGGTCACCCCAACCCCCACGACACCTCTTCCGTAGCTCACAGACCAGCATGTGATCTGTAACTTCACAAAGCTGTATGCAAAGGCCCTCTTCACCAGGTGTTTTAATGGGGAGACGTACTTGACTCTGAAAGAGTTCTGAAAGAAGCATTTCCGTGTCCTCTACACCATCAACCTCATCGACACAGCCTGGGAAGTTGTCATGTATAGCACTTTAAATTCATCCTGGAGGAAAATGTGGCCAGAACGTGTCACTGAATGTGACTTTGCAGGTCTGGGGCACAAGGAGTGGAGGAGATTATGTCCATGGGCAAGAGTATAGGTTTGGATTCGAATGATGCGGATACAGAGGAGCTGACAATGGAAAAACTTGCTGAATTCCAGAGTGAGCACCAGAAGGCACTTGTCACAGAGCATTCTACTAAGGAAGAGGAATACAGATCAGAAGTCAACTGTGATGTGATAAGATCCATTACGGAAAAGAGTGCCAGGATTTCTTGGAGGGGCACCATCGCAACACAAATATAAGGAACAGAATGTTGAATCTGATGGACAAAAACATCTCTCATTTTCTGAGGGTTATGCAGGGTAGGAAAAAACCAAATGCCATTGGGCATAGTTTTCATCAAAACTGACCCTGCAGCTAAAATATAAAGAAGAGAGGAAACCTCTAAAGGAGAGCTCCCTGACGTCCTTATGGAGCAGGACTCCCCTCCCAAAAATAACCTCCTCCCCACCCACCTTCCTGTCCTCCATGCCAGACAAGGTTAGTGTTCTCTGTCTTTGTTTTGTACTTTACCTTGCTTCCATTTTTTGAGGCTAAAAAATACATATGGTTCAGAACATATGAACCATATAT
>NW_022900940.1:4419268-4421920 GCF_012274545.1 Fukomys damarensis | reverse complement strand
TATATATATATAGAACCTTATAGGGAAATTTGATTCGGTTCATGACCAGTTTGGCTAGTGACTAGGATTGTAGAACAAATGAAGTTCATGAACTGAGGTGCCACTATTTTTTAAATACTCTGTAGTAAACCATTCGAGTATCAATAACACCTTTTTGGAACATTCTTCCTTACCTTCAATCTAAATTAGCCTACCCACTGCATATTATTCCTGATCCTGATATCCTACTTTATTTTCTTCATAGCATGTCTCAATATTTGAAATTATCTTATTTGTATACTTCATATTTGTTTTCTACACTCTCCCGTGGAACATAATTTCAGGAAGGAACTGAATTTGAATGAATCAACGAACGAATGAATGACGAGGATGACACATGTTATAAAACAATCATATTTATAATTAGCTTAGAAATTCTGAATTTGGGTGTAAAAATAATGAAAAATTACATATGTGACTATAATTTCTAGACAGTTCTTAATTCATTGTATATATCATGGGTTAATTATAATTCCAATATAATAATCTATTTCAACACACATTCCAAAACAAATTTGAACACCCACACTGTACTTTAAAAAGGAGAAATAGAGAAATTCCTAAACAAGTTTGACAGCAAAACCTATGTAGAGCTTTTTATATTGCATTCAAAATAAAAGGGCCAAAAAGATCAATGTTCTTCAGAATTTCAGTGTACCTACCAAGTTCAATGTCTTTGATTAGCTTACAAATATACCTTTGTTAAACAACATCTGGAAGGCAAAAAAGTTGTAGGAAATAAACAGAGTTTTTTTTCATAACAACTTTGAGGAACATTATTATTATTCTGAAGATTTTAATTACCTAACAGTTCTTTTCTGGCTTAGAAAAGATCATTTTATATGTCTCTGGTGCCTCTTAGAATTTGGACCATTGGACCATTTTATCTCTAATACTTAACACTCACATTTATGCCAAAGGAAAAAGTTTAAGCAGAAAACTTCCTACTTCTTTAATCGATGTATCTATGAACATTCGAACGGAGGAGTGCCATGCAAGAGCTCAGCACAGCAATCGTGTTCAGAAAAATAATGTACTTTGCACTGACATTGTTCTTCGTATCTTTTCCTTTTAGTGTTTGTTGGGGTGCGTAAGCAATAGAAGGGTGCATTTGCTAAGGCAATTACCCATTACTGTCGAGCAGCCTGGCAGTCCCTTGAGTCTACTCATGCATAATTTGTTTGTGCATAATACACATTCAGCAGTACTGTGCGTACCCTACCCTGCCTATCTGAGGAAATATTCGGGGCTGCTTGCTTGTCTTTTGTCTTCTATATTAAATGACTTTTTCTCTCACCTCTACCTCCACTCTCATCTCCCCACAGCCAAATCCAACTGTCTTTCAGGCTTAGTGACTTAATAACCCATGTACAAAGATATTGTTTTCTCTCAACAACCCCTCACACCTTATTGACCCCATTAGACAAATGAAAAAATACTTGTAAACACATTTTGTTTTATGAGGTTGTAACTGCCATAGTGTGAACCATAAATAGATAACTAGTCTCTTTCCATTCTTCCTGCCAACTGTCCCCCACTTTCAGAGAACTCTTCTCCCATTCCATTGCCCATCCCGCACATGCAGGACTCATGAAGTAGCAAATAAGCTCCAGCACCCAAGGTCATCCACCAAGATACAGCCTCCCATCTAGGGAACCAGGGAGTACCCTGGATAACAGGACATGAAAGGCAAGGAATATGGCTACGTCAGAGTCAGAGTCAGCAATCCATCTCCATATGGCTCAGACGGTAGGACCCAGAAAATCACTCACCTGCTCACAGCTCCCACATGGCTCCCATCCTCCTTAGGAGGAGAAAACACCTATGAAATAACAGCCAGGAAGGTCCTACATGACCTGTGCCCTTTACTACTCTCATCTCCCTCTTAATTCTTGCACTCTGTGCTCCAGAAATGTTGGGTTCTGTGCTGTTTTCACAACGCCTCCTACATGCTTTACCTCGGGACCTACTACGAATTGAATGTTTATGTCTCCGCAAAATTCATTTACTGAAACCTGATACCCAGTGTGATGGTATCTGGAGGTTAGGTTTTTTTGGGGAGTAACTAGGCCCTGTGGGTGTATCCCCTATGATAAGATTAGACCGTTTAAGAAGGGGTGAGAAACCCCTACTCCCCTCCGCCAACTTCTGCCTGTCCCTGTAAGGATGCAGTGTGAACCCAGCCATCTGCAAATCCAGGAGTGGGCTTGCCAAGCCCTCGACATTGCTGACACCTAGATCTTGGATTTCCAACCTGCACAACAGTGAAAACTAAATATCTGTGTAAGCCAGTCAGACTGTGGTAGTTTGCTACAGGAACCCCAGTTGCCTACCAAGGGACCTCTGCCCTCAGAGTTCTCTTTGCAGAAGTGTTGCCCTCTCAGGCTTAGTGTGGCATTCTGTTTAAGGTTGTAGCCTCCCTCCCCTGTTTCTAGCACACTCATCCCTTGCAGTCTGTCATAATTATATTTATTTACAATGTCTGCTGTTTATTGTGTCTCCATACACTAGGGTGTAAGTGCAAGTAAGGCAGTGGTCGTCTACACTGTTCTCTATACTGAAGTACCCAGAGCAACAATGGAAACTATAATAATGAATAAATTTGAAGAGTGT
>NW_022900940.1:4378372-4419077 GCF_012274545.1 Fukomys damarensis | reverse complement strand
TATATATATGGCTATTTAGCAGTATGTGGACTAAGGACAGAAGTATAGGTTTGAAGCCAAAGAAGAATATAATCGATATACATTGAGATTTCAATACTTGGGAATTCTGCATTTCCATATTCAGCTGGGCACAGAAAATATTTTAAAGAAAAATTGCATCTTTTCTAATCTATGTAGATTTTAATAGTTAATACTCAATAAAGTGTAACAACTATTTATACAGCATTTAAATTATATTAGTATTATAATCTAGAGGTGACTTAAAGTATCTAGGAATATGTATAAGTTATAAGAAAATAGTAAGTCAATTTAAGAAGAGATTTGAGCATCTGCAGATTTTAGTATCCAAGGACAAACCTGGATCCAATCCCCCTCAGAAACTGAAGAATGATACAGAAGAAAGTCAGAGACAACAGGCAGAGGAAGAGAAGTTCATGCATCCCCAAGTAGGACTTCACAGCCTCTTGAAGACCTTTCCTGCCCCATCCATTTTGTGTAAAATGTTGCTATGTTTTTAAAACAAAGCTTCTCCACTTAAGCTAGTTCCAAAAAATTACTATAGCTTGGGCCAAGGCTCTAGTAAATACACTTAAGAAGGCAAAGGCAAGTTTGTTTATTTCCATCTTTGAACCATGGTCTGATGATTTGTTCCGATGCCTTGTATACAATGCACACATTTACCTTGAATGAATGCAACTCTGTTTAAACAAAATCTAACTAAGATATCTCCTCAGCTCTAAGGGATTCTTGCACTGCTGAGGCTTCCAGTTATAAAATGGCATTAATGATGTATTCACTTGCCTATGTTACCTTACATTGCTTTCTTATGAGATTAATCCCTGCATATCTTATTTTAACATGTTGTAATCCACCTAATGGCCCAATTTATGCACTGGGTTATGATCTCTATTTCTCTACTGCTGCGATCAGTAATCAATACATCATCACTGTGGAATCAGTGCATGTCTTTGGGCAACAGTTATGTGCTAATTTCATTGCAGAACTGGCTTGCACATTTCTGAAGAAGAGTCAACAACCCAATGTTAAAACATAACAGTCAGAAATGGAACTTCATCCATGGGCTGGGGATTTAGCTCAGTGGTGCCACCACCTGCCTCACAAGCACAAGGTCCCAAGTTCCATCCAGGTACCAAAATATAAATAAAATAAATTAAAAAATAAAAAAAAGAGAAAGAAATCGAACTTCATCCTTGAAGAAGGCTATTCTATGACTGGATTACAAGTTTATGAAATAGTGACAGTACATTTATAATGTCCAAATTTTTCTGAGACAACAAAGATGAATAAACCTCTTCTAAGAATTTTAGATTTAAACATTATATTATGAAAAATAATTATTACTTATTCCATCAGAAATTAGAATTTGCAGAAGTGTGAATGAGTTCTGAGAGTTATACCATCTTCCCTAAACATTCATTTCCTCCATAGAAGTTCGTGTTTGAGAATTTTTCTCCCTTAAGTAAGACAACTTTTTCCTCTTCCTTCAATGTATATTTTATAGAGGAAAGCTTAAGTTGTGCTGGAAAGACCAGATATTCATGTGCAAATAAATAAACCAAAACCAGACATGTATCAAAGCTAACTTGAGACATAGACCCTAACTAAACTAACTTGAAATACATCTTACATCTAAATGTAAAATGCAAAACTATAAAACTTCTGAAGGGAACTTAGAGGAAAAAAAAATCTGTGTACCCTGGGTTTGGTGATAAAATTTCATGTACAACACCAGAAGCAAACAACAATAATAAAAACAAAACAAAAATTATCTACACAAAAGATCTGAACAGATACTTCACCACAGAAGATTCATAGATGTCGGGCAAGCACATAAAAATATGCACAACATCATTCGTCATTAGGGAAATGCAAACTAAAATGCCACACTTTTTTAGAATGGCTAAAATAAAATAAAAAAATACCTGAAACATCAGTTGGTGAGGATGTCAAGCAACAGGAGCTTTACTGATGATTTGAAAGCAAAGAGGCACAGACCTTTCCAGTGACAGTTTGGTAGTGCATTGGTATTGTATTATTGTATTTGGTAGTACATTACTACACGATCAGCAATTTTGCTTCCTGGTATTTATCACACTGATCTGAAAACATGCCCACATAAAAACTTATGTACAGATTATTTTTGCTTTATTCCTAATCAACAAAAGGCTAATCAAACTGTGATATATCATGTATCGAATACTATTCAATGCTATCATGTAATAGAATATTAGAGATTATTAAAAAAGGAATGAACTATACAGTCATGCAAAGATGTGAATTAATTTAAAATTCTATCGCTAAGTGAAAGATGCCAGCCTGAAAAGGTTATATTCTACATGATTTCAAATATATGAAATGCTGGAAAATTTAAAACAACAGAGATGATAAATTAGTCAATGGTTTCCAGGGATTTGAGAGAGGATAGGGGATGAGATTAGTAAGTAAGGCATGGGGAATTTTTAGTGTGATGAAAAATTCTGTAACATGTTGTACTGTAACATGAACTGTAATGTATGTGCTACAGTTTGGTTCTAGAACGTCCCCCTAAGCCCATGCAATGAAAGCTTGTATCCTACCTTGGTGTTACTGGGAAAGTGTGGAGAGGCTTTCAGGTCTTTGAAGAGGATTTTGGGTCCCCTGAACTTTCCCCCTTTGTCTCTTTCACTTCTCATTCGCAAGGAGAATGGAGTTGCACATTTCCACCAAGATATGCTTTTCCTGAATGTCCAAGGCAACAGGACCAACTGATCATGGACAGAAACCTTATAAACTGTGAACCAAAATAAACCCTTCCTCTTTGTAAGTTGATTATTTCAAGTATTTGCTATAGTGACAGAAAGCTCACTGACACAACACCCAAATTAAAAAAAAAATAATTTAGGAGGCTGGAGTTTCAAAGAATGAAACGTAAACTGCAGCAAAAGTATCTGACTATATGAGAAATGTGTGAAACAACTGCACTGAATGGGTAGAGGGAAAAGGGGGCTAAGTAATGTAGGAAATAAATGGAATGTGTAAGACTAAAACCAAAGGGATTATACATAAGCACTGAAGTACACTTGAGCAGGGCATTTCTCACAGTGATACGGCTCATCAGTTCTGAAACCACTGTACATTTACACTGGAAACGAACAATTACGTAAATGGATAACCAATGTTGGAAACCAAATTTCTGTGCCGGAGCAGGAGTTTCTAAATAAGCAAGGTAAGAAAATTAGTAAGACTCACCTGGTAACAGATTAGAGATGGAGGTATCAGTATAAACGCATGTCTGATTTAATGTATAAGCTATTACACATAGAAATATTTATTGATACATTTATGCAAAGGACCATGTACCTTATATTCATATATGTCTTTGCTCTGTCAGCTGATAGTCTAGAACCAATGACATCCTGTTGATAATGAGCATGCCTAGCAATGAGACTAAGGTTTGTAATACCATTCTCTAATAAAGGGAACCAGCAACCCTTGGGAAAATGACTTGTTTTAGGGCTAAAAATTGTAGCTAAAGTATTGTAGATGACCCTAAGGCAGTGGTGGCTAACTTAATGCACCCAGTGGGCTGTTGCTTATCATTAAGAGCTCTAAAAGGTTCACTATCACTTCCCTAAGGTGTACTGTAGAATCACAATGTAAGGAAGCACTCAAAATACCCAGCAATAATGAAGGTATGTCAAATAGACACAAAGTCAACTGAAGTCCAATGGCCAAAGACAGAACAAGTTAATCAACAAAATATTTGAAATTATACTGGATTGTAATCTAAACTATGACTACATATAGATCCATGTAAATAAATGAACACCTTGAATAGCTGTATGAAAGAAACACATCCTATGTGACAAAAAGCTCCAAAGAACTTACTTAGGTACTTCTTCCTCAAAGAGATGTAGTACAACTCTCCATTCCTTAAGCATGGGTTAGACACAGTGATTCCCTTTTGAAGAGTATAGTAAGGAGATGATGGAAAAAAAAAGAATATTTTGCAGTAGAAAATTGGCAAATGCTACCTCTTCTAGGTGATGAGAGTTAGCCTCAACAGTGATACACCATATTAGGGTTATAAGCCTTTGATGTCATGTGATACGAATGACACTTTTATTTCTGCAGTCTTCCTCCCCCAAACCCACAGCCCCAGTCTACTCACAAAAATAACATCATACCTATCCAACTGATGGCGATTCTGCAAAATACTAAACCAGAGCTCCTTAAAATTATCAAGGTCACTAAAAGCAAGGAAAATCCGAGGGACACTGACAGTCAAGAGGGGCATAAGCGGGCACGACCATTAAAGGCAATGTGGTATCCTAAATGGCTTCCAGAATAGAACAGGTCCGTGCATAAAGAATCTGATTACAGTGCCAAAAGTATAGTCACTAATAATGTACCAATATTCCTCAACTGTGATAAATATACCATACTAATGAAAGATGTTAACAGTGGTAGAAATCGTGTGAGAGCTATGTAATGTAGGAATTATTATCTTTCCAAAATTTTTTTCTGTAAATCTAACACAATTCTAAAATAAAAATGTTCTTTTTAAAAAAGAAATTAAGATTTGGCTTCAAATACAAAACTGTCTCCCTTAAAAGAGTAATATCTCCAGTTCTATCTTGCTTGGCACTTCAAACTCTTCTGAGCATTTTTTACCTTCTATTAATTCTCAATACCTATAACACCTATTTGCCAAATGCTGACCGGCTCGACTAATACAGAAACCAGTCATCTCTGGCTATAAATTATTATAAATCATTCTCTGCTATAAAATACAAACACTGAACAAAGAAAAAGAAAAAGGTGAGGAATTTGACGATGAGAGAGACAGAAAAAAAGAAGTTAATCACATTTGTACCAGAAGTGACTGCATCGCCAATAGTGACCTCTGCATTGTACCTGGCCCTCAGCCATTGCTAGACACTTCCTCCAAAAGAAGATGATGCACTCATAAACACCCTGTTAAAGGCTTCAGCACAATACAAAAAAGACACTTGAGATTCCTTTGGAAAGTGTAGCTCTCATTTATCCATTAATCAATCACTTTGGTGAAAGAGAAGTGGCATTTGGTTCCTCAGAAGTTAATCAAACAGCAAGAAAGATACTTTAGAAAGAAGATGGTATAAAGCCAATTATGCTGTTGTACCCCATCAATATATCTCAACTCAAAATTGTTATCAATTATTCACGCATTCTAAGCCAGCTAAGCATTTATGCTAAAATATAGCTGCTTTCAAAGTTTTCCACTTATTAACAAGCAGTATAAAGATGACAGCAGGTGTTTATTGCAGCTACTGAAGATACAAGTTTGAAGCAAGTTATCTAAAGTTTCTTATTATAGACACCATGTGATCTCTGCCCAGCTTTCGAAAAGGAAAAGAATGCATTCTGTCATTCCTATTTCATTCCACTCTTAAACAAACTGACCCCAAGCACTCAATGGTCATAGCGTTTTACATCCAGAAATGGTATAAGCAAAATAAAGTATTTCTATTAAAGGCTATATTTCAGATCACATTTAGTTACACTTGTTATAAAAGTGCTCAGTTTCCTTGCAGTAATCCAATAAGAAGTCTACTAGGAGACTGAGAGTATTTGTTTTACAGCAAGGCTCCAATAATCATATATGTAAATCCAGATGCTCCCCACATCTGTAGGTTCTACATGTGTGGATTAAACCAACTGCCAATCAAAAACATTTTTTTAAAAAAATGGCATCTGTACTGAACATGTACAGATGTTTTTCTTGCAAATATTACCCAAACAATATAGTAAGCTATTTACATAGCTTACGGTTGCAGTAGGTATTATGATTAGTAATGCAAAGATGATTTAAAGTATAGAAGAGAATCTGTGGTTATGTGTAAAAATTATACTATTTTGTATAAGGGACTTGAGCAGTGTTACTGGATTTGGTAACCTACATGCATCCTGGCATCAATCCTCTGTAGATCCTGAGTAAGTTGTATTTACTCAGAATTGATAATGTCTTTGATTCTGAGGGATATCTATCAATAAGTTTTATGCACCACTGCTATATTGTAAAAATTCTTGTATATAGTGAATATTAATAAGGCAGTCTATTAAAAGTTCGGACTTATTAGAGTTCCTACCAGGTGCCAAACACTGCTTCAAAAAGGAAATGTTATGCTGCTCCATGATACTGTTCGGGGCAAAGTTCTTTTTGTTTTTCTGCTCTGCCATCCTTAGTTTGTTGGCCTGTCTGCTCATGGACATAAAAGGCAGTGTAACTCCAGACATCACATTCCATTTCATGACAAGAAAAAGGAAACTGCCAAATGAAAAGGCATTTGCCTCATGAAATTTCACATATAGGAAGGGAAATACCTCTATCAATGCTCCTCTCCTACCTCATAATTCAGAACACCCCTACCTGCCCTCTCTGACCAATCAGAGGTCATCAAGGAAATTAGACCATTTTTATCATGATTCCTTTTGACTAACCAAAATTCATCTTCTGGTTCTAGGGAAAGAAACTACCCTTACTGAGATTCAATAGTCTAACTCACTGGTGGAAAAGAATCAGGGTTGGTTGTGAGAGTATTATTGGCTGCCTGTTCAGCAGTGAACAATCCCCACAGCACAAATTCAACCAACATGACCTCATCCAGCTTTATATGCTGAAAATCCACAGTAAGGCCATATTAGGAGGATATACCCTCAACATCATGTGAGGAGAATTATACGTGGTCTTCCTCCCAAAAACTCACCGCCCCAGCCTGAAGGCAATAAAACAAATCAAAGTTACAAAAAAGTCTGAGATCTGCCACACAGACCTAGATGATGGCAAGGGAGGTCCCTGTATGTGCAAACCCTTCATGGTCTTATTGGCTAGTAATGAAGCCACAGCAGAACCAGAAGAGGAGTGACCCAGAGGCCTCTCTCTCCTCCCATAATACAGCAAGGACATATTCCAAAGGACTAGGGAGAGGGATGTGTTGAAAATGGTGCAAATAACAGCAACAACAATGGCAATAACGCATATATGCATGGTGCTTTGCCTGATATCCATACTTAACATTTTACTGTCATTGCTATCCTGTGACACAGTGTTATCAATATCACTACATTTTAAAGAGGAGAGGACAGGTTCATCACCTCACTCAAGGTCATCATGTCAGGTGTCCCCTACATCACCCTGAGTTCAGTGGTTCCCTACAAGGAAAGGACTCACAGAATTCAGCACAGAGCTGTACATGTGCTATGATTCTGGGGCTTTTACAGTGTAACAGCACAAAGCAACATCAATAAAGGAAAAGCTGCATGGGCAAACATAGAGGAGAAGGGCACAAGTTTTCAAGGTTCCCCTCCCAGTGAGTGCAGCCACAGATTAGGTGTTTAATACCCGCAGCAATGAATTCTGACAGCACTCGCAAAATGTTGTCTTCCAGGGAAGCTCATGAGCAATTCAGTACCCAGGTGAGTGACCTGAGGAGAGCAGGGGTTCAGCATAAGTCACACAGTTCATCCAACCAAAGGAAGCACAGGGAGCCATTTTCATCAATTAAGGTAGTAGGAGTCCTCCCCACATCCAAGTTCACATACAGCAGTCAAAGGACAACATTTCCAGCAGGGTTTTCTCAAGATAGCTCTCTCTCTCTCTCTCTCTCTCCTCTGTACAATCACTCATTTTGAGTAGCCTGAGACTTGCAATTAAACCTATATTGTCTGATTCTATATTCCATCATCCCCCTTTTGCTTTTTAATAGAATAAATGAACATAAAACATTAAAACTAGAGTAAATCTGTTGGGATGGGTGTATCTAACTAGAGTTTTGAGAAAATGGTGGTCAGATAGTTTACACATCTTGCAAAAAATCACAAGCAAACTGTGTGAGGGAGCTACAGATATATGATCTTATATAAGCTTTTCCAAGTGGTAAAGTCAAAATTTTCTTTGTTAAAATACCCTGTTTTGTAAAATGGATTATATATAAATATATTTAAAATACATTATAATTTTATCAACAAGTAATAAAATATGTAACTATGATCTTTACATATTGGGAAGGATATAATCAAAAGTGTTTAATACCTTAGCCACAATTTTATTATCTACAAATTAGTATGTTTCAAAGGAATTAGATAAATGAAATAAAATTCAATTTAACAAAAGAAACCATTAAAGACTAATTGCAACCTATAGTATCCAATGTGACTTGTAGATAAAATATTAAGGAAATTCTTAAATGAAAGATAATGTAGTAAACACTACTTTCAATTTCACTTACGTAAATTTTCCTTGAGCAACTGCCCAGTGAATTCTACTTAAGGAACTATATTATTTAAGCCACCACATAGGTCCATTCCCTTAGAAAGATAGAGGCACCGTCAAATATCAGTATGGAATAGCATTTGTCAGGTGGTGCAAAAATCTCTCCAAATAAAGTTTTCAAAATGTCTATCATCCTCACTGTAAGAAGTGAAGAAGTTTAGGCAGGCAAGATGCTAAACATTTATTTATATTCTTTGATTGCTGCTCTTTCCCTAGGGAAAATGAACCACTGAAATGTAGTCATCATGCAGCGCATGCAATAGAGCAAACAAGGCTTAACAGTGGCTACTTCCCGCCTTGTTCCACATCCAGGGAGCTTTGAGGACAGGAGCTGGTGCTCTGCCTATGGTTCTATGGCCTGGAACACTAGAATAATTTTCAAATTAAATATCTACAAGCAGGAGATATAAAACTCCTTGCTAACTTTAAACACTGTTAAATCATTCTAATTTTCTGCAACATGAGGAAGGATATTCAGGCATTGGTGATAGTCTTGGAATAGCAATAAATGAACTCCTACGACTATTCTTCAACAATCCTTCTCTCTGGTTCTATGGCCTGGAACACTAGAATAATTTTCAAATTAAATATCTACAAGCAGGAGATATAAAACTCCTTGCTAACTTTAAACACTGTTAAATCATTCTAATTTTCCACAACATGAGGAAGGATATTCAGGCATTGGTGATAGTCTTGGAATAGCAATAAATGAACTCCTACGACTATTCTTCAACAATCCTTCTCTCTGGCAAACACACACACACACACACACACACACACACACACACACACACACTTACACAGAATAACTCCTCCCCATTATGTTTAACTCTTGCAACAAAATTTCCCAAAGGAAAGATGTTGACTCTAAAGGAAGGATTCATTAGGTACAGACTGCAAGAAAAAAAAAAGGAAACATTACTAATAAACAACCACAGAACTTCTCTAGCAAGGCTCATCTCAGGCACCAGACTGCTATGATTTACTTATATTTTAGTAGGTGAATGAATGATAAAAGCTGCTCATTCATAGGAAAGGTCTTTACCAAAGAAGATGTTAGTTTCCTGATGCTTGACTTTTTATGACTCTCACAGGTTTCTTCCACAACCTCCTAGATGGGAAAGGGGAACTTGGTACACCAAGGAAAACTCAGGAAGGAAGCTAAACTCTTGTATAACTCTGCAGATAACCACTATTACATTGGTGACTCTCGCTGGTACAAGAAAGTTCGTGTGAAGCACTCAGTTTTCAAAAATACTATATCAAAATTGTAAAATACCATCAAATTAGTCCTTGCTTTTAAAAACTCAGAATATACTGAGTATACTCAGAATATACTCATATAATGGAACTCACAGTTCTTTGATATTCAAAGAAATTGCTTATAATTTTGAAAATAAGGTCACAATATAAATTATTGAATCAAGTTGCAAAATTTGGAAGTATCCACGCTGAAAAGTTTTTAAACTGGGTTCTAACTGAGATTTTATACAGTGGTATTGTCTGAAACATAAGTTTGACCATAAATGGAAGTCTACCCATTTAAAATTTAAACTCCTAGGATTTTCAGACTTGCTGGTGATACCAATGCTTAACTTCAGCCTGAAGCTGTTTATTATGTGAAAGTACACTGTGATATCCCCTAGCCACTTGATTCTGTTTTGCTTTCCAAGATCAAGCACTTGGTTTGACACAATTGCAACAGCACAACAGCAAATATCTTTGAGGCTAAAAGCATCTTTTAAATCTATCCTTCAAAGAGTCTGAAAAGATGAGATCCCCACTTTTAAGAAATCACAGAATAAGTATCTTTACTCTTTGCCAAAGCCATGATAAAACTGTTTTGTTGGCAAAGTGAATTTAATTTCTGTGCTTCATGAGCACAGTACACACCCAGGATATTGTCCAAAAATTACTCAGACAAAAATGGGTACGAATTCAAGACACCCAATATACTGATGCCACTCACAATTATAACATAGGACAGTCCCACCATAGTTAAGTAAGTGCTGTCTTTATTTCAAAGCAGTTACTTTGGCTATTGAGCCTCAGAATGGTCAACTTTAGATGAGCTCATTCTCTTTTAGAAATCTTATTTATGATAAGAAAAAAATTTAGATAAAATTTTTAATAAAAACTTTAAAAATTAAGATTGTGCTGATTGATTTGCATATATATAATTATAAATATAATATATAAAAATAAATATATAATTATAAATTTTCTATTAATATTACTAAATATTAAATAATAATATTAAATAAAATATTAAAACACCCTTCACTCTCAGTCCACTTGGAGATGAGACACGCCTACCAGGAAAGGAAGTGTGACATTCTCCTGTGTCTCCTGTGTGTTCGGGACTGCACAAGACCTTTACGTCTTTGGGGCATGTCCCAGTCTACATACAAGGGGACTCTGGAGTTTCTACCCAAAGTGGCTAATTCATGGGTGAGTCTCCAAGATTAGATTCCAGGTCAGCCTATGCTACCACTTAGATCCAGAATGACCTCCAAACCTCTCATGTGCTCAGAGGCGGGCTTTTGGATGGTGGCTGGATCACAGGGGGCACTGAATTCATCTGCGGATTCATGCACTTGTGAGTTGAGCAGCTGAGTGTGCTGTTGGGAGTCTGGGCCTGTGGGAAAGTGTAGGCCACTGGGGCATGACCTGGAAGAGTATTATCTCCATCTCCCTCCCAGGTTCTTCCCTTCTCTGCCTCTGCGTCCTGACCACCATGATAGAAGCAGGTTTCCTCTAGCAGGCCTCTCTATAATGCCTTTTCTCTGTTTGAGCTTGCCAAAGGTAGATTGAAACTTTTGAAACTGTGAGCCAGAGTGAACATTTCCTCCCTAAGTTGTGGGTATCTGATATCATGTCTCAGGGACAAGGAAAGTGACTAAGACAGATTAGAACAGATTCAATTTTTTCCATTCCTATACACTAGCTGTGATTAATAAAATCAAGTCCAAAAACCATGTCACAAGGAAGGTGTTATGGTTTATATCTACATGCCCACTGAGAGCCTCATGCACCCAGAGGTTGGACTTTTGGAAGGTGACTGGATTACGCAGGCTCACTGCTGACTTGCTGTTAGGAGGTGGGGTCTGGTCAGAAGAGGTGAGTCACTGAGGCCTTGGCAGGAAGGGTTTATCCTGTGCCAATTCCCAGCTCTTCCCTTTTCTCTCTGCTGTCTGTCCACCATGCCATGAGTAGAACCCTTCTTTATGCCTCTCTGCCATGCTGTTCTAACTTGCAGCCAGCGGACTATAGACTGAAAACCTGAGCCAAAATAAACCTCTCCACCTTAAGTTTCATGTATGGTGTCCCAGCTATGAGAAAGAGACTAAAACAGAAGGATACAATTAAGTGCTAGAGAAACAATAAACATCAAGTAAGATCAAAATTTCAGGAGGGAGAAAGTAGTATAGAAGAATTACAGTTCCTTCTTCAGAAACAAATGGGGGAGAATGTAAGGTGGCTGGCTGGGTTAACGAAAATATTAATTTGAAAATTTAAAAATATCTAGTATCCATAGTTTATGCTTACTTTTAATTGCCTTTTACCAGCTACTTGTTGCTATTGTCAGACATAGAACTCTCAAATCCTAGAACATAGGAGTTGAGGTAAGAGTTAGACAAGAGCAGTGTTTAAGGTTTAGACATAACCTAAATCCCAGCTGTAGATCTGGGCAAAGTTATTTTTGCATAAAACATTTTAATTATTAACAAAGAATCTCACACTCGGTATAATTTTGAAAATTTTTTTCATATTTCAAAATATCTATTATGCTTTTTGGTCCTTATTTATACTTTAAGTTTCTCTCACCAAAGAGACAATGAGATATTTACTCTTGTGTTAAACTTATTTCACTTAAGAGTATGGTTTCAAGGTGCATCCAATTACCTGCAAATGTCTTCTACAAATATCCTTCTTCGTGGCTGATCAGTACTCCACTATATGTTTTTAAAAACATGTTTTTATCTATTAATTGGTAGATGGGCATTTGGGTTGTTTCCGAGATTCAGCTATTAGACTGTGTGACTATAAACATGGGTCTGTGTATATCGTTGTGGTATGATGATGCTTTTAATTCTTTTGGGAAGACACCAGCAGGGGTATAGCTGGTAAAGTGGGACCTCTAACCCTAATTTTCGAGGAATCTCCACATTGATTTTCATAATGGCTGCACCACTCTTCATCCCCACCAACAGGAGAGCAGGGTTCCTTTTTCCCCACAGCCCAGCCAGCTTTTGTTGTAGGTTGATTTCTTGATGGCAGCCATTCTTTCTGGAGTGAGATGGAATCTCAGCTTTGGTTTAATTTGTATCTCTCAAATGACCAGTGATGTTGAACATTTTTTATGTATTTATTTGCCATTTTTACTTCTTTATCTCAGAAATGTGTATTCATCTAAGATGCCCATTTTTGGGTTGGGCTTTAAATGGGGGGACTGTGTTCTTCTAATTCTTTATATGTTCTAGATATTAGTCTTTTGTCTAAGGAACCACTGGCTAAAAATTTTTAATCACTCTGTGGGTTGTCTTTTCACTCTGTTGGTGATTTCTTTATGCTCTGCAAAAGCTTTTTTAATAAGATGAGGTCCCAGTTGTTGATTCTTTGCAGTATTTCCCATGTGGTCTGGGTTTTGTTCATGAAGTCTTTGCCTACTCCTATGTCTTCAAGTGTTCAACCTATTCTTTTTCCCAGTAGATTTATTGTTTCTGTTTCAATATTTAGATCCTTGATCCATTTCAATTTTAGTTTAGTGCATTGTGGGAAATGGGTCTAGCTTTAGTCCTCAGCATGCAGTGTTTCAAGCACCATTTATTAAAGAGGCTTTATTTCTTACATTGAACTTGTTTAGCCCCTTTGTCAAAAATAAAGTGGCTGACTGTGTTTGGGATCCTTTCTGCATCTTCTAATCTATTCCACTGATTCTTAGGTCTGTTCTATTCTCAAGGGGTGGTATCTGCGTTAATAACAGTGGATATAAATTCAGATTTTAAATTGTCTCCTTGATAATTCTGATTATTTTAGCTGATCTGTGCAAATATGATTAGGTTTTTATTTTATGTGCCTTACATTGCTATGGACAAAGAACTCATTCTTTGAAAAGAAGTAGAATGCTTGCATAACTACATAATCTTCAACTCTTTACACATTTTAAAACCAGTTTAGAAAAACAAAACCCCAAGCTATATAGTCTGTAAGCCTTATTAAACAAGGCTACCTTAAGCAAACAAGTAATCTCTGTATGTCCAAATATTCTGCAGACAAATAAACAGATTAGGTGACCCTGCCCACTGATCCCGAGGGAAGAATACAGGCTTTACACGCTCTCTGACCATCATACAAATGAATCCAATGATAGAATCACTCCCTATCAATACACAAAATATCAGTATACTCCAATATCTTTCATTTATGTGCAGTTTCTGAGAGTTTCTTCACATGCTCCATCTGTCCTCCCATTTCATTTCGAGCCCAGTACCAGAGGGCCTGAAGAAGGTCAAGGCATTCTGTTGGGGTTCAGACGTGATAAATGGGAGTTTCAGAGATTCTTAATAGTAACAACATGTAGGGTACTTTGGGAAAGTGTACCCCAAAAAATAAGCAGACTCCCTAGAAGACTAGTTTTGAGCTTACTCTAGGCTCTCCATAAAAGGTTGAAAAGAATAAAATAAGATCAAGACCCAGATGGTTTTAAACTATCTTCCCAGGCATTCTGTACAAAGGTAACATTTTCTTGCACAGTGTCAGGATGACCATGGCAGTTCTAGGCAAAACATACTGGCATGACAATACCCCATAAAGAAAATACTGGAAACTTCCATTTACAAATCCTTTAAAAATTATATTCAGTCACACATCACTTAATGTTAGGAGCAGAGTCTGAGAGACGCACGGTCAGTTTATTTCACTGTTGGAAAAAAAAGCATAGAGTATACTTGTACAGAGTAGGTTAGTATCACTTGGCAATATAATCTTATGGGACTTATATGTAAATATGGTCTGTGAAAGTTAGGGTGAGTGACAACATGACTGGCTTGGGATCAACCCAGGGGATTGGTGAGGCCTACCTCTGGGTGTGTCTGTGTATACCATGGAGTTATAACTTCGGGTACTATGTCTGGTCCCTGGCCTCTTCTCTGCACTGTTCCTTGCTGTGCTTCCAGGCCACCATGAACTGACCATCTCTGCTCCACCATGCTTTGCCCCTAACATGTTTCTGCCTTATCCAGCTAACCCTTGACTGAAAGCATCTGCAGCTAAGCCAAACTAAGCCTCTCCTTCTTGGTCTTAGGTTTCAGGTATCGTGTCCAGCAACAAGAAAACTGATTAACAAGTGGTCCTTTGATATAAATGTCATTTTGCAGACTGTAGCTTGCTTATGGTTAAGGTATTTATTTATTTTATTATGTTTATTATTTTAATTGACTTTTAAAGAGAAGTCCCTTACGTCTCAATCATAAGGCAATATCACATACCCCTGCTTCCAGGGCAAAAGAGGTTAGAAACAGAATACATAGCATTCAGCCTCCAAAGTGGAAAACTGTCTCTGTCGACAAGGAAAAAGGGGTGGAGAATGGTTATTAATAAGGAAATATTTAAAACAAGAGTTTAAAGGATGGTGATGGTAGCCACAGAGCAAAAGAAAGGGGACAAAATGTAGAGAATTTTGTAATCAAGTAGGACCCATTGAGTAACATCCTCAGAGAAATAAAAATGTCTTCAAGTGTTTACAGCTGAATGGTCAAGGAATAATAAATACGTTAACAAGCCCAAAGCACAGGAAACCCTACTCCATCTAAGAATATTATTATTCAAAATAACATCTCAGAATGGGCCAGACACTGGGCCAACTGCTTCACTTTCTCATTCAAGTCTCACACTAATCCTAATGATGACCCTTTAAAGCAACTGCTTCCAAGAAAAGGTACTGAGCTCAGTTGGGGAATAATGGGTCTGAGATGACACCCAGATGTCCCTAAAGAGAGTAGACAAGCACTGGGGTTTGCAATCAGCCTGAAGCCTGCAGGAAGCACCAGTGAGGAATTCAGAAGGGGCCTTCCTAAGAATAGCCACTTGGCTAGGGGAATCCAGGAGGGATATACATTGAACTCAACACAGTAAATAAATTCTGCAGGAATCATAGGATTATGTGAAAGCTTAGTGAAATAGAAAACATCTGAAGTAAGCTTCTGGAAATAGCTTCAAATACCTCTTTCCCTCTTTTCAACACACTTGTATGCTTTAAATTAAAGAAAACCATTCTAAAATGTCTGCAGAATTGGCCTTATTTCTGTGTCTTTCAGTTTGAATATTTGCACAATAAAAGAGAAAGCAACGCTTGAAAAAAAAATTCACATTTATCTAAACAATGGAGGTTTCCATTGCTAGATCATTCATAAGATCTATTAGCACTGAATTCATAAATGCCACACTTCTCTTTGTCTGCACATACACTAGTGACATAGTAATTTAATTGTAAAGTTACTGTACTAAATCTCATGGGATTCTCCCAAATCCCACACTAATGCCATTTTGTTCCATTAACTTTTATAATCTCCTGGTACTTGATAAATTCTGAATTGTGCCATTATCTGAATATGACAGCCTTTAGTGAATAGAAGCAAATGGAACTTTATTTCTCTAATATTTCAAAAATGCATAGATAAAGGACAGAGATACAAATTAGCTAACAATTTGTATCTAACAAAAACAAATGCACTTTATTCTTTCATTTATAAAACACGCTATTTGGAAAAGTTTAAGTAAGTGAACTGAACAATTTAACATGGCTTATGCACTTATATGGCAAGATTTGTGTGTGCAGACATTGTTGTTTTATTTTCAACCACAGTCTCTTGAATTCTCTACCTTATCATAAAGTACAGTGAAGTGTTGAGAGCTATATGGAATGCTTAAGTCTAAAATAGATTGAATAAATTGGATTTGGGAGGGAGTAAAATCTAAGGTCTGGTATCAAGTGATCCCAAGTCTTGTCCTGATAAGAAGGACCATATCTCCCCCTTGGAGTCCCACAGTGTGATAAGCTGCACATAATCGCTGGCTGTCCACCAGTGCAAATCACTTTATGGGATGAAGTTCTGATTGGACCAAGGAAGAGGGTTGACAGCAGCAGAAAAGCAGACGCTGGAGAGAAAAGAATACAGAAGAACGATGGAAATAACCATAATGCTACAGAAGGCATTCCTGAGATGTAAAATGAGATTCTCTGGGCAGGTTTAAATAACATTCAGAGGTCACACTTGAGGTGTTCATGTGTTGTCAAAGAGGAGAAAGTTTTAATTTAGGGACCTTAATTTCTCAAGTTTCATACCACTATAAGAGAGTTATGCATAACATTATCAATAGAAATAAAGTAAAATCAGTGGAAATACATAAAATTTTAACTCATCCTAGAAGTTATTATGTTCTGTTTCCATTTATAAGTGTACAAAATTACATATAATGAATTGCCCATACTTCGTTCTCATTCCATTCAATCATCCATATGCTACACAACAAAAGTCCTTTTATAGATTTTACATACAAATTTCCTTTAGATTCTTTTTGGAATGTTTTATTAAGATAGGAGGAAATTATCGCTTCTTGGTCTTTTGGCTAAGATCAAATGTAAGATAAAAGGAAATCACAGCATTGAATTAACAACTCAGTATAATTTATTACTAAATTTATAGTTAAAAACTTTAAACATCTTTCTCCTTATGATTGATCTGCTCACTTTTAAACAAACATCACTGATTCAAAGAGCCTAGTGTAATATGTAATTACCAAGTATAGTAAATAAACAATATTTAAGTTGGTATAAAAACACTGCACATAAAGGAGTGATTGAATTAATAAATAAACAAATGTAATACAGCAAAGCAACAAACATGTTGTTCCCAATCTTTATTTTCTGACACTCTCTTTCCTGTAAAAAACCTCAGGAAACCTAGATGCTGTATTAAATGATGTTATATAAAGACAAATATAGATATATGATAAAGATAAAGATAGCATGTCTGAATATGCCATTTAATATTAGTAGTTAATTTTACATTTTATGTACATCAGATTACTTATATGTTCTCAAAGTTTCATAACTAATTAGATGAGATATGTGGGTTTTGAAAGATTTAGATAATTATCAGTTCACCAAGATTTTAAAATATGACTTTAAAATGGAGAAAATACATTTATATGTTAATATACTATATTATTGGATATTTCTTTAATAATTTTGAAATTTCCTTTAAAGTATATAATTCTTTCTGAATTACCTTTATGATCAGTTAATGTAAATTAGAGAATTTATATGTTTATTTGAGATACGTTCATTCCCTTTTTTTGAGACGGAGGTAGTAGTCCTATTGGAATGAAGTCTTGCAGCTATCTTTTAAAAATATTTTTACAAGGGCTAGGGATTTAGCTCAGTGGTTTCACTGCCAGCCTTGCAAGTGCAAGGTCCTGAGTTGGATCCCTGGTATCAAAAAACAAACAAACAAACAAACAAATTTTACAAAGACTTAGACTATATATTACGCTGAATTTTAAATTTTAATTACCTCGTAACCTTCTGTTTTTGCAAAATTATTTCAGGCTTTATCAATACATACCTGGGTGTTTTATTTCATGAGTATCCAGGCATTTTGCTGATAATTTACAAAATACAATGAAAGCCTTTATTGACTCATAATAATTCTGATTATCCAAGTAGAAACTTTTTATTTTGCTAAAGATTTGAGAAACTTCAGGTAAGCAAATCAGAGAGAAAAATGACCTTTTCCAATCTTCCAAATTGTTTTACAGTAAAATCTTCAAAATTCTATCATGTGGTCTGCTTTAACCCCAGATAATGTGCCTGATAATAAATTTAATTAGATATGCTCTTATCTTATGTTTTATAGGTTTTTCAGCACACTAGAATAATTTAAAAATAACAATTAAACCACAAATGTGTGTGTGCATGTGTGTATGTAGAAATCACACACACAAGAATTATAAGCCATTGAATTCTTCTATGATGTACTAGTTTCACAATACTTGCCAAATTCTTACTTATATTTGCTACACAGGAGGAAACTGCAACCAATTGATTAATTCGACCAAGCAGAAATTAAATTACAAATCTTTCTTGCAATATTCACTGATTCAAAAGTATTTAGAAAAATTGAGTGAAATAACAATAAGACGGCCTAACATTAAGCTGTCTTATGGATAATATTAGAGTTTTATGAATTAAAAAAATAGTAACAACAAAATTTAGCAAAGCTTTTAAAATCTAATAACAATATTAGGTTAAACTGAAGGATATCCATATTTTAAAACACCTTTAATTCTAAATACATCAGCAAGTTTACTGTTACTCTTAAATTGTAATAAGATATATAACTGAATATATGAAGCAATGATCATTCAAAATTTTGTATGGCATTGCTGGATATAGAGTTTGAGGCTGACTCTTCTGCTTTAAACATTTTTAAAAATTGCATTGTCAGGGCCGGGGATTTAGCTCAGTGGTCTGACCACCTGCCTTGCAAGCATAAGGAACTGAGTTCAATCCCCGGTATAAAAAAAAAAAAAAGTTGCATTGTCTTCCTACTTTCATGATGGCACTGTGGTCTACTGTCAATTTCTGTTTCTCACATTACAACATGTCATTTTCTCTCAAGGCATTTTTAAGATTTTTCCCTTTAACATACACTTTGAGTAACTTTTTCTTAAAATCAATTTTATTGGTGCATTTAATGGATGCAATATAATGACATTCATTGTTGGAAATTTGTACCTTACATAATCAGTCTTGGTTCTTATTTTGTCCGCCTTCTTCTGCCCTCCCTTCAAGCTTTCCCTCCCTCCCAATCTACAAAGATTTTGTTTTTAATATGAGAAAGTGAAAAATCATGCTTTGAGTAATTTGATACGCTTTGATACAGTGTGTCTTAAGTTCATTGAGCTTCTTTAATCTGTGAGTTTATAATTTCCAGGAAATGTAAAACATTTTTAGCATTTATTTCTTTAATTTTGTTTTGTGTCTACATTGTTTTAGGGTTTCAATTACATATTAGACTGCTTAAAGGTGTAACATAGCTCAATGATACCTTCCTCTTCTTTGTTTTAATTTGTACTTTACTAGTTTTTCTATTCTTAGTTCTTTTAGATATTTTAATCTGATTCATTGCAATTTTTAATTTCAGAGCATGTATTTGTCATTTCCACAGTTTAAAGTGGACCTTTATTTAAAATTAATTTTATTGGTACACTTTAGGTATACAATATAAGGACATTCATCACTGGAAATTTGTAACTTTACATAATATATCTTATTTTCCCCACTCCCCTGCCCTTCCTTCAACCCCTCCACCCCTCCTTATTTACAAAGACTTTATTTCCATATTTTCCCTTTTCTCATATTAATTCCATTCACTTCTTTCCTTTCCCCAACCCCTCCCACTTCTCCTTTCCCTCTGGACCTTTTCTTCCTATTTCATATTATCTATTGTACTTTTTTATCCTTATTTACACTTTCAGTTTCTCACACCACAGAAACTATTTGGTATTTACACGTGTCCTGTTTATTTCACTTAAGAGTATCACCTCAATGTGTATCCACTTAGCTATAAATGTCTCATTCTTTATGGTTGAGCAGTACTCCATTTTATAAAAAAAAAAAACACATTTTCTTCAGTCTCCAGCTGATGGGCAATTGGGCTGTTTCCATATTTTAGCTCTTACAAACTTTGCCACTATAAACATGGGTGCACATATATCACTGTGGTATGATTCTTTTAATTCTTTTGGGAAGATACCCAGCAGGGGAATAGCTGGGTAAAATGGGACTTCTAATCCTAATTCTTTGACGTATCTCCATACTGATTTCCACAGTGGTTGCGCTAGTCTACACTCCCACAAACAGTGGAGAAGGGTTCTTTTTTCCCCACAGCCCTACCAGCATTTGTTATTGGTTGATTTCATGATAGCAGCCATTCTTTCTGGGGTGAAGAAGAATCTTAGAGTTGTTTTCATTTGCATCTCTTGAATGATCAGTGATATAGAACAATTTTTCATGTGTTTATTTGCTATTTCTACTTCTTTGTCTGAGAAATGTCTGTTCATTTCAGATGCCCATTTTTGGATTGGGACTTTAAATATGGGAATTCTGATTTTGTTAAGTTCTTTATGCATTTTAAATAGTAGAACTTTGTCCAAGGAACAGCTGGTAAAAATTTCCCCCATATTGTGTGTTGTCTCTTCATGCTGTTGTGGTTTCTTTTGCTGTGGAGAACCTTTTTAATAAGATGAGATTCCAGTTGCTGATTCTTTGTGCTAGTTCACAGGTGACTGAGGTTTTTTCATTAAGTCTTTTTCTACACCAACATACTCAAGAGTTCTACCTAACCTCTCTTCCAGCCAGTTTAGTGTTTCTATTTCAATGTTTATTTATTTGTTTTTTATTTTATTTCTGGTACCAGGTATTGAACTCAGGTCCTTGCACTTGTGAGGCAGGTGGCGGAACCACTGAGCTAAATCCCCAACCCTAATATCTGGATCTTTAATCCATTTCTATTTTAGTTTAGTGCACCATGAGAGATACAGGTCTAGTTTTAATTTTTGGCAAGATGAAACCCAATTTTTCCACCACCATTTACTATCTTTCCTCTATGATGGTATGAGGATAAGATAAAACTGCCAGACTCTGAAACCTCTCTCACTCTCTCAGCAGCAAGGTGGGGTAGTAACAGGTCTTGCCTTGTCTTTCTTCTGATCACTGACCTGCACTGGCAGTTTTCCACTGTCTGATTCCTTATATATATAGTTTTATTTTTGGTTGCTTGAAGTTGGAGAGGAAATCTCATTCATCTTATTTCATTAGAAGCAGAAATTCCTTATGATATACTTCATAGATATAAATATTCTTGTCAGTCGTCTTCATTATCATCAAATATGCATGGTCATCCCTCAACATCTGCAGGAGATTGGCTCCAGGGCTTCTTAAGAGTCCTGAAAAAATCCAATACTGGCAGATGCCCAAGTTCCTTATGTAACGTGGCACAGTGTTTGCTTACAGCCTCTCCACACACTCTGGCATACATTTTTTTTTCTTTTTCAAGTTTATTGATACTTTTTAAGGTATACAGTACAGTTACATTCCTCATTGGGATCTTGTACCTTTACATGATGTATCTTGGTTCTTATTTTTCCCATTCCCCTGCCCTCCCTTCATCCCCTCCACCCTTCCTTATTTGCAAAGACTTTGTTTCCATGTTTTCCCTTTTCTCATATTTTTTCTTTTTCCTTCTTTCCTTTCCCCTCCCCTTCCCACTTTCCCTACTCCTTTAGACCTTTTATTCATATTTCACATCATCAATTATACCATTTGAACCTTATTTACACTTTTAGTTTTTCACACCACAGAAACATGTGTGTCCTATTTATTTCACTAAGAGTATGGCCTCAATGTACATCCAAGTAGCTATAAATGTCTCTAATTTCTCACTCTTTATGACTACTGAGTAGTATTCAATTTTATTGAAAAACCACATCTTCTTTATCCAGTCTCCAGTTGATGGGCAATTGGGCTGTGTCCAAGTTTTAGCTATTACAAACCGTGCTGCTATAAATCTGGATGTGCATATATTAATGTGGTATGATTCTTTTAATTCTTTTGGAAAGATACCCAGCAGAAGGAGAGCTGTTCAAATGGCACCTCTAGTCCTAGTTCTTTGAGGTATCTCCATATTGACTTTCTCAGTGGGTGCACCAGTCTGCACTATATACAGTGAACAAGGGTTCCTTTCTCCCCACAGCCCTGCCAGCATTTGTTATTGGTTGATTTCTTGATAGCAACCATTCTTTCTGAGGTGAGGTGCAATCTCAGTGTTGATTTCATCTGTATCTCTCAAATGACCAGTGATGTGGAACATTTTTTCATATATTTATTTGCTGCTTTTACTTGTTTGCATACTTTGAATGCTGATGTTTCCTTGGTGTTACCAAAACGTGGTGTGAAGGTCTCCTGAGATGCTGGGCAGAGGCAGTGAGGTGCAGCTCCAAGTCGGCCACATGACTTGAGGGAGAAACAACCAATGCTTTGTATGTATGTAGAAATATTTGGATAACATGTTTTATGATTCCACATCCTATGTCTAAAAAATGCCAGTTTCTCCCAATTCTGGTGAGAAGAACAAGGTAATTACTCTTGAGACAAAACTAAGAAAATTGCCCAGTATGAAGGCATCCAGCCAGGAATGACTATTACACATGGGTTAGTACTTTTCCAATTGATGATCTCAACCATGCTAAAGGATACAAAGCAAACCACTGACACCATGAAAATGTCAGCATCAGTTAAATCCATTGTTATCACAAAGGAAAGAGGTGGGACTACTGATTATATGGAAAAATTAGTAGTAGGTAGAAGTACATAGGTACTTAGTACATAGGTACTAGATACATAGTACATAGTAATTAGTACATAGTAATTAGTACATAGGTAGAAGACTAGATACAGAAACACATATTGTCTACTGATCCAGACTGAGGTTGAAGTTTTTTTCAACATTTTAACAGAACAAACAAATGATCCTATGTTGCATGCAAATGTTTACAGCAAGTTGTCTTTTCCTGTTGCTGAGACAAAATATCCAAGACCCAAAGTTAAAGGAAGAAAGGTTTTTTGGCTCACAGTTTGTAGAGATTTCAGTCCAAAGTTGGCTAGCTCCCAGGGAGGGTGGCACAGCAGACAAGACAAGCAAGGCAAGGCAAGACAAGCAAGACAAGAAACAGTCCACAGCATGACAGGGTAGGCAAAAGGCAGCAAAACAGCAAAATAGCTAAGCAAGCAGCAAGTAGTGAGCAGCGGCTGTGTTTCTGTCCCTTATATTCCATCCAGGCTATCTGCCCTTAGGGCACATAGCACTCACATCCAAGGTGGAGCACCCTTAATGCTAGCAATACATCATTAATCACAGCATCACAGTTTTAATCCCAGCATCACACAGCCTAGATCTAACCACCTCCAAAAAGTTCCACCTATGACTCCCATGAGGCTTTGGGAGGACTCTAGATACAAGACATGATGCAAGTTATAGGTGATTCCAAGACATAGAAAAGCAACATACTTGCTGTAATATAAAGGTCCATGGTGAGGCAGTGAGTGTCAATACCGACAGTGATGAAATATTGAAGGAAAACGGCATAAGACAATCGGAAGAGAACATTTGTCAGAACAAATAGCTACTATCAGTCAAATGATCTCTTTCTGGAAGTGTAGTGCAGAGTACACACACATTCACAAGACTGAAACAATACTAGGATTCAAAGCATTCAAAGACTATGATGTTGCTTTTGGGTAGAAAGCTTTCAGGTTTCAAATTAAGGCATTCCCTAATCTACAGCTTGGAGGACACTAAGCATACAAGGATGTGAGCCAGCATTTTCCTCCCATTTATTATCACTATAACCAGAGAGCCTTGATGACATCAGCTTTTCTTTCTTTCTTTTTTTGTATCAGGGATCAAACTCAGAACCTCAAGCTTGCTAGGCAGCTGCTGTGCTGCTGAGCTACAGCCCTAGTCCAGTATCAGTTTTTCTCGAAGACTGTTTTTTAACAGTTTGATTACAGAAAATGGAACATCTATTCAAGGTTCTTCTCATCTCTGACAATTTTCCAGGGTATCCACAGCAAATCTGTGACATTCCTTCAGACATAAAGATTGTGTATTTGCTGTTACACACAACCACATTCATTCCACCAATGGGTCAAGGTGCAATAGCTGAGGTCAAAGCATACCTCCCATTCATGCCAAGTGTCTGCACAGGCTTCTGAAGTGACCGGATCTGGTCAAAGGCTCTGTGGGTTTGGGAAAGGTTTTAATATTTTAAGTGCTATGCAAAACATCACTACAAATTGAAAAGAAGTCACACAGCAATAAGTGAAAAGCATCTGTAAAGAAGTTTTTAAGACGTGTGAAATAATCGTAGGTTCTAATGGAGATTTTTGTTGACATAGTAATATGATATTTGTTCTTAAGAAAGAGCTAGCTAGCATTCGACACCAATAAGGAGGATATTCATAAGCCTGCTGACATCAAGGCCAGGAGCTTTCCAAAGAGGAACTGGTCAAACTGCAGGATGAAAAAAAAAAAAAGAATTTGAGGCAGAGGAAGAAGTTACACCTGGGACATTAATAAAGTCACAGCAAAGAAAGTGGTGGAGGCTTTTGCTACTAGCCTCGGTGGCTTAGGAATATTTAGAAGAAATGAATGTCAGTAGTGAGAGATTAGCAAGAGTTGGCTGGCAGATACAAGATGCTCTGTTTTTCTAGGAAGAAATATACCATTAAAAAAGGAAACTTGGTGCACAGTCAAAACTTGATGTCTTCCTAAAAAACCTAATGGCTGCTAAACCATTCTCTTCTGCCAGATGTTTTTGAGCCTTTGCAAAAGGGTAAAAATAAATGGATGACTTTGTCATCCTTGCATTCTCAATGTTCAGGAGTTTGAATTCAGGGCTTCCAGTGCTCCTTCAGCTGGGGACATTCATGGTGACCATACAGATACACACTCGTTTTTCACTTTCAGTACGGTATCTATCAACTGTATGAGATATTCTATACATACTGTTAACAGAAGCTTTGCATTGGACAATTTTGCCCACATGTAGGGTAATACAAGTGTTTCAAGAATGTTTAAGCCAGGTTCAGCTATGAGGATCAGTAGTTTCGGTGTATCGGATGCATTTTCTACTTCTGATATTTTCCATTAAAGATGGGTTTGCTGGATGTGACCCTATCATAAGTAGAAGAGCACCTGTGTAACTTATGAGGTAACTGAACACCAAGAATGAAGGGAAGGAAATACAGAGGACCCTTGAGTTATGGCTGAGGCCTGACATACGAACAACTTGGGTTACAACTGAATTTTAGTTTTAGCTTATGGCCAAAGTCATGAGTTATGTCACAAGTTCTGGCCGCTTGTGCTTCCAGAGGGTCTCAGATACAGATTTCACCCTTAGAGTTCCAGAAGGAACATTACAACATCCTTTTCTGCGTGGGGTTCATTGAGAAATCCTGGACCAATGTCTAAGGACACTGAGATCTGTCTGTGTACAGGAGAGACACTTTGAAGGCTGCGTAGAGGAGCCTGAGCCTTCAACTGACCAATTTGAGTTACAAATTGATTTCCTAAGTAAAGGGTCCACTATAGTATATGAGACAGAAAAATGTTTACATTTTGTAAAATTGACCCCAAAAGGTAAAACTCTAGGGATACACTGTATAACTCCCAGTGTCTGACCAGAATATAAGAAGCAGCCACTACAGTGAAGCCATGCCCAGGTGCCACTCAGGTCTCTAATGTCAAGTCAGATAACAAGTATGCGGTCCCACAAAAAGGAAAAGAAGTTTACATAACATCAAGAACCACCGAACTTTACTGTGTATTTACTATGTTCTGGGAATTTTTCTAAGCATTTAACCTTTAGCAATCATTTAATTCAATAAGAACACTTTGAAATGGAGAGTACTGCTCATCTTCATTTAACAGAGGAAGAAAGCACTGCAGGTAGTGGTTGATTTAAGGTTACCCAAATCAGGTAACTATAAAGTAGTGTAGTTATGATGTCATGTTTCTCATTTGGGGGTTGTGTAAAGAATACACACCAGTCTTCAAGTGTTACACTCTTGAGTATAAATGAGGGAAGGCAGGAGGAAGGGAGGGACTAAGGGAAGACATGAGTAAGGGAGGAACGGAGGGAGGCAAGCAGGCAGGCAGGTAGAAAGGGAGGAAGGAGGGACAGCACAGGAAAGATGAGATTAGAAACTCTCAGAATTCATAAATATTTGCGCTGTGCTGATTTCAAGAATATCAGGGAAATCAAATTGTTTTTGCTAGGATTTTGAAGATGGTACCAGGAAAGGAAGAGTGAAAAATGGCATTAAAAACAGTTTTAACAATAAGCCAGACTGTAAATATATGAACAGAAAAATTGTCAAACACCAATAAAAGTATCTATTATAGGTCTAGAAGAATGAAAAAAGAATTATCAGAATTCTGGGCCCACCCATGTAGGGCAGAGGGGGCAGTGCTGGTTTGATAGTTCATACAGGACTTCCTCTAATATTATAGAGATGTGATTTACAATTTGATGTACCTACAAGTTCCTCTCAAGCACTGGCCCTTTGTTTCCATAAACATTTATTTAGAAAAGGTAAAGTCTAATGAAGGGCAGGTACAACATTAGTCACACTTTCTTTCTTTCTGTTTTTCTTTCTTTCGGGCACTGTGAGGAGAGGACCAGATAAGGAGATGGGAGAACTTGAAAAGAGCAAATTTCAAATGAAGGAAATATCTAAAAAAATTCTCTCCATATAAGGAGACTACATTATTATTCCAATATAATATTTTAATATATTTTCCCCTTTCACAGCATCAATTAGACTCTTTTGAGTTGATCATTCTATCTTTTGAAATGTAAATGAATACTTGAAAGTTGAGCCTTATTCAATCTTTCAGCAATAACTTTTATCAGCTAATCAAATCCACACCTAGTTGACACACACACACACACACACACACACACACACACACAGAAGTGAGGTGATTCAAAGGAAAGAGCAAATACATGGAACCTGACAGAACACTTTCGGTGTGTCTCAACAGAGAAGTGACTAGTTTTGGGCAGGTCTGTTCTTTATTCTGCAGGATTTTCTTTGCATAACAGGATGCTTACTATTCCAGGATCCTTTCTTCAATATACTAGTAAGTAGCTACCCCTTAACCACAGGGAATATATTTCAAGATCCCTAGCAGGCTGCTGAAGCTTTGAGTACTACATATATATATAAACTCCATATATACTATAGATACATACATACCTATTAATGTGTAAATTAGCTGCAGTTACAAAATTATCAACAACTAACAATAAACTAGAACAACTCTGATGTGAATATGGTCTCTTTCTCCATATATGTCACTCCACCATCCTCACTCACCATTCTTACAATACTGTGAGACAATACAACACCTGCATGGTGAGGTGAAGTGGGGTGAACAGCATAGTTATTGTGATAGAGATAAGGCTATTATGGAAGGGTCCTTTGAACACTAGCACTGCCACCTCATGACAGTTGTGGACAAGGGATGATTAATGTTCTGGATGGAAAGATCCAAGATGGTGCCAGGTTTTAACACACTATCCAGAATGGTACACAATCTGAAACATGGGAATTATTTCTGAAATTTTCTGCTTTATATGTTCAGACCGTGAGTAATTGAAACCAGGGGAAAGGAAACATAGAAAGTAGAACTGCAAATGGGGGAGGGAATACAGAAACAGTTTCCAGTCATTATGGCATCCAAAATACTCTCTGAGAACCATGGTCCGCTTTACCAAAGGAAATCAAATGCATGGAAACTTACCCTTGTCTGATTTACATATTTGCCTGAGTTAGCTTTGCGACAACATTTGTCCCAGAAATATCTAATGTATTTTAAATGCCAAAGTTAAGGTAATAGTGCAGTGTGGGGACCACCCTAAACCCAGATGTTCTCCATTTCATTCAAGGCTAGCATGGCTCCAGCTTTTACTATCCAAAGCCTATTCTTCCCCCTGCCCCCCCACCCCCGGTACCGGGGATTGAACTCGGGTCCTTGTGCTTGCAAGGCAGGCCACCGAACCCCTGAGCTAAATCCCTGGCCTTCAAAGCCTATTCTTCCCCCTGCCCCCCCACCCCCGGTACCGGGGATTGAACTCGGGTCCTTGTGCTTGCAAGGCAGGCCACCGAACCCCTGAGCTAAATCCCTGGCCTTCAAAGCCTATTCTTCTTGACCTCACTGCCTTTTTTTCTTGCCATTCACACACTCAGTTTTCATCTTCTCACCAAGAAGGAAAAGAAATAGGTGGAGGAAGAGAAATATCACTACTACCACTTCCTCGGATTATGATGGGCGATATACTGTGCCTTCTCTACATCAGGGTCCATCTTTTGCCACTAGCCTCTCTTGTGTGGTTCATGATCTTCTAAAAGGGGCTTGAATAAATGACACTACACATCAACAAGCATTGTTCCTCACTATACTTATGGTCACATGCCCTTGTTGCATATAATTTTGCCTGGCTAAATGAGACTTAAGTTTTATTAGGTCTGTATTTAAATGGAAATTAGAAATAATGACAGTCAAATGTTAAATGATGAGTTTATCAGAATGCATTTAGGGTTTCTCAAAGTGTGTTTTATAGGTCACTGGTTCTAGGGCACTACCCTGCTATAATGGTCACTGCCTAAAGATTATTCCATAGTCAAGTAAGTTTGGAGAAGGCAGGACTGAACAAACCATTTCAGTGGAGACCATTCAGGGCTTTTACTATGTGGACAGGTATCTCACTACAAGGTGGGCGCCTCTCAAACATTTATCATAGAATCAATCTTCAAAGCTATTACTAGAACCATAAATAAGATAAACATTTGTATTCATGCTACTTAAGCTATAGGAATATAAACCTTCAAGGGAATGGTGCCATTTTACAGATTGCAAAGCCGATGGTTTGTGCTGTTGGCCAAGGTGAGGACACATTGAGAGAAATGGAACCACCAGCAGGTAAATACATTAAAGGATCTCTTACACAGATCCAGCTTTACACAATTGGGGGAAATGATTAAACTGGAGCTTTGGGTTGGCAGAGCCGGTAGTGAGGAGGGGAGGATGCATGTAAAGAGGAGATGGTGGCGGGAAGCTAACACACCAGGGCAGGAGCTGGAGCCCATGAGCTAGCTCTGGTCTCCCCACATTTGACTCTGATGATCTGGGTGTCCTGCAGGAGAGGTGGGTGCTCTCTGTCATAGAACTAACGAAGGACAGCCCAGGAGGTGGAGAAGCAGCAGAAGAGGGCCACACTGAGGGGAGGCAGCAGGCAAGACAAGAAGACAAGAAGACTGAGGAGCTTCGTGGCTACCCTTCACTCTTCTTGTGTAAAAACACAGCAGAGCTTCTGCTGAACTTATGTCTTTCACATCTCCCACAAAAATATCTTCTGTGCCTCCCCCAACCGAAAACATACAAAGAAGACAACGGGGGTACATGGTTCTGCCAAGCCAAATTCCCATATTATTAAAGACACCATGTGCACCCTGGAGTCCTGCACTGTACACCCTGCACAATCAGCCTGAAGGCATCAATCAAGCGATCACCCCTTAGTAGACCTCCACTCATGCGCTGTGGACAGGAGGTGCGTCGTGAAGTCAGACTATCCTAGTGGTGCCAAGTTTATTCAGAGCAGTTGGACAGAAATAAGCTAAAGGGAGGAATTTACTCTTCTAAGGTATTAACAGTACAGTTAATGCTTGCCTGGGAACCTCAATCTTACCATTTATTAATAGAAAATGGAAACATTTAATTTCACCTTCACAATGACACTAGATCTTACATTTTTCTTAACTTCAAATACACTTTATGAGGAAAAGGACAGCTTTTCTTTTTCTTCTTCTGTTCTGTGCATTTAGAGAAAATTCACAATTTAAAAAAGGAACCTTCTACTTTTAATTTATCAGAGAAGGAAAGAAATGCCATTTTTAATTTAATTTGTGGAAGAGACATGTTCCTCTTTTGTGATCTCTATTTTATCCTAGTCCCCATATTCAACCACTATTGTTGTTTTTTATATTTTCCCACTAAAATTTTCTCACCTAAAGAAATGATATTTTTATCTTAGAATTAGTACAATATTAACAGTTGTGCATACTTGGAACACTGCAACATTACCTATATAGGTCCTATGTGGTTTTAACTTTGTTAAATTCATAATTTAGAGAAATACTGATATTTTTTCCAATTAATCTCTATGGCTCTTCAAAGAATTATTTTATCTTAGGTAACATCAAATAAAACTGCTTACAATTTTTATTTGCTTTATAGTTCTTTAAAAGACACAAAGACATCATTTGTGAATAGCTGATCAAATGTTAGAATTTCCTTTTATATCCAAAAGTCCTGTTAAACTGAGATTGCATTTGAACTTCAGTTTATTTAAATATCCTGGTGCTATGAGTGACCCATGAGATGTGGTTAAAGAAAGATCAATCAAGATAACATTTTTTTTTTCATTTCCCAGGTTAAGAAAAAGGGTATTTACCAGTTTTGCAGGTAGAGAACATCTTAGAACAAATAAAGCAAAAACACAGTCAAAAAAAGGGTGGGACTAAAATGTAAGGTAAACAAGTACACGCATATAAGAGATTCTTGTCCTCCAAAGACACAGACATTTCCAGATGTTCACAGTGAGAGTGAATTTTACTGACATGTATTAAGTAGGACTTCGATTTAAACATCATCCTAACTCAATTGCTAATATCTATTATTTTACAATGTTTTAAATAATTACTGAGAATTTAGCAAAAGACCCGGTACTATAAGAATCTTACAAACCAATACCTCTTCATCAATAAAAATTTTAAAGTAATTTAGAATATCAAACTCAAGCACATTTTAAGGGATAAGTAACATTTTGTGTTGCTGAAATTATTAACATGCAAATACTTCAGATTTTGAGTGAGAAAAACAATGCTACTAGTTCAATATCTTTAAAAAAGTTCCACTTTTACAGGAAGACAGTATACCTCCTCATATCTAGAATAGTTCTGAGAGGTTAAGGAATAGTATTTCCAATATTGTCTTAAATTTTATATGCTATCCTTTTACCCCTTAGTGAGTTTTCCAGAATATTTTAGTTAAACAAAGGCCTCATAGTAGCCAAATAAAAAGGAACTCTATCTGCATACCTATCAACTAACCTTTTTTTAAAGGAAGAGTTGTAAACACTAAGATACAATTAAATTTTTAGGCTAATGGAAATTATTTTTAAAACTTCATTTTCTACTGGCAGTTTTATTTCATTTAGCTTTTGTCATTTCTGCACCTAAATTTTTAATTTGAAAAGTGTAGAAACCATAAAAAGTAAAACCAGACTTGTATGCAAATGTTCATAAAGTATTATTTGTCATAGCCATAATGGGAAATCAAATAGCCAAAACAGTGACAGAGTAAAGGGATTGTGCAGAACAAGGCTATGTGTTTACCTCAAAAAATATGTAATATCTTTAATTTCTCCACCACTGATATCCACTTAGCATCTGAGCCCACATTTCTCCTTATGGTAGAAAACAAATTTTCAAATTTAAGTTAAGCCCATCTTTTTCAGCTTAAAGAGAGACTTTCAATGTCAATATAATTGCCCCTGGCTTTGCCCCTTGGTCACGCATCTAGGATGTAACAATCTCCTGCCATTTCTGGTCTTCACTTGGGTGGAGCACTTCCTGCTTTGAGGTGATCTATTTCCCCACCAGTGATTCTCCCAATGTCTAACTGCCTGTACTTGTACCCTCTCCCTGCATTAATTAATGACACCTCTTATTGTCATCAAAAGCCTTGTTCCTATTTGTGACTCTGAGTACCTCTCTTAATTTAGAAAGGTTTGCATTTCTCTCCACATATCCTTGTAATGCATTGACCTCATGCTTCTACATGTCACTGAGACTCTGATACAAGGTGAGAGATTTTCTGTTTTATCTAGCTAGGTGTGTAGGCCAGTGGTAGAGCATGTGTTTATCATGTGTGGGGTCCTGGGTTTGACCTCCATGAGAAAAAAAAAAGGAGGAAGGAAAGAAAAGATAGAAGGAAGGAAGAAAGGTAGGAGGAGGGGAGGGGAGGCAGCAGACAAGAAGCCACAAGGAGGAGCTTGAGGAGCTTTGTGGAGGAGGGGAGGGGACAGGAGAGGAGGATGGAGGGAGGGAAGGAAAGGAAAGGAAAGGAGAAAGGAGGAGAAAGAGAGAGAAACAAGGGAGAAAGTGAGGGAGGGAAGAAGACTTAATGTAAGTCTTGAAATTTACAAAAAACTTTCTAGAAAATAGGGCAAATAGGTATCCCATTGTCCCAGTCTTTTTCAGGATTATATAAGACAATATATATCAAGTCCCTCTCTATTGAGCTTCCAGTATCTAAACCAGTTTTACTGATCTTCAAATTCCATTTCTACTTTGTCAAAATTTAATTTGGTGGGATAGTTACCTTAAACATTACTTTCAACCAAGTCTGTATTCTTGTCTAATATATAATTTGTGGTTTAAATGGGATTTCAACTCTTCAGTACTTATCATTAGAAGAACTTGCTTTCAAAACTACTGACTCTTCTATGAACTTAAATAGAAATTTGAATCTCAAAGCAAAGACACTCTTTGTTCAAGATTGCATTTAATTAAAAAAGTTCTCCTGCTATTGGTTATGATGGAATACATGGTACTGGATTTGATTCTATTTATACATAGTTATAAGACCAGAAAGTACATGAAGAAACTCTTTTCAAGCACTAGATGACAGGCAAAACAGAACTGTAGCTTTGAGAGTACAGAAATAAAAGAGATACATGTCTGTTGTCTGTTCCAAGTCCCGACTTGGCAGCCCTTCCCCATTTTAGTGCAGGAGGTGGAGCACAAATAGTGGGGGAGAATGGATGAGTTAGGGGTACAGAGAATGGAGTGAGATCTGCTGATCTGATTAGAATTTTCAGGGCAGGCTTATGGAGAAGAGGGATTATGGAGAATACAAGGAAGAGCCAGATTTCATCATAGATATGCTTGGCCCAGCACTGGATTGTGCGTGCAAAGATGAAAACTGAAAACTAATTATGCAAAACACAATGTTTGTGAAACTTAACACTGAATAGAGGTACCACATTCAAACCAGTGCTAGAAAGCACTCTGTACCAACTAGAGTACAAACATTTCCTAAACTATTCCAAAGACAAAGAACTGAAGTTGATCCACCACAAGAGAAAATACAAAAGCCCAACAGGATAAAAAATTTAGACAAGTAATTTAACTATTTGCTAGTACTAAACATTCTTTTATAAAAAGACAGCCTGGTCCAGTCTCTACTATGTATTATCCACAATATTCAGTATACAATTTTTAAAAATAGACATTTCAAAAATCAAAAATTATACCCTACAACAACAATAAAAAACCCAGCCAATAGAAGACCAAGATATTGGAAGTGCCAGATAATAATGTTAAACTAGCTATAATAAATATGATGAAGATATTAAAAGAAAAGGTGGTGGTAAAAAATGAGTTTGGACAATTATCAGCAATAAAGTAGGAACTACACACAAAAAAGTGGATATTTTAGAACTAAAAGTGTATCTAAAATGAAAAAGTGCCAGATAATTATAACATTACACTGGGAACTAGAAAATAAAGGGTTAATGATACTAGAGGCAAATTTACAGAAATTATTTAATTTTAAGGACAGAGAGAAGAGGTTGAAAAAAAATGAAGAGAGCCTCTCGGACCTGTGTGAAAATATCAAGTGGTCTAACGTATGTATAATTGGAATTCTAGAGCGAGAGGAGACATACGCTGAAAAAGAAAAGCAGTATGTCGAGAAATAATGAGCCAAATGACCTAAATTTGGTAAAAGCATCAATAGAATATAGAGAATCAAAAATTTCAGCAAAATCTAAGCAGAATAAAAATGCAAAAAAAAAAAAAACTACCATTAAGTACAGCATGAACAGTTTTAAAAAATCGGAGAAAAGGAAAAAATGACATTAGGTATACAGAAACAATGATTGAAATGATGTCCTGAGCAAAAGAAAAGATGAATAAAGGAAGAACAAGAAAAATTTGTTAAATGTCTGGCAATTAAGAATTAAATATCTTTCACAAATGAGAGTGAAGACATTTTTAGATAAACAAAAACAGAGTTTGTCACCAGCAGGCTTGAACTTTAAGAAATGCTGAAGAAAGTTCTTTAAGAAGAATGGCATTCGATGAAAATTCCATTCTATCAGAAGGAATAAAGAGATGCTGTTATGCTTGAGGAAGAGAACGCACCCTCTCTGAGGTCCTTCCTGCCCCCACAATACCACCACTTGCTTTCCCTTCTCTGTGAAGCAGTCGTCAGAGTTGACTTCACAGGGCACAGCCTTTCCCTATGGTCCACAATGCCTGGAGCGTATCGCTCCCTTCTCCTTGTTTACTACACCTGTGGGCGCTTCGCCTCCTTCAGAGAAAAGGACAGGACACAGAGTAGGTTCTGTTTTAGTAAGTATCCAGGAGCGTGTGAAATTAGCCCCATCCAGGGGAAACCGAACTCTAAATGTCTGATTCTCAACTCCATGCACAAAATATTGAGCTCAGCCCTCCAAACGAGAAAACTGGCCCTTAGTCATGCGGTGTTCCAGACCGCCTTGGGGCGAAGCCTGCGGGAGCCGCTCGTGGTCCCATGTGGGTTTGCCTCGGTGGTGGGATTCCAGTCGGAGCCTGATCCTGGCGTCTGTTACCCACAAAACAGATCAGGAATGTTGCTGTCCCTGTAGCCCTGCTCTAAAGACCTGCCATTCACGTTCTGTTTGTTTTAAATTCAACCTCTTCCCTAAAGCGAGAGAGAGAACCCCTCCCTTGTGGACTTGTGTGGAGATGCGCCCACCCGCTCCTCCACACACCGGGGTTCGTCGGCCCCGGCCCCCTGTGCCCACCGCGGGATGAAGTAAAAATCAAAAATATTAAAGGAATCTACCTCAGTGGACGGATTCGACCTTTCGGGTTTCTTCAACTTGTGAGTTTTAACTGCTGAGTGGAGCTTTCCTAGCGTCTTGCTGTTCTGAGCAAGCCAGCGAGGCGTGACAGAGCAGAAGTACTCAGTGTTACTGTGATGGGCCTCTCCTAGCGTGTTGCAGGCTTATTTTTAACAAACTGTTACGTGATATGAATGCAAAGGTAACTGTGAGTTTTAAACACGACAAATGACAATTTAAAATTTAGCTTCCATACTTGTGCATAATTCCAAAGTATTTTATTTTTTATCGGTGTTAAACAGCTTTTTGTAACAACAGGCTTCGATCCATTTTTCTGAAATATGCTGTTTTTTAATGAAAGCAACTATAATCTTTTCACAGCCCATGGAACTGCTGTTTACACACTGCGACGTTTTAACTTAATCATATTTTTCAGAATTAACTTTTTTTAAGGGAGGAAATTCCCCACTTGCTAAATGATACTAACCTGTTGTTTCGGCTCTTATAATTAGGTCCTCAAATTTTATAAAAGGATAGTCTGTAGCTTTCTAGGTTCTTCACTAAAGTTGGTTGTACATAAAGAATATAAAATGACACCCAAATTCTTTTAAATATCTGGGTTTTCCACTAGTGACATATTGTGGGGAGTATTTTGTTCATGCATAACTTGGCCATTAAATTAGCCACGTCTTGAGCTTCTTTCAGTTAATGCGAACCTTTTTTTTTTTTTACTGTGCTTGAAGAGACAGGATTTTTTAATAAAATTTTTGCCTAAATCTAACAGCCCACTCTAAATGTTAATTTTTAAATGTCAAACTTTGGTGAGCCATCTATTTGGGAAGTGAGATTACAGTATGCTTAATTTTCAGTAGAGGCTAAAAACAGAAAATTCTGGGATTTGTTACTATTAAAGCTTCATTAAGAGAAACTGATAGGGATTTTCTATTTTTGATTGTTGAATAGATACCAATGTCAATGTACAGGAAACTTTTCTTAAAATTTGTTCATGTATTATTTTGATCCATTTTCTGTGGCATTTAGTGCAATAAACCTTTGGAATTTATCTTGAAAAGAAGAGAAGGAGTGAAGAGAAGCAGAAATGGTAACTGTAAGAGTAAACATAAATAAAATAACATTTATCTTCTCTGAATTTCTTTATAAGATATATATATCCATATATAAAAATATATTGCTTATGAAATTAGGACATTTGTAAATGTGAAATATAAGAAAACAACAGTAAAAAAGAGAGAATGCAGAAATGTAATCATGCAGTTATAATGTTAGTATAAATGAGTTAAAGTACGATGACACTTAACCTAGCTACAGCATATTCAGGATGGGTATTGTAATCCCCAGGAGAAGAACTTTCAAATAAACTGAATTGTCAGGGTCATCTACTTGTTTATTTTTACATCATTTCTCACTGTCAACAAAGGTCTAGTTGATAAAAATAACTCCATAATGCTCAAAAATAATTTCATCAAGGTAAGCAGTTTTTTTAAAGACCTGGATAAAAATCAACCCGTTTTATATTCCTGCATGTAATTATTTTATGAGATTTACCATTTATTAAATCCCTGGATTGATATGCTTTGTGATGCTAGTTGTGATATTCCCCTAAGGGAATTTAGGTTACACATATGGAATTTTCTTCATGTTTTATTTACTTTCCCTTTCATTCTTTGGATTGATACTTATTAACGCCATGTATATTCTTGTACCAAGAACACAGACCCACAGAAAGATTTTTCATTGTGAAATATTGGATAGTGTATATTGTCATTAGAACTGCTATCCAAATCCTTAATTATACCAAATAATAGAAGTTCCATTATACAGCAGTAAATATACTTTCAAATGAGCATTTCACATTTCTCTTTTTGATTTATAATTTGGGCCAAGGCTCAAATCCTATCATGATCTCTTCTCTACAAATTGTACTCCTTAAAAAAATGGAAACAAAGTTTTCGTAAATAAGGAGGGGTGAAGAGGTTGAAGGGAGGACAGGAAAATGGGGAAAAAATAAGAACCAAGCTATATCATGGAAAGGTACAAATTCCCAATGATGAATAACATCACATTATATACACAAAATGTACCAATAAAATTGATGAATTAAAAAATAAAAACAAATTATACTCCTTAAATCTAATAATCTGAGTTGGTGGCAGAGCTACACATCAATTAACTTAATAGTCTTATACAAGTAACTTCAGTGTTTTACAGACAATGGGAAATTGTAATATGTTTTAAAGAGAACCAAAAAGACTAACATGATATATAGCATGCGCTTATTTGTTAAAAAGGCTCTCACTTTAGGTATTCAATTCTCTTTTGTTATGGTTGTTATACATTTCTTTTTATTATTATAATAAAGGAGTGGTGATGAGAGTGGGTAGTGAATGGATATGGCCTTTCCTGAATTAGACATCAAATCGCTCATCACTGGATCAAGCACCTTTCTCTGAGGGTCATTTGCCCATCAAGGGGAAGGTGGAGGATTCAGGAGAGCAGCAGACCTAGCTCTCTCTTACAGCTACAAACAGGCATTCTTCCTCAGATGTTAACCCTTTTTATTCCCTGAGTCCATATTATGTTTTTAGGGACAATTTCCCACTGAGTCACAGCTCTCCCAGTAAGTAAAATTACCACTGTCTCTAGTAGGCTTCTAATAAGCTAGGGTCACATTAGCGATACTGGCCATGAGATATGCCTGACAACAGGGCAAAGGAAATATGTGTTCATTAGGCTTGGAGAATTTTGGACCAGGAGCCACTCATACCTCCCATACAAATAACATTTTCCTGAGCTTAAATCCTTAATTCAAATACCATTACTAAGGAAAGAAATACTTTCCAAATACCAGTGGTATAATCTACTTCTGTGACAATCTCCCCCACTAGCCTGCATACTACTCAATGAAACCATTCTGTCTCTGAGCCTACTATGTGTTAAATAAAGGTAGAAGTCAGGCTTAGACTTTAAAAAAAAAAAAAATGAGTATCCAGCAGCTTGAGACTTATCCACGTAAAGATCTCCCCTTCAAGCGGTCAGGCAGGGCAAGGATTGAAGTGTGGAAAGTGGGAACGCATCAAGAGGAAGAAGAGTATTTAAAAACTGTACAGGTCTCCCCAAGCCAATCCCTTCTCCAAAGGGACCAGGTCTGTAGCCACAATTTCAACACAGACACCTCTCTAGCTAGAGGAACCTTCAGACACCAGGCAAGGGTCGGCGCGGAGGCAGGCCGAACTCAGAAACAAACGCTGCAATCCCTCTTTCCTAATTCAGTCAAAGCTAAACCTAATGTATTGCTTCCCAAACAACTTCCCACACATCTCTATGTAGTTATTACAGTTCTTCACTGGCTAACTCAAATGTCACCAACTTCGGAGGTTTCTCTGGTCCCAGACCAGCAGTGCCATTTCTTCTCCAACTCAAGGGGCAGAGAGGATACACAAAGTCCTGATCCATTCTGGACAATCTAACTCAGGGCCTCAACTTAACCACTTCTACAATGGATTCGCAAGGCCCACTAATACAAGCGCGGGGAAGGCGCAGGGAATGCGGGAAGGAAATACTTCCCAGAGAGACCTAGAAAGGACTCCTGAAGCTTGTTAAGGTCTGAAGTCAGGGATAGGTGGAAGGGGAAAGAGTCAGATAGTAGGCTGTGGGCACATCTCCTGACCGAGACTAGGTGAAGACCTGGGGCTTTAACAGAGGCATCAGCTCGGCTTGGCGTCTCCTCTATAATCTGGCTCCTACAGGCCTCCGTACGGGATAAACCCTGCACTCTGGCTCCCACTCCTCTGCAGGGTTTTGGGGCCCCAAGTCCCAGGGTCTAAATCCACACTCCCGAGCCCCGCCTGCCGCAGCCTCACCTGGTCCAAGTCTTCGTTTTCGCTGCTATAGCAGCACCCATTTGCTGGGGTAGGGCCGGGCACTCAGGCCGAGCAGAGGAGAGACTGCGTCCGTCAAGAGCACTTCCGGTCACATGACTTACGGCTGCCTCCCGCAAGCTAACCGTTCCCCCTCAATTCTGATTTTATAAAAACAGTAACATGAAATATGATCATTTTGAAGGTTTTTCTCTTGGCAAAAATTGCCTTCTACTGGACAGTTTGCCTTTATAGCTTCTATTTCTGGATCAGATTTTAATCAGCAAGTAGCAATACTTAAGTATGAGTCAAAATAAAAAGAATAGAATTATATAAGGTACATTCACACTATCTTCATTTTCAAAAGAAAAAAGGAAGGGGATGAAGGATGGAATAGGGAGGGGATGGAAAGGGGATGAAACAAGAATTAAGATGTGTTATGTATGTGCATCAGCTCCCCACAAAGAATGTAAACAGCATGGACCATACACATGTATTAATAAACGAAAATAATAAATTTTAAAAGTAAAAGAATACTGAGTTTAACAAGAAAATCTGAGACTTGAATTGACATTCCTTGATGTGAATTCTGCACCTAATTATTTAAAACGGGCAAAATGAATGTTATTGGACAGAGGGTTTTTGAAAAATATATTTACTCATCTTGGCTTCTGATCAGAGGGGCCTGACTTCTGAGTCTGGCCTGTCACTTTTGGACTCCATTTTGACCTATTTTTTCCTAGTTTATGCTGCTTGGGCTTCATCAGATTGGGGTTCCTTTTCACTCCCAGCCATTAGGTGTGGACTCACCTTATTTATTCCAAGGCTCTGCCCAGCTCAAGAGACTAAAATTCCCATCCAAATCAGACCCTGTTACCCAAATTGTAAATTCTGTGGTCCATAGATATCACTAGGTGATGAGTACGTGGTTTAGAAGTTGGTATCAGTATAGAAAACTGCACCAATACAGTGTCCAACAGGACACTAGCAATACACAAATTACTCAGGAAAAAGTACCCCACATCTAGTCTTTTATTTACTAAAGAGGGGGAGAAAAAATAAATTCTGTGGTTATTAACATCTATGGCTCTCATAAAAAGTGACTGCAAATATTTACAGTCAACAATAGAATTCAAAGTTGTCTAACTTTGAAAAATAATGCTTTTCTGAATCAAAAGCAAGTCCACATAGAAATTCAAGTAACACATACTCTCAAGAATAGAAGGTAATCCAAAGGGTAAAAACAAACTCAAAGGACAGTGAGAAGTCAAGCAGAAAAAAGAACTAATAAAATAACAGAAAAACTCCAAGTTTTAGGACTAACCACATGCTTTAAGTACATCAGCAAAAATAAGTATTTCCAAATTAGTCATAAAATTTCTCTCATGAAAATTTTTTTCTTATACAAAATCCTGCATTAAAACCTCAGTCTGATATTTATTTAATAGTAAGTCTCAGATAATTATATTCTAGTAATTACAAAAGCAAAACCAGTGAAAAATATGTATAGGTCAAGAATTATCAATTATATTGAAAGCAATCCATAAACTCCCAATAGAAAAATGTGGACAGAGATTTGGAGAATGGATTGAGACAAAAAACAGAAATAAGTTTCAATGAAGGTAAGTAAAAATGATCCTAATTTCTTGCAAAGTCTTCATAATGGATCTGGAAGGATCACTTGCTCGTGGGGTAGAATTGGATTCTCTGTCACAGAAATGAGATTACATGTCTCAGAGATCCAAATTCATTTGTAAATTGAAACAAAAAAACAAATATCATTTTTACTGAGAAATAAGATGAATAACAAAATGATCTGATATTGAAATCACATTGAAAATAAACAAGAAAACAGCCAGAGATTTAGCTCAGTGGCACCATGCCTGCCTCACAAGTGCAAGGTCCTGAGTTCAATTCAGTACCAAAA
>NW_022900940.1:4366139-4378324 GCF_012274545.1 Fukomys damarensis | reverse complement strand
AATCCATAAACTCCCAATAGAAAAATGTGGACAGAGATTTGGAGAATGGATTGAGACAAAAAACAGAAATAAGTTTCAATGAAGGTAAGTAAAAATGATCCTAATTTCTTGCAAAGTCTTCATAATGGATCTGGAAGGATCACTTGCTCGTGGGGTAGAATTGGATTCTCTGTCACAGAAATGAGATTACATGTCTCAGAGATCCAAATTCATTTGTAAATTGAAACAAAAAAACAAATATCATTTTTACTGAGAAATAAGATGAATAACAAAATGATCTGATATTGAAATCACATTGAAAATAAACAAGAAAACAGCCAGAGATTTAGCTCAGTGGCACCATGCCTGCCTCACAAGTGCAAGGTCCTGAGTTCAATTCCCAGTACCAAAAAAAAAAAAAAAACCTCAAAAAACAAAAACAAACAAGAAGAATATTATGTTCAGCTGTGCCCATGGTTCATTCATCCTCCCCAGGTACCTCCTTGAGCATCTATACGGTCTCTGTTTAATGCTTTAAGATAAATGAAATGATTTATTAAATATCTTTCTAGCATCACAAATGTGTAAAATTTAAACAACTTGTTTTTCCAAAATAACAGCAATCAAACCATTAAGGCAATTAGGGTATGTCTCCAAATGTATAAGGTGGCCACATAAAACACTGTAATTACTGAAAAGAGACAAATATTTTTTAAAAACTTGGTAATCACATATATTTCATGACTTTAGAAAAACAGAAAATATCATCAGTTTTTAGAGACTGTTTTTGTTTATCTAACAACTATTAACTAGTAGTAATCAGGTTAAACACTAAGCAACCTGCACAAAATACTGAGCTAGAAGATGGGCCCTTGCAGGCAGCCTTATAAGGAAGATAGGACAGGTTGACTGAAAGACTAAAACTGAGAATGACCACCATCACACCAACAGTCCCAGTTCAGACAAGGGAAAGGAAAGATCTCCCTTTCAGATGAGAGAGATCAAAAGGCCTTGAAGGTAGGGGGGAGATGGAATTTTGAGAAAACGTTTCGCAGGAGATTAACATTGGAACAACAGCCACACAATTATACTACAGCAAAAGGTCAGGAGCCTCGCTGGAGGAAAATTATGTAGGGAAACTTACTCATTCATGGTCTTCCCTATCTGTCTAAGCAACCTGGAACTTACCTTACTGATAATGGGAAGAAGTGACAGTTCTTTTCCTGTAAAAATTTTGGGATCATGGTAGGTTTTAAAGATGATGATACTGGTCACTAAGCATAAGAAGTAATGAAGTTAGGAAAGGAGAGAAAATGGATACAAGGCAATCAGATAACATCCCTGTCTGGGCAAAAACACTGAAAGAGGCAAACTATGTGGGGACAAAAATAAATCATTTTTTGTAATAAAAATGACAACTCTTAGGAATGGGAAACTTTATTATAATTAGCAGATTGCTATTCTTTTCGTTTTTAAACTTCCATGAAAAACGGTATTATCCTTCCCTAAGTATCTCCTGATAAATCCTCTTTGGAATATTGTTTCCAATCCTTTTTGGAATATCTGCAAATTATCAAAAGAAGCTGAAATGTTTTCTTGTTATGTTAGAAAAAGATGCTATCCAAATGACAAGCTTCAGGATGAACATCCAGAGGATGTAGGTTTAAAGAGCTGTCAATAATATCTGTATACTTTTCAATTTTTTAAAAATACTAAACCTAAGTAATGAATGGAGGTGTAAAAGAAAGGGGATGGAAGAAACTTTGTCCATTTAAACCAATTTCATTATTTTTTACCCAATTTTGTAGCATGTCATTTTAAGTAAGTGCCTGCCTGAAGAAGGTTTTCACTGTTTTGAACCACAGGCTTTATATTACCCTAGGAAAAAAAACTCTCAGCTGCAAGTTGGATGCTTCTGGCAGCAAGACAAATCTAGCACCACCCAGGGAGGGAGTGTGTTTACTTCCTTGCTCACTCCTGTCAGGGCAGAGGAATGCTGGACATTGAGAAACAAGGGAGGTTGCAGCACAGTGCTCACCAGACCCACACCCTGGGCGTGCTTGCTCTGCAACACACAGGTAAGTACACCAGGAGCTCATGCTCCTGGCATGTTCGTTGTGAGTCGGCCTGGAAAGTCAAGTGCACTGCACTGAAGGTGCCTGTCTTCTCAGTTGGGCTCAGGTGGGCTGGCTCAGGTCCTAAGTTTCTTCACCCAATACATTTCTGAAGAGGTCCTTTTGTGTATTATTGCTATTTGTATGTATGTATATTACTTTGCACTATGCTTTCCTATAGGCTATGAAAAATACTAAAACAGCATCAGGATGTTTACTTGCTTTTTATTACATGGCTTTTAATAACCTGTTATTCTTTTATGTTCAGAAACTATTTGATTTTATAGTAATCCTTGTAGCTAAACAATGGAGTACTATAATATACAAAGTTTACTCCTCAGTGTCAGTGTTTGAAAATAACACGAATGGATAAAGTGTAAAACTTAATGCAAGACAATAAACTGAAATGCTTTAGAGATAAAATTTACCCATAACATAGCAGTAGTCTCTAAATATAAAACTTAAATGTTATAAATTGAGGTTCTTAATGATTTTTTATACCCCAAATTTTGTTTCCATTTAGATGTCAGGAACTGAGCTGGAAAAGATAAAAGTAAGAACAGCTGAACATTTTGAAAATGATAAAAATAAAGTTTCTTGGTTGAAGGAAGGTAAGTCTTTTTGCTCTAGATTTTCTACTGGTGTAAAAATTGCATTTTTTTAATTGAAAAGCAAGAGGTAGTATGGAGAGAAGCAGGAATTTTGCATGAGTCGTTTAAATGATATTAATACTTCTGATTTTCTTTTTTATACACAAGTGGCTTAAGTACTGGTCTGAAGATCTTTTTTGAAATCCCTCCTGCAGATTCTGTGTTTCAACAAGCAGGTTGCTACCCTGTTGGTAAAATACTAGGCATTTTCAACTCAGATACATCTTCTCTTTCAGGATTTTGCAATGGTGTAGATTTTTCTTTTTTATAGCCAGTAAGACTAAGTAATTTGAGGACAGAAGTTTTAAAATAATAACCACAGAAAGGAATGCATGCTATAGGAAATAATGCCTACAAATAGAATCAGTGTTCACTGCAATTAGAGAAGTCATCTTACCCTGGGGGAAAGGCTGTCAGCCACCAGTACAGCATGCGTAAGACCGTTGCTTGAAATATCTACACAAATCAATATGTTCTCCTACGAGGTGTACTTTTGAAAATATTTCTCAACTTGTGATTATTTACTAGAAGGCTTGGCTTTTAATAACTTTTGGTTTTAGGAATACCTGTAATGTCTCTTGCACTTGCTTTGATATTTTATTTAAAAGGAATGCGGCATCTTGTCCACCACTTTCTTAATCTATTAAACTGTAAAAGGACAGCTTTTATGTAGTAGAAATCCTTAAAAATGGTTGTATAAGTTTGTAAGAGACTCTAATACATGTCATGAAAGTTGTACAATTCTCAAACGATAATAATAACAAAATCTGCAACATTTATTGGTACCTATTTATGGCTTTGCTGAATCATCGTGACAACACTATGATGCAGTCATTGTCCTAATCTGCCAATGAGAAAATAAACCCTTAAAGAGTTCAAGTAACTTGAACAAAATTTCAAAATTAAGAAGTGTCAGAGATCAGATTTAATCCCAGGTTGCATAACTCCACAGTACATAAATTTAACCAACTCCTCACAAGGTCCCACAGAAAAAGATGGTTTTATCAGCTATGATCTATCCTAAACAAGCAAACAAACAAAACATTGCTTCCCTACAGCATAACATCAGCATCTCCAACATCATCACACCATTATGTTCATTCCTGCCCTTAATCACTCCCTACCTCTACCCTTACTTTTAAAAATTATTCACTTAAGAAAAAAATTCACTTCTTCTGCTCAAGTACCCAGCAGCCAAGTCCAACAGTTTAAAACAACTTTATTTCAGGATAAAAGAGGTACAAAAATAATGAAATAACATATTCTCAGAGTTGCTTCTTTCAAAAGCCACAGAGCTTTAAAATTCTCTATCTTCTTTCTAGCAAAAGACCTTTTAAACAAAGTCCTTTCAAAACATTAGGAAGAGAAAAATCAACTTGGGTTAATTTGCCCTGTGTTCTTCTTATGATTTCCAAATTCATAAAGAGAGGTAGTCTTCACTATTACTTATGTTGAAGTATTTATTATTTATTTTACTTTAATTGTTCTATACTATAGATATCTCAGAAATAATGATGAAATTGATGGACCAATTGTTTCCTGAAGAATTTTCTTTCTTAAAAATTATGTCCATTAATCAAGACAGCATTGAATTCTTGTAATCCATAAAATCTGATTTCCTAGGTGTCCTGTTTTCATCCCATTTGGACACTTCACTTAAGTAACATCAAACTATGTTTACAATGTTTCAGAAAAGGGGATTGAGCCAGATGCTAGATGCTAATATCTTAATTGGGAATTACCAGAATTAGTTAGTTTTCAAACATGAATGTCTTTTTCTGTAAGAAAAAGTATATGGGTTGGCTTATTTAAAAAAAAAAAGACAAAATGGTATAATGGAAAGACTGGTGCATTTTAAGTCAGGCCTCATTTTAAATCTCAGCTCAGCTACTTGCTAGCTTTGTAACTGTAACTTGTTACTTTACCTCCCTAGGCACAGATTTCCTTGTCTGGGAAATAGACTACTTGCTTTGTGAGATTATGAGAATGAAATTCCATTAAATCTGTGTTTCCCTCTTTAAATCATGAATAAAAATAGTTTGTGTGTGTGTGTGTGTGTGAGTGTGTGCGACCTTGACTAACATCTTGAACAAGCTATATTAGCAACACCATGGTATATTTTTATAATATTTTCATCCATTCCTTTATTTGATCCCAAACAACCTTGTGTGTAGTAGAACTGTCCCCATTTCACCAGTTAGGGGACTGCTGTTAGAAGAGGTGTTGGTTCTTGCTAAACTTGCAGAACTGCTAAATGACAAACTGAATCTCAAATTCAAGTCTCCTAGTTTTACATTCTGCTCTTTTCATTAAATCACTATCATGGTGAAATCCCCTAAGAGTTATCATCCTCCTCATCCCTGCTACCTTGGTTAAAAAATGGAACACGTGCATTAAGTTGTTCACAAAAGTTTTTTTTTTTTTAAGTTCAAAAATAGTAGTTGCATCTCACATGGCACTGCCTTCCTAGCTTCCCTCTGGGCCTCCAGCTGAACACTCCCCATTGTTAAAGAGGAAGAAATCAGACAATGCCTAATGAAGGCTGCAGGATCTACTGAGAAGAGTATGCAAAACACCAAATGCCGCCCGCCCGTGAAGTCTGGGTGAACAAGTAGCCCACTGAGACTTATTACCATCATCACCATTTTGAGTGCTGATCATATTTCTAACGTCTCATCTTTAAATATTCATGCAATTTATCCAATCCAATTCAATGTTTATTAATTGTGGTTTCACTACAGATAAGGAATGAACATGGTGGAGAAGAATATACAAAAAGAAGCGCATTTGCATTCAAGGAACTTATTGGTTACTCATCTTGCTTTTGCCTGAAAGGCAAAAAATTATTATTTGCCTCCCATTTGCTATGACAAGGATCAAGGGCCAAACAGCCTCCAGGGTGATGTCTAGAACTGGTGAAAGCCACACCCAGAGCTATGATCTTGAATTAGGATAAATTTTGTTTAGAAGCTATCACCAACAATTGTGGCAAACAGTGTTTGAAAAACACAACTCACAGACCTGAAAATGCACTAATTTTAAAATGTATTGGATCTGGGCCGGGGATTTAGCTCAACGGTTCGGTGGCCTGCCTCGTAAACGCAAAGACCCGAGTTCGATTCAAAGAAAAAAAAAAAAAAAAAAAAAAGAAAGAAACAAAATAAAATGTATTGGATCCTATTTTGCTCTCTCTCAAACCATCCAGCAACAAATGTTGCCTTGAGCTTTTAGACTTCTTCAAGTTTAGATTGTTGAAATTACTGAATTCTAATGGGAGGAATTCAGGAGGATATAAGTGGAGCCATGGAAATAAGTCCTAACAAGACTGCTGATTCTGAAATAAAACATCCAGGAATTGTACTCAAAGAACTATATTTTGCGATAATCAGACAAATGAGATATGATTTTGAAACAAGCACCGGGGAAGATGGTGGCATCATGCTACTGTGGACCAATGTGGTCCACAAAGGCCGGAACAATCTGTTTTTACAAGTGGAGAAGTGAAGGTAATCCTGGAAGCAAAGCCTTCAGAAAGTTTGGTAGATGCCTATTTTGGTGCTAGGAAAATGAGCTTGTTGGCTACTTATCTGTGTGTGAATAAATGCCAAATGAGGGGGGAAAGACTGAGTTCCAACTCTACGCAGAGTAGTTAGACAGTGGTTCTATGTTGTCACTGCAGGTCTGAGAGCAGGGACTCAAACAGTATTGAAATATGACTTGTACATCTACGTCTGTAACTGGTGTACAGAACAGGGCAAGGCAGGCAGAGGAAGAGGAAGGATTTCAATGATGGCTAAGACATTTCCTCAATCCCAATGTGAGAAACACAGGACTTGGACAGAACTCAAGAAAATAGGCTCCCATACGGAGAACAAAATTAGCACAGAAGTTTCGGGAGGATATTAGAATGGAATAGGATGGCATGTAATACTCCCTAAGCCAGGTAATATTCTGGGAAAGCATTTCAGTTCTTATACCTTAGGGCATTTGATATGGAAGAGAAACATTAAGATGTAGGAATAGAAGCCCTTAAATTGTTGCTATCACAGCATCACCACTGTTTGAACTGTATACAATTTCTTATACTGTCTCGTGATTTTTCAGGAAAGACTGGAAGTGTAATTTTCTATGTGAAATTTCATGATTGCTAAGGTAATAATACAAATAACAGCCGGGCATGGTGGCGTATGCCTATAATCCCAGCACTCGGGAGGCTGAGGCAGGAGGATCACTGTGAGTTCAAGACCAGCCTGGGCTACATAGTGAGTTCCAGGGCAGTCGCAACTGCATAGTGAGACCCTGTCTCAAAAATCCAAAAACAAAACCAAAACAAAACAAAACAAAAACAAATAATATCAAAATACAATGCAAGAAAAAGGAAATAAAGGTCCATTGGTCTGTTTCAGTGCATAAGGGGCCAATCCATAAGTCATCTTCCAGGACTTTGTATCTCTAAACATAATCTAACATAATTTCCCAAAACCTGGTCCTTCATAAACATCATTGCCAGCCAGATATACATCCCTCTATCCATCTATTTATTTATATCTGTACATATATGCACATACATTGACACAAGTGTAGGCAAAGTGAAGATAATGATCATTTAACCTAAAAACATAAAATTAAAAGTATCAAAATAAGACTTTTCCTTTAAGCAGCTAGCTACCTGTTACTACTTTAATTGTGTATTCTCTTTGGGGCTGTAACAAGAAAGGGAAGAAAATAATTTCAACTGACAAGTGCCCCTCAATACACCAAAGCAATGATTTGGCATCTTGAATATGCTGGGTATCATTTAATAAAAATCTTTAAGCATTAGGGACTAACAACACAAAACACTAAAAAATACTCTAGAGGTCCAAAAACACATGTACCAAAAATTCTCTTTTTTATATAACCCTACCTGATGCCTGACCTCCGTGTTTGTAGAGGAAGTGAGTCTTCCGTTTATAGGCATTCATAAATTCATTGGACTTCCCTTTAATTCTAAACGAAGACAATTTATTCACTTGCTCAGAAGTTAATTTCAGATCATGAACATTAAAATGCTTCCAAAATATTCATTTTATTCAATTTAGCAACCATTTAATGAGGGTCTTCTTGAACTCACAGACAACATGCTAGGCAAAGAAACAAAAATGCCAAAAATTGAAAATGTCACAGTTCCTGCTTTCAAGGAACTCATATATCTAAGTGCTCTATTATAATGCCTAAATATTAATCCATGCTAATTCTGTCACTCAGATAATTCTCATTTCTAAAAGGGCTATTTTTGTGTGTCTAGCTTAAAAATTAAGCCACACTAATGCCTATTTTAAATTGTTAATTTCTGTGAAGAGCATATCTTGAGATTCCTTTTACTATATAAACACAAGAAATGGAATCATTCATTCTAATTTCTTTACTTTTCATTGACTTATGAAAATGTGTTACATAATGATCAAAATAGGGGTGAGGAAAAGGTAACAGCCAAATAGTTGTTTTGTTTTTAAGCATAGCTAATAGGAGAAATCAGATAGTAGAACATGCCCTTAGAAGTTGTATAAATAAAACAAGGATATTGCCTTATTTGTGTTGCTATTACACAATGCAAAAAAGATGAAGTAATTTATAAAGAAATGGTTATATATCCTTATGGGATGATTTATTATTTATTTTTTTTTGAGTTTTTGATACTAGGGATTAAACTCAGGACTTCACATTTGCCAGGCAGGCACTGTGACCCTGAACTACATCCCCAGGCCTTACCTTATAGTTCTGGAGGGGTAAGAAGGACCACTTCTGGTGAGGGCCCTGTTTTGTTGCCCCATTTCAACACATGATCTTTGAGGATGTGTTCAAACTCAGCAGGCACTAAGAACACAATTTCACAAAGCAAACTGATTTAAAGCGTTGAAACAAGATGTGACAGAGATGGGTGTGGGGGCTATCTCAGACTCAGCAATTAAGGATTTTGACTCTGAGGGAGCTGTGCAAACGTTCAAAGAATATTCCAACAGGGAGAAGAGTGCCTGCTAATACTCTATGGCTTAGAATGACTGAAGAGGAAGAAAGATGAAAAAAGAAAAAAAAAAAGAACTAGGGAAGGAGAGAAAAAGGAAAGAAAAGTGCTTAATTGGAAATAATGCGAGATTATCTGGGTATTTTTTTTCCTAATTGGAAGCAGCCCCTGGGTATTCTAAGCAGGGGAAGACAAGGATTCATTGTATAAGGTAAAGAGCAGTAGAAACAGATGATTGAAGTTGATGGAGCAAAAGATGATAATAGGACTAGATGTAATTATGAAGTCAAAGAGAGAATTTGGAATTAGAGCTCACAGAATTGACTGGTGCCTTGATGTGGGACAACAAAACAAAGGAGTCCCAGGCTGACTCTCGTCTTAAGATCCTGCGTGATGGCCACACTGGACAGAGAAGTTTCAGAAACTGATTAGAGCAGGGAAAACCCAAAAATATGGGTAGGGCAAATTAGGTATGAATGGTTCAGTAAATTCTCCATGGAAATTATGACTTGAAAAATAGACTATATGAGATCAGCTGATGTATGCTGAGTAATGTAGACCAGGAAAGTCTTCTTGAAATTTTGCTTAGACCTGAAGGATAAGGAAATATCTATTTATGGAGAAAGTAATGGAAATGAAATAAAATTTCCATTTTAGAAGGAATTGCAAGTTTAAATATGCTAGAACAGGAAAAAAATGTGTTAAGCTCCAAAAAATGGAGAGACAGCAAGAATGACCCAAACATATTGACCCAAGAGAAAAATCAGTGCTCCAAGAGTGTAGATTAGGAAGTCCACACTGGAACAAGCCTTGGTGCCTTTTTCCAGTACCTGGTCAGCATTTTGGATTCCATTAAAGTTTAGACTGGAAATGCCTATCAAAAATATTGTCATATTTGTATTGTAGTAAAATATATCTCCCTGAATTTTATTTTTTAAGGAATGGAAGGTAAAGACCTATCAATGGATAACATATTACTTTTAAAATTTAGCAAATTTAAATTATAATTTCATTAGTTCTTGAGAGGAAAATTACAGGCACTGATTCTGGCTAGGTTAATGCAAAGGGAATTTACTGGAAGATGTGCGATAAGAACAAATTGTCACCACTCCTGGAATGCATGAATTCCATATAATCTTATGACCTTTTATCCCCTTCCTCAAAACTGCAAGTCTCAGGCAGAGAAGGTAATAGCTTTGGCCATGGGTCCACCTCCTCACTAGGCAAAGCAAGGGACCTTGAACCCTACAAGGCTGCACACAGTGAGAGGTAGATGTTTTTTCAGAGGGATACATGTTCTAGCATAGGCATAAAGGCGAACAGATGCTGTGTGGCCCAAAATGATATCTACTCTAAAACCAGTATAGTAACGACCTGACTTCCAGTGCTTTTCTCCATGAGGGTTAATATTTTCCTAAGAACCTGACATGCTGCTGATGAAGCGCTAAACATTTCAGGAAGGAGAGTACTTACTTTAAATGCACTGGCCTTCTACTAAAGTGCAAATGTCAGAATCATTTTGATTCCTTGATAACCTTATTTTATGTTTAGAAAGTTCAGGAAAAGATGAGATCTTCTGTGTTCTCATAGGTCAACAAATTAAATTCCAGTGGCACATCCTCCAGCTGATGGTTGAAATTTCTTTCCAATCAAGCCTATAAAGTAGTAAGTTCACTTTGCATAAAATGATGACGTTGATCCCGGTGGAATGGAATGGCTAGGAGATGCCATGTCAGCCTCAAGACTATGACCAGATGAATTAATCAGTGCAAAGCCCCTATAAGTTGTTAAACAGCAGATTTAAAGACTCTCTTTCAATGATGATAGGGTAGTACATCAAATCCAGAATGATCTTAGCTCACCATTATTAATTGCTATTTTATGAACTAGGAGTGAAACAATCCATACAGACCGGAAACCAATTCCTCTTATCTCAACAGAAAAAAAGAAAATTTTAGCTAACTAGAAACTTTGAGAGATTTATACCTTTCAACAGAGATTTTCAGCAGGAGCATTCATTTTCTTATATGTCACAACAGCCGTTGATGTGATACACTTAATCAACATTAGTAGAAAGCATAATCTTATAGTGAGAGGAAAAAGTCACTTACGTTCTATGCCTCAGGAATAAGGGCATTCTATTCTTGTAAATTCTACCAAGAGATACTTTACGTTAATATGATTATGGCCCATTTCTTTCAGCTTAGGAACTGCATTTAGAGGGAATATACTCACTAATAAAATGTACCTACATGAGGTGTTCACCAGACCATTAGTTAAAAAAAAAAAAAAAGAAAAAGAAAAAAGCAAAGAAAGAAATGTGAATAGAGCAAATGAAGATATCACTGTACAGGCATAAATCATTTCAACCATTTTAGTCATTATTTAAGCCTGTCGAGAAGCAAATGTGCAGCAAAGACAAAAAGCAAGGGCAATGACAGTAGTTTTACCAGAGTGTAACTTCATGAAATAGTACAGAGGACAACTCACGGAGGCATAGTATTAAATAAGACATCAGGCTATTTTTCCTCTTGAGCCTTTGCAGGATTCTCAACCAACAGAGATTCTCAGCTCTGTTGCAAAGGGTAAGACTTCTAATTGCCAAAAACAGGCAAGAGAAGAAGAAAATCTACATGGTAACTTTTGTTTCACTTATCAGGTTTTTTTTTCTATTTTAAAAATTCAGCATTACAGATAGGAAACCAAATTTCTTCTAGCAGCACTAAAAGATTATGTAGAACATCTTGAGTGCAAATTTCATAAAAATGTGAAAAATCTGTATAAATAAACTCTTTTGGAGAATGAAGAGTATAGCAAATTCTATACTCAGAACTCAAATTAATAGAAAAGAAAATGTACTGGTCTTCACATGTATCTTCAAACTAATTTCTGAGGCCAATCTGGGCAAATCCAGATTGATGAGACAAACCATTCATGCTAAATGAAGCATTTGTTTTATAAAATGAAGTAAACCAAATAAAGAAATATTTTCATTTCCTGCGAGGCAGAGGCATACATACACAAGTAATACACAATGATCCTCATGCTCAAGGAACTTATAATTCAGTCGGGGAACAAAATGCCAGCAACATATCCTGTTCAGACAAGTAATAGCTCTACTGCTCTATTTGAAATACAGTAGGGTGTGCAGAAACAATTTGGGTAGAATTTTTCAGTTGCAAATCTCACAAACACCAAACTAAATTCTTTTGATAGATGCAGATTTCCTTTAAATTGAAATATAATATGTGTGTTTGTTTTCTTTTAAGGGACCTAGCAGAATTGAGCTAAAGCAATTATTGCTAAAAAGTCACTTACAAACAGTAAGATTAAGCATAAAATCCTAAGTTAGATCTCTTACATATGTCTGCTAAAGATTATATATATATTATATAGTATATGTATATATATATATATATCCTTTTTTTATGAGGAAAA
>NW_022900940.1:4323733-4366127 GCF_012274545.1 Fukomys damarensis | reverse complement strand
CCTTTTTTTGAATGAGGAAAATGTAGAGATAAAATATAAAGATTGAGATACTTAGTACTAAAAAGGAGCCCACTTCTCCAAGAGAAATTCCTAACTAAATCCTTTATGTAGTGAAGAGAAAAAAAAACAGGAAATTGCACTAGGAATGGTACTTTTAAAAAGTAATGCAACTTGTAGGCATACAAAATGAATACATTGAAGTGTTCAAATTCAGCATATTGTTAAACTTCTAAATTACATAAGCCAACACTCATATATTAAAACACAGTTATGGTAACTCTGAATTCAAGGCCAAACACCTAAGTCTGTGCTGAATGTGGTAGTTCATGCCTATAATTTCAACTACCTGGGAAATTAAGGCAGGTTCCTAGCAAGTTTGAAACCAGGATAGGCAAATTAATGCAGCAGTGTCTCAAAAATTTGTCTTGAATACATAGCTCAGAGGCAGACACTTGCCTAGCAGGCACAAGGCCCTGGGTTCAAGGTCCTAGGTTCAAGACCTAGACCAGCCAAAGAACAAACAAAAAAATAAAGAAAAAAAAGTTTTATGACATATTTATTCTGCGATGGAAGAATCTTTCACCCCCAATTTACTTAAGGAAATCAATCTAGTCTTTAACTCTCCTAGATAAATGAGGAGAAATAACTAATTCTCATGATTTCAGAAAGTAAATGATAATTCTAATTAGGAATCAAATTTAATTTTAAAAAGTCAACAGGGAAAAATCACATGATTAAAGAATAAAATGTATATGACTATGTTGCTGGGACCAAATAGTATTCCACCTCTCTCTTTGGCCTTCCAATGATACATTTATTGAATATCTTCTATCTGTAAGAAGACGTGTCTGTTTCTATGAAAAACTCAAACAAGTAACGTGCAAAGTGCCAACAATGAGTATAGGTATGGTGTTTCAGGGGAAGGCAGTGGGTAAGGAAAGTTCACACCTCAGTCAATAGATTTAAGTGAAAGAGAAATGTCCTGTAAAATATGCTGGAGGTTGAGGTCAAGAAGTTGAAGGACCTAAGGAAAACAGGATCAGCTCTGTGCTGATGTGAAAAGATTTGTGATTTGAGGATCTTTATGAAGGTGGACTGCAAGGGACTGAAAAATGTGTTTGCTCAGAAGCAAGATACATCCACATACAAGAAGGAATGACATCTGAATGGGATATTGGTTTTCAGGGCAATGGAAAGAGAGACTAGCCCCTAAAAGAGTACTGATGGAAAGATCTTACCCATGGACTCTGTGATAAGGAGTAAGACAGCCAGGAGTTTTTAGAGATTATAGAACCCCCTGTATATAAATTAAATTTACAACATATGTTTGTGTGTGTGCCTTAACCTAAATTATCTATGTTTATTTTAGAAAAATTAGAAAATTCAAATGAGAAGTGGTACAGATATACACATGAATTTGTAATTTTAATAAAAATCTGAAATGCAAAATATTTAACAACATGCTGCACTGAGTCTTAAATTAATATGAATACCTTTCCAGGTCTGAGAACAGTTTTACAGCATGATTTCAATGGCTGTACATATAATATTCCATGAGATAACAAAATATATATAGCCAGTCATTCATTTTTAGAGATTAAAGGTATTTCAACATTTTTTCCTTTTAAATCTTAAACTTTACAGTATGTTTTGAAATGTCCTTATAAACTGGCTAACCAAAAGTGTGGTCGCACCTGCCTTGTAAACAAAAGCACTTTGTGAGCAACTCACATCATTTCTAAAAAATTTTTATTTTTAATAGTACATTTTGTAGGACAATGATTATAGTCATTGTGAATATTGGTACATGTATGAGCTACATCTCAATTTTTTTCCTTCTTTATGCCTATGTTTTTGCCAGCATCAGATTAATTTATTTCTTTTATAAGTCCTTACCAAATTAATTATCATCTTACCTTTGGATTTCCAAGCACTATTTATAATCTGTTGCACACCAATGTCTCAATTTAGTTGCATAAAAGCCATATTGAGACAGTCTAGTCATACTTTCTTCTACAAGTGAGAGAAGTAAAGGGCAAAACATTTTAAATAATTTAGTTTGAAGTCACATAAGCAACAAGTAACAGGGCCAGGTCACAAGTCATGTATGCTGATCCCAAACCTACTGTTTTCCAGCCTAGAATATGCTGTAAAATATATCCTAAGATACATAACAAATAGCCCCTTATTTTTATTCACTTCAACACTTAAAAGTAGACCAGAAAATTTTGAGGAAGTCACTAGAGATGATACATCTTTAAACTTATTATTCATGTGGTTGGATTCTCTAAACATCTATTTTGAGCACAGTCATGGTAAGGGAACTTAGGAAATTAGGAAGATTCAGTAGCTGACTTATCTGTAGATTATAGTGATTAAATATTGCAGAATGAATTATAACCACATAATATTGCTGCATTCATATCTGAGATAAAAGCTGGAGTTCAGCTGCCATAATATCCAGTCATTTAAGACATAAATGAATTATATAGATTAATCATTTTAATATCTTCTCCTTGATGCTGGCTAACTAAACAAAAACATAGCTGAGGGAAGAGGGAAGTGGAAATCTTATTTTGTTTGCTTATCTTCGTGAAATAAGTACTCGAAAATAAAACGTATCACATCAAGTTGTGGGGAAAAAAATAACTCCAGTGGCAGAATCAACTATGATAAGAATAAAAAAGAGCAATATATTTTGGCATGGCTAATAAACAGATCAAAGCCCTGCAAACCTAAGGATATTTGGGTGCCAAATATAACTTTAATTTTAAAAGATTCTTATCTGGTTGCACCATCTCTCCAGCAATAAAATTTATATTACATACACTCCTAGTTCCTAACAATCAGCAAGTAGCACCCATCATTAACCTTAGGCATGACCCTGATTTTCCTCTGTACTTTTGAAAATTTTAAAAACTTGTCCCTTTAAATCTTAAACAGTAGGGATTAGTAAAAACTAACTAAATAAATAAATACATAAGAGACACTATTCTGTAAAAGCTTGAAACAAGAGTCAAACATCACATTTTTCACATAGTGATCAGGGGTCTGTATTAATCACATTTTCTATTGCTGGGACAAAAAACTTGACATGCACATTTCAGGGGAGGAGAGGTAAACGTAGCTCATGGTTTCAGAGGTTTCAGTTCATAGTCAGTTGGCTCTGGTACAAACACTGTGGCACAAGGGCACAACAGAAGGAATCTGCTCAACCCATGAAATCCAGGAAGCAGAAAGCTGGGCAAGAGTTCAAGAAGGTGGAGCCAGGAACCAGGTATCAGCCCCAAAGTGGGGTGCTCCCCATGACCCACCCAGAAAAACCCAGAAGATGGCTTCACAAATCTCCTAAGAGTCTCTCAAGCCAGTCAAATTGACAGTAAAGATTAATCATCATGGAGTCCCCTGCTTCCACAGTACTTTTCAATTCTGAGTTAAATTCAGATATACTTTGGTGGGCAAATGCCTTTGAGTTAATAGTAGTTCTTTTTAATCAAAACTATATTTAATGTAATCAAATACTCTAAAATACTTGATTTTTTAGTGTACATGCCACAAAAAAGTAACAAAATACAAAGGAAGGGGGTATTTTTAACTCCTCATTTTACATAAGGAAGAAAATTAAGTCAAATATTTTTACATCTTTTAGTATGGAATTTAAAGCAACTCGAAGAACTCTGATTACACAAATACGGGTATTGCTTCACAAGGTATCAGGACAAATCCAATAAAAAGTATCACTGAGATCATATGATTTGTCATTAATAACAAGAGAAGTTAGATTAACAACTTGATGGAGTTAGGGACAAACAGAAGTCTAATTGTAGTTCTTGGGTGACCCAAATATCTACTCTTAATTTCCAACTCCTCTGCAAGCATCTTACAACATCTTTACCAAATCTTCCTAGTATGTATAGGTAAACAGGTAGACTCTGAATTTTTCATTTATGTTAGCAAGAACTCAATTTATTATCTACATAGAATAAGGCAGAATAATTTGTACAATAATTAAAACTGTTCAACATCAAATTTGACAAGCCAAGTATTGTGCTTAAACATAAATTGAGTTTGCTCTTAAAAGTAGGCAGGGCTCAGAGAGAAATAGGTTCCTATCACTTTAGAAGAAACAGTGGAGGGAATAATGTATTTCCTAATTCATCTATCAATGCACATTGGTTAAACCTCTGTACACTGGGCATATTGGATCATATACTGGCAAGAGAGGAGACGAGGGAGGCAGATCTCAGGGGATTTATTACCCATGTGAAAGAAGTTTACTCAAAGGGCAATGGGAAAACATTAAATGGCATTAAGCACAGAGAGACCATTAGATTATTACATTTGCCTTTTAAAATGATCACTCTGCCTGCACTGTGGATTGCAGAAGAGAAACGATGGATTAGTGGAAAGTAAGGCAGAGGGCTTGTGATAGTCCAAGAGGGGTTAAAAGAATGGCATTGTGAATTAAGGGAAGATAAACTCTGAGAACTAAAAATTAAAACTGTAAGAGTTTCCTGGCAAATTGGTTGTAATGATTAGGCAGAAAAAGAAATTACAGTGTCCAAGTTGCTAGGTACATGACCATGCCTGTCATCCAGTAAAAGTGTAGGAAGAGACGCAGAGTACATTTTACCTGATATGAATCAAAATATGAATTAATTTTTAAAATTACCATATTTTCAAAAGTATGTTACCCAATATTTAGATTTAGAAATGATGAGTTCTAGGGCTGGGGATTTAGCTCAGTGGTGCCACTGCCTGCCTCACAAGCTCAAGGACCTGAGTTCGATCCCTGGTACAAAAAAAAAAATTGATGAGTTCTAAAAATTGAGGTTCAATGTTCTTGAATTCAAGTTACCTAAACGTAAGTGTATCATCTTTCTGGCTGCCTTTGGAAGCAGTAGTTAATAGTAAGAAAATGTATTTGGGATTTGTTTCAGTCACCTAATGAGGAGACAATTAGCTAAAGATTTGTAAAGGAGTTTAAACTAAATTTCACAACTTTTCATGCTTTAAATCACAATTTATTTGAGGGTATAAATGAAAAGAAAATATATGGCTCTTTATAGGTGTAAAAGACATTCATTTTATTTTTCCCTTATTAGAAAGGAAAAACATATTCTGACAAACTCAGCTTTCACCCTTTCCTTAGCAGTAAAAATGCTGCTAATTGGAATTATATAAAATAAAACACTAAGAATTTTGTTAATGTCCTCAATAAGTTGATATGCACATTAGGCACAGTCTTTATCATATATAATGATGCACTCATATCTGTAAGTCAGAGTTGTTTCTATGTTTACAAGAAGATTACACATATAATGATTAGGCATGGGCAACAAGCAGAAAGTAAACAAAACTATATATATTTTTGACACCAAAATATAACATCTTTGCCTACTATATCAGACATGATATATATATATATATATCCATTGTAGTAGTTATGTCATTGGGAATGACACAGTTCATTAGCTGAGTCTTTAGAATTACTCATACCTATATTTGAAATCTGAATCTACTACTGGTAGATGTTGATTTAGGTCCAATCACTTTATACCATTGAACCTCAATTTCAAAAGCTATAAATAAAATTAATGCCTACCACAGCAGATATAGCTGCATCCCCAAATATCTATTCTTCCATTCTTTTTAAGAAATCTCATTTGTGTTCAAGATTATACTGATTTTAGTGCCCAGGAAGCCAGCCCCATTGCCAATCTCAGAAACAAGATGAATTCTTATCAGTCCAGCCCAATTATGGTGATGCCACTGCTCCTGCCAATGATGGTCTCAGGCAATAGTTTGTGAAATAACTTGGAACAATAAACATGAAGTACAACCTTCTGGAGACCTCATGTAAATGGATTTTGTTTTATTTTGTTGGAGAAAGGAAGCTGGTTGGTTCTTTTATTTTGCTTTGTGTTTGTTTTTGTTTGTTCTTACTTTTTGATTTTTAAAAAATTCTAAAGAAATGAGTCTCCTGTTATGGATGCTTTCAAGTCTTCACACAGTAATTTAAAGCAGGAAAGCCATGATTTTTCATAAGAAAAATCAGAGTGAGCACAGTCACACACCTAACCTATGATGTCATTTTAAAAAGGAAAATTATGTGAATTCTTAAAAGTGTTGTTGAGCCATGGATTTTATTCATCCTTGAGCCAGCCAACTGCTAAAATTGATAAGCAGATAATAAATTTCCTTATGTTTAAGTTACTTTGAGTTAAAATCATCTGTTATTTCTAGTGTTTAGTGACCAGCTACCTTGCAAAATGAGCAGTGAGGAAGGCCACTTATCACCCAATAATAAGCAAAATTATTTTACCTTTTTATCACAGTTAATTTCAGTCCCTTTTTCCTCTTACCAACAAGAAATGTGTAGTTTCTTATTTCTTTCTGTATTTCCCTACAAACTTTAGGCAGTATAGCTTTCCCATTGACGGGACACAATACCCAAAAACACTCGATTTAAAAGAGGAGCAACTTAAATTAACTTTCAGTTTTAGGGGATTCAATTAAGGCTTGGCTGACACAAAGGCATGAACATCACGACAGGAAGTCAGGGTAAAACAAAGCTACTTAGTGCATAGGGGTCCAGAAGCAAAGCCAGGGAATAGGACCCAAGAAAAAAGGGCAAGGTACCTGATAACTACCCAAGGTCACACATCCACGACCCACTCAGACACATCCAGAAGTGTGTTCCACCGACCCCCTGCGTATCTCCAAGACAAAAAAGTTGATACAATCAAGCCTGTCCTATCCCATCCTCTGTCAACTTGACATTCAAAAACAATTCCTTAAATCATGTTTAATCTCCAAATAAATGGATTATTACAACTCCATCTAACAACTATATTGTGTACAACTAGAAACAAAATCTCTGACTCAAAATCTCAACAGCTTTAGCATTTTTCAGAAGTCAAAATCTCTTTGGAGACTCAAGGCAAACTCTCAGCTATTAATATCTATAAAAATCAAAAAAGTTATAAAATTGCAAGGTACAATAGCACAGGGTAAACATTCTTGTTATGAAAGGGAGGGATAGGGAGATGCAAAAAAAATAAGAACAAAATGTGCAAACATTAAATCCTATAGCTTCATGTCCAGAATCTGGGGTACATGGTTAGAGTCTTAGGAAGTCCCAAGGCTTATGGCTTTGCAACCCCAATTGCCCAAAAGGCCCTTCTTGAGAAGTGGATCAAGCATTCTCTTCACAAATGAAAGGTTTACACTCAGTACACTTGATGAGTGTGGCCTTGTTTATTGCTGAGATCCCCTTAAGGTATCTTTCTACTTGATCCTGTACAAAATACTTGGTTTCTTTGTAGTCATGCCAATCTCTTCAACAGCCTCACCAACTTTATAAATGGTCGCTTTTGAGTCAAAATTTTAGGTTTTTAATTTTTTTCTGCTCTGCTCTGCCTTTTGTCCCTGATTCTCACTATAAATTTGGCTACAAGTAGCCAGAAATACCATGCCAGAGCCTGAATATTGGGCATTCTTGATATTTCACCCACCAGATTAATTAATTCACTGTCCTTAATCTCTGTCTTGCAGAAAGTCTCAGGATAGGGGCAAAAATGTAGATAAATGTTTCTATAGAGCATAATATACAAGCCTATAATCTAACAGTAGAATCTGAAACTTCCCCAGCCTGGTCTTTACTCTTCACATTCCTATCAGGATACTGATAGGTATCTGATCTCTGACTAGAATCACCTATCAAGATCTGCTTACAACATTCTCTTGCCTGCATCTTCAAACCTTTCCAAACAACTCTAACAAACCAGTTCCAAAGGCTTCCAATCTACCTGGTCAGGTACAATTACACTAATGACCTCACTTCCTCAGCATCAAATTTTCTGTAACAGTCAGCTTTCCTATTGCTGGGCCACAATACATAAAACCTACAACTTACTTAAAAAAAAAAAAAAGAGGAGAGATTTAATTTAGCTCATGATTTCAGGGGATTCTGTCCATGCTCCAGAGCAGGAATATCATGACAGAAAGGTGTGGTGGACCAAAGGTTAGTTTATTGTAGCCAGAGAGCAGAGCAGGACTCAATATGAGAAGAAGGAATGAGGGGCCACATACACTACCTAAGTTCATGCTTCTCTAACCCACCCAAGTATACTGAAATGTACTCTGCCAATCCCACGGGTGGCCTCAAAGACAATCAAGTTGACATGATCAAGTTCAACTGTCATAATCAGTGTCTGTCAACAGTTGATGGTTATAAATATTGTCAAATTTAAGTGAACAATTCCTAAGTACATTCACACCTTGTACTTCAAGGTCTGTTCATGAACTATAGTGGACAAATTTCATTATCAAAACCAGACAAAACTTTTACAGAGTACAGTAGCAGAAAATTAATGCAATGAATGTAATCTTGATTCTAAAGAAAAATATAAATTTCTCTAAACTGATTTTTAAAGGCTAGAGCAGTGTGATTTTGAACAGATAACATTTCTAAAGCACTGGAAAAAAGAAAGGAAGATGGGAAAACTGAGTACCTGACAATGTTTTTGTAAAACCAAGCTGTATCCTTAATGAAAACTGATAAATATTAAAAATTTAATCCACTGTTTCCCAAAGTCTATCCTTGATTTTTTTATATATATATATATACTGGGGATCAAACTCTGGTCCTTGTGCTTGCGAGGCAGGCACTGGAACCACTGAGCTAAATCCCCAGCCCTATCCTTGTATGCATAGTCCTGAGTGATTGCTTGCATTTATATTTGCATACTTCTTTCATCAAATAACTTCATTTTTCTTGTTCCAAGAGTCTCTCTGGGTCTCAAGGTGTATCACAAAAACAAAGTGACCAAGACTTGTCGTGTAGAGATACAAGATCCCAACAATGAATGTAACTGTACTGTATCCCTAAAATGTACCAATAAACTCAATTAAAGCTGGAAAAAAAACACAAAGTGATAAAATAGAAAGTGGTGTGGTTCATTTTACCAATTAGTGAATATGACTGACACAAAAGAAGTTTTCTCTCTGTTTTTTTCATTCCAGTAAGTTTCAGATACTCGTTATTTTTTCATTAAGACTGTCTGAATAAACATTAATGTAATTTTTACAAATACTATTACTTTAGTGAAATACAATGTTCTGGAAAGAGAAAATGGGAAGGAAAGGGAGATGTCTGCCAAAAAAAAGGTCTGACTTTGTAGCAAAAATCAAACACCATCTCATTTCACTGCAGCAGCCAATTAAAGCACAAAAAGATAGATAAATAGATACGTAGACAGATAGAGATATATAAAATATTTTCCACAATGTGTAACTAAATTTCACTCCGACTTATAGCAACAACACCACATTAGATCAGCAATATATGTGAGTCTGTCACCAACAGAAATCAAAGATATTTCCAAATCAACTTCATATTTCTTGTTGACATCACAAAATATCATTCATTCTAGCCCAACATTAATTATTCACATGTATGATCTTATTAATAAATTGATAAGTATGCACACACATGACTATATTATCATTTTTTAAATGTTTTGATAACTGTTTGCAGTTGTTCTCTGTAATACTATGTCTTTTATTACATATTTTTAAGAGAATTCTTCTGAAAGGGGTCCATAGGGTTCATTAAATTTCTGTGTTTCAAAAAATCTTTTAAAACCCTCAAACTAAAGGAAGGTAAGTGAGCTGAATACTAGAAGAAATCTAAAAAGTTGGTGGGGTGGGGGTCACAACTAACACCTTCCTACTTTACTAATTTTTTTAGTTTCAAACCACAGAATTCAAAATTCTGTGACTGTACTAACCTAGAAATAATCTTTACTATTTTCAAAACAATGAAAACTTTTAAATTTTAAGCAACTGACTTTATGTGTATTTCTCTTGTTAGATAATTTTGTCATAAATAGTCCAAGTTTAATGTTTAAAAATTGATTACATATGATTTCAATCAAAGTGGTTCGACCTTGAAAGGGAGACATTTGTCCAAGACTATATTTTTATTACCAATTCCTTGTGTAAAAAATGGAAAGAAAATAGTTATTTAGAAACTGGGTGTTAATGTGTGTGTGTGTGTGTGTGTGTGTGTGTGTGTGTTTCTGTGAGTAATCAAAGACCCAGTTTTAAATGTATATCATAAAAGGAATCACTTGAAAATGAATTGTGTTTTATCAAACCATCATGGGCTATTTCTCCAGAAGGAAAATTGATCTCTCTCAATGTAAAACAAATATGAAACAGTTTGAATGTAAAAATAATTACAAGTTTAAAAACTTTCTCTGTATCAGGGCTTATTTTCAGTGTCCCCAACATACTGAGTTCCAGTACCAGAGATATGAGTTAGCCTGCTGCAGAGGTGAAGGGGAGCTGGCTGCGGGGTTATCATATGCCCTTCACAGGGCCCATCTTCACCTAAGTGTCCAGGAATGACCGGAGTCTCTCTGAGGGAAATTTGTTCACACTGGTACACACCCTGGCACCTCCTCTCTGACACGTGCCCGCTTTCTGCTGCCGTACCATGGCCGTGGTGCAGCAGAGCAATCCTGTACTGCTCTTGGCCTGGGGCAGCTTGCTGTTCTTCGCAGAAAAGGTGCAAACCCAGTGCACAACAGGCAACAAGTTTACAGATTTTTACCTGGGCAAAGTGACCTAATAAATCAGGAGAGAAGTCTTCAGGTACAGGCCAAGAAAAGCAGCTAGCCATGTATATAGCTTAACAGAGTGAAGCTCTCTGTAAATGTATAGGCAACGCCTGAATGGTCCATTATAATAAGGAAGTGACAGAAACCTGGGAAGTTCAATGTGCTACTTGCACAGATGTCTCTAAATTCCTGTCTCTGGTCATAGCTTGAGCCATGTAGGCTTGGTACAGAACTGGAAATGGGGCGCAGGGTGACTGAGTCCTGCTTCTCATATGAGGAAGTTGCCCTTGTACTCAAAATGGATCCTGAACATAAAATTATCATTCACCACAATCAGATCTCAAACCAAAGGAGGGAAATCTAGGGCTCCACCTGTGGGTCTCGATACACAGTTGCCTCCAGATTCACCCTGTTAGGTGGACAGGACACTGAAGCATCACACTTACTAACACTAAGTAACCGTGACTAGATTTGCTGTGTGTCAGATACCATAGTTGAAGCCAGAACTTCACAAGCCAAGAGGACTTGTACAGTGATGAGTCTAGGAGATTCCAGTTTAATACGAGATTGTTACATAGCTGATTAACTACATATAGATGCTATCAATATTATGAACTAAAAATCACAACTAATATGTATGCATTGGTCAGTTTTGCTGTTGCTCAGGCAAACTACCCACTGTCCCAAACTAACGGGAGTGTTTTAATTTGGCTCAGGATTTCAGAGGGTTCAGTACAGGGTTGGCTGGCTCCCAGACAGCCACAACATGGTGGACAACATTTGCCTGGTACAGCAAAGCTTCTCAGTGCAAGGTGCTGGGAAGCAGGGTGTGGGAACAGTAGCAGAGAAGGCCAGATACAGACCCTGAGGCTACACCTCTGTTACCCACTCAGATATACCCAGAAGTGTGATTTACTAATTAGTACCTGAAGTGGCCCCCAAGCCAATCAAGTTGACCTAACTGTAACAGTACATTATCTCATTTAATCTTTACAAAAATTCAATTCCAATTCATAAAGGAAAGGTTGAATAAAGAGAGGGAGTAATTCACCTGGGAGTCTCATTATTAGAAACAGGAAGAGCAGAGCTGAAAATATATAAAACTAATCATAAATATAATGGATTTACTCCATAATAATATTTACCTTATGGAAAAAAAAGACTACTCAGCTGTGAAAAAGTTATGCCATATATGTATGACAGGTAAAGCTTAATGAATGAATGAAATCTTAGAAAAAAAGCAGGGCCATGGCAAATGATTAGACTAAACTTAAGCAACAACTGAAGGATGAGATAGCAGAAAATATTACACTTACATTCTTCCAGGAACCAAAGACAAGTTCTTCAGACCATATGCCTATACTATAAAGATATTGGGCTACTCAATATTTAGTGAGCATCTACTACATCAGTAGCAAAATGCCTTTCATCTTAAACTGTTTCTAATCTGTTGTCAGTGACTCTCAGAAGCTCTGAGTTGAAGGAGAGTCTGAAAAGGATAAAGACAACAAGTCTATCGCAAGTACCAGAGGGAAAAGTCACAGCACACGTGCAAAGGATTTGCTATTCCTAGCCACTGATGTTCGTATCACTGTGCAGAGAAGAGTATCCATTTCTTGGGAAAACCTTGGGGAGTAGTAGGGGTTAAAGTCAAAGACACAGAAAAAGTATAATACACTGTGAGAATTATAAGAACAAAACTATGTGCAAAATACTAGTTCAGTCCAGAGAAGGGAGCCAGTAATTCTAAGAGACTTTAGTAATTCCATTTATTAGTTATAAAAACAGTATCAGTGTACACATTTTGAGTACCTACAAGTTGTCCATCGCTGTCCGAGGCATTGATGTGTATTAATATACTGCACTATCTCAAAAATCATACGAGGCGGCTGCTATGATTATCCCATTTTACATATCAGAAAACTGACCTCTGCATAATGTCCAAGACCAGTACCTGTTAAGTGGAGGAGCTGATTTTAAATCCCAGGCACTCTTGTTCTAGAGCCTTTGATGTTAACCATTAAAATATATGATAAATATTTCTAATGATAAAATTGCTTCAAGAATATTCTTTTCCTTAGTAAGAAGCAAGTAATTTGAAGCTATATTGATTTCAGTTTAACCCATGTAACATTAGCAATGAAACTTCAAAAAGACATGGATTAGCTATTTGAATCCCATTTACTCCTGGTGTTTGTCATTCTTCAAAGACAGAGGCTGTTCTATTTTTATTTTTGCTTTTGTTTTCAGAAAGGTCAATAGAGTTTCACCGCAAACATATGAAGACTCAAATGCAAATTTTTCTAGTTAAGAATTTGGAATGGGGCTAACTTTACTCTTCTAAATTACAGAGCAGAATTACAGAAATAAACCTTAGGAATACAAATATCCTGGCCTCCTCAAAATTGTAATTAACATTTTTCATGTTAGTTAATGTCTATTAAGTATCTCTTATGAGATAAAACCTATCAATGAAATGTAACATGACCTTTGTTTTCATGAGAATTTAGAGTAAGGTAACAGTTGTTAAGAGCTGTATTTATAAAGACGAGTTTAATGAGGCTTCAAAACTACGTTCTTTTGTGGGTTTTATAAAGCCAATAGCCAATATCTCTGCCACAGAGTCTGGAAAACTCTTTTGTATGATAGTGATATGGGGAAAATGAGACATTCAGGATCAGAAGTGAAGTTAATAATCTTGTAAGATTATATATTAATTATTTTAATATTTGACATTTTACACATTTAAAAATATATCATGCACTCACCATCCAGATTTAACAGATGTTAACATTTGGCCATATTTGCCTTTGATTTTTTTTTTCTGAAAAAGAATCATATAATCTTTATTGTCTCTTACTCAGTATAAAGTCAAACAAGATTCTAACATGAAACCTCTTGAAATATAGACATCCAAATGCAACTCTTAATTGTGATAATCACTACAAAGAACCTGACCCAAGTATGAATCCAAGAATAAGATTGGTAGGGACACAAGGAAGCCCTATAGAGAGATGAAAAACTGGGAGATGCTGGGACAAATGCGGTTTGAACCCAGATCTCCCTGGGTCTGATACTGATTGCGTAGCAAATGTTGCTGCATGCAACATCCAAACCCTATCTTCAAGGTTCTTGTCCTTTGTATCAGTCTGCACTATCCAGAATAACGCCAATAGGCATGAGTCTGAACAACAACCACCTAGTTTTGGCTTCTTTCAATTCATTCTCTATTTATTCAGCCATTATTATCTTCCATTTGCCAGACACAGTGCATTCAAAACACAGAACAATCAAAAGCCGCCAATCAGAGGATGAGATGATTTTACAAGGCTCCTGCAAATCAATTCCGTGTCTTCCTATCTAATGAAGAAGGGATTCACAGGTATCTCCTACCTCAATACTGCTTACGTATCCAACCACCTAGGGCTGCTGGTGGTTCCAAGATAAATGCATTCTATTTGATTAGTAACCACCATGAGGACTAATTGGGAGAGAGAGTCAGATCAAAATTCCAAAGCTACTAGCCTCAAGCCTTGATGGTAGAGACACATTCAAATGTGTTTTCGGTTGCCTGTTTCATTCTCTTTTGTTACCAGAGTTAGCCTAGATGACAGGTCCATGTGAACAACCAATGGTTATAAGACTCATGTTTTATTCCTCTTTTTCCACTTCATATTGGTGAAAAAATGTTGGCCAATTCATTCACATTTTACAACTACTTACTTAGCACTTCCCTTTACCAGGCACTGTCTAGGCATACTCAAGAAGGAATAAACAAAGTAGTCATAATGTTTGTATTTTAGTAGAGAACAGGAGGCATTAAGATAACAGATAAGTACTTAATACGTCCAGAGACAATAACTACTAAGGAGTAGAAACAGCAAGACATAAACAGGGAGTCAAACAAGGCTTCTGGGCAACATCTGGGCGGGGGCCATGTAGTCAGTTGAACCACTTGCTGGACATTCTCCTTGACACCCACAATTTAAAGAAGATGCTCATGTTCTAAAGGGATTAACTGCATGGTAGCTAACTCCAATGCAGAAACATCATGGTAGACAGACATGGCAGAGAAAAGCTGCTCACCTGATGGCAGCTGGGAAGTAGAGAGAGAGAAAGGAAGAGCTGGGCAGAAGAATACACCTCTGTAGGCCACAGTCCCAGTGACCTGCTTTCTCCAACCAAGCTCCAGCTCCTACTAGCACATTAAACCATGAACTCATCAATGGATTAATCTACTAATAAGTATAACACCCCATGATCTAGTCACCTCTCATAAGCCCCAATTGTGAGCACATAGGACTTTGGGGGAACATTTTAGATCCAAACCATATGGTCAGAATGAGTCAAGGAGAAGAATCATATAAATAACTGGCAGGAAAGCATTTCCAACATAGAAAATGCAAAGTCCCTGAATTAGAAGGCTTGGTGTGTTCAAGGCCAATGAAATAGCACGATCTAGGCTGAGTGCTAAGGCCAGAGCAACCCAAGACTGGATCACAGAAAGCTTTGCAGGCCATATAACAACTTTAATTTTAATTCAAGAGGAATAGGAAGTCAGTAGTATATGTAAATACGAGTAGCTGGTTTGCACAATTTGAGTTGTAGGGATAAGACATATGAGCATGTGAGAATGCGATAGAACATATGAGATTGCATGTGGGTAAACACATCACAAGTAGTGAGTCTATACAGAAAGGCTTCATTCCCAAGACTGGCCATACCCTGGGGTATTAAAGAATAGTTAAAAGGCCACCGCAATAGACTCATCCACGATGCCTGACAAATGGAATATTTCATGGACCTCACTCAAAATAGGATGAATTAGAATTTCTGTGGTCAAGGTTTTTTAAAAAATCTGCATTTTAAACAAGCTGGACGTGTGATTTATGTGTGCGAGAATTTTGGAGAAAAACTGGAATCAGAGGAAGCTCTGCAGAAAAAGAAATTCTGAATTGAGTTCCAAAACCAAGAAAGAGTTAACTTGTAGGGTAAAGGCAGAGAGCAACAATAGCAGAGATCTTTCTAGAAAGAAATCACTCATAAATACCAGAAATATAAAACACGAAATATTTAGATCCTTGTGTGTGATCAGATATATTGAAGCATGAGGGTTTTTTTGTTTCTTTTGAGCTCTGATCTTGTGCCAGGCATGTGTATGTGATCTCAACCTATCATTTCAATCACCATGAAAGAGACTTTTAAAGGAAGTGTGGGTCAGGGAATCAAAGACCTCAGTGATCTGTGCAAGGATTCTAGGCTAGTAAATGTAAAGGCAGAATTTGAGGCAGTTCCAATCTAAAGCTTATGGTTGTAACCATTAGGCTGAGAAAATTCAAGTAATGACTATAAAGAGAATAGATCAATTACACCAGGAATGTTTCTGAATGCTTTCCTATAAGTCAAGGATGTAGGATGTTAACAAACCCATGAGGGGCATGCTCTGAAGAAATGTATGGAAGTGTGAAATGGAGGTTTTAGTATAATCGTTCTCATATCTGGAATATAAGCAAAAAAACAGTTGGCTAAAGCTAAGTTAATGACCCAAGTTGTATTTTATTACAGCAAGCCTAAAAAGCAAATACAGTAAGGGAAGAAAGGGAAAGATGTCATACCATGCTGGCCACCACTTTACAATGAAATAGGACAGAGTGTGACACTGCAAGAAAGTTGGCAGGTGTCACTGCATGGCTCAAGGGACTTCTTGAGAAGAAATACAAGGAGAAAGAGGAGCCCAGAGCAGTCCTGGAAAGGAGCAGGGTGGAGTTTCTCTGAAAGATTACCTCACCCAGCCTTTGGAAAGTATGCAAGAAGTCAGTTTCTACACCCCATGGTATTCATTTCACATAAATATAGAAATGCAGGATCGATTTGGTGCAAATAAGACGCAGAAAGAGGTTGGTAAAATCTGAATCTTTTTTGGGAGGAGGGGCTACCAGGGATTGAACTCGGGTCCTTGCGCTTGCGAGGCAGGCAGCAGAAGCACTGAGCTAAATCCTTGGCCCTCTGAATCTTTAATTCAGATTCCTTCTGGGTTGGGAGCTTGCCAAAGATGCTGGCAAAAGGTGATGGTAGGAGATTTATCAAGAGATACACAGAAACTAAAAACGTGCAGAAGTTTGGTGTATAATACAGAGGAGGAGAGGAAATGACTCAGGGGTATGTGGGAGATAATGTCCAGAGGACCTGCTGACTAGTTTAATATACAAAATTTTAGTTAATCAAATAAGCACTAGAGTCAAACAGATTTTATTTTAAATCTTAGTCCTACTGCCCACTCCATATGTGATCAAAAATAATTTACTTGATTTTTCAGAGTCTTGGTTTCTTCCCATGTGTAAAACATAAATGTGTCCCTTACAGATGTCACATAAAATTATACATAAAGCATGCATCACAGTGTTTCATGCATAGCACTTACCAAGTTAAAAACTGGGCTGACACATGGTATCATTCCACACAGTGAATGAAGCAGGGGAGAGAATCTAGGATGACGTTCAGGACTCTGCCATGGTCGACTGAGGATATTAGGGAAAGAAAGTTTGATGAGTGTGAAAATGAGGTGCTGATAGGCAGCTGGATGGAGATGATCTCAGAGCAGCAGGCTGTACTGTTTTCTTATTTGGCCACTCAGGGTATCATGAAGAAGAGGAAGGCTTTTTGAGCCCTGTGCCTATATAAACACTAGCTCTCTATTCTACATGTTTTTTAATTTGTCTTCACAAAAATTCTTTGATTTGAGGTGTTATGCTATGTTTTACAGAAAAAGTGTTGTAGGCATGGGGAACACAGTGATTTTTTCTACAGCCACCCAATTATTAATTGGTAGAGCTAAGACACCACTTTAGATCTCTATGATTCCAAAGCCAAGGTTCCTACCACTTCCTAATGGTTCAACAAATTCATCACACAGATTGTATTATGCATAGAAAACATATTCTAAGCCAAGTATATTTTCTTGAATTTTCTGTGCATGCAGTATATAAAGGCATTGGAGTCTATCCGAATAACACTGTAATTGACGATACGAAGTGCTAATAACAACAAAATGTAATCAGAATTCTCACACACTGTGAGTGGATATATAAATTAGTACTATTTTGGAAAACTAGAAGTGATCTACCTAAAGCTAAAAATCTGCCCATTTTAACATATCAGTTCTACTCTCGAGTTTGCATTCAACCAAAATAGGAATGTATAGGAATGTTCACATCAACTTTGTTTATAATAGCTAGTTGCTGAGGACTACCTACCTGCCCTCCCAGTGGGGGAGTGGGTAATAAACTATAGTGTGGGCCTGAAATGGAAGGCCACAAAGCAATTCAAAGAATGAAATACTAGCACATGCACAAATACAAGTTACTCTTATATACAGACATGATGTTGAGCAAATAAAATTGATATAAAAAGCCACATGTGCTGGCACACACATGTAATCCTAGATTGGAAGGCTGAGGCAGGAGGATCATGGCTGTCATCACTGTTTGGTCTAGGGAGTTCCATTTGGGAGTGCAGACTGGGAGGGTAAGGCATGGAATCACCAGGCAGGCTCCGGGGAAGTTTCTGGAACACTTCTGCTTTATTTAGGAACTGCACAGACTTATATAGCTTATGTGTGGACAAGCATGGGGGAGGAGCATGGGAGGAGCATTTGATTACATGGCACTTTCTTATAGGTTATGCAGATCCATACATTAGTGGGGAACATTGTGATATCTTATTGATGGGGTGATTCTTCTTGGGTGGGTGAAGGAGTCACGGACTAGGGGCAGAGGTGTAGCCTGTTAGACCCAGCATCTACGCACTTAGGTGAGCTTGCTCAGCCTTAGCATGGTCTCCGAACTTGCTCAGGAGACAGGAGTGAGGTGCACCTGGCTCAGCCAGGCTTGAACTTCTCCCTTACATCATAATTTCATGTCTGGCCTGGGCAACTTAGCAGAGACCTTTAGGTCAAAATAAAAACAAAACAATACAAAAATACAAAAAGGGCTGGGGTTGTGTAACTCAATGAAAATGCCCTGGGTTCCATCTCTACTACTACATTCACACACAAAAATTGTTCATGTAAAGGAATATACACAGTATGATTCTATTTACAGGAAGAATAGGGAAAAGTAATTCACAGTGACAGAAGTTACAAGTTATTCTTGAGGCAAAGGTACTGACTGGGAGGGGCATGAAAGAACTGTGTAAAAATGCTGGAAAGGTTTGGCATATTATGGGTGGTGACTATGCATATAGAGTGATATATATGGTAATATTATATATATAGATATATATGGTAATATTATTACCATATATGTGTGTGTATGTATATATGTATATAGCGATTATGCATATCAAGTTGCCATGCATAGTGGCTCTGGCATATAATCCCAGCTATTTAGGAGACCGAGACAAGAGGATCAAGGATCAAGCATTCAATTCAAGACCTGGAAAACAGAGAGACTCTGTCTTAATAAAATAAAATGGCTGGGATGGAGCTTAGCACTCCTTGTTGTTCAGGCCCCAGTACGGAGCAAGATGGGAGGAGGAGGGCAAAGGAATTAATCGAGTTGGTTAGATCTCAATAAATAAACATTTAATTGAAGACATGGAGGGAGCTGCTGAAATCTTTTTAGTAGGTTCCCAATCAAAAACATCTGATTACGACTGAATTACAGCTGAATCGCATCTGTCTCGCCCTTTCGTCTCCTGCACCTGGCACCAAGTAGGTCTCCACAAGCACTTATGCAACACCTGAGTGCATACCTTGCCTATGACAGTGGACATGTTCTTTTTCATCTTCAAACACATATTGCCCTACCCCTTAGATGAACTTTAGGCTATGGTGAAATCATGCCCTGCACCTTAGGAGATGCGGGGACCCTCCCCACACCTGGCCACACTTTCGTCAGAAGAAATAAACCATAAAACCAAGCAGCAGATTTGCAGTATGACACAGCAGTATTGCTTGCATTAGGCCAATTTTCCACTTATGACAGCAGTAATAGCACTAAAAGCCAATAAAAGCAGTCTGTTCGTTCAGAGATCAGCTTTTATGGCTTATTCTAAATATTATCAAGTGAATCAAGAGCCATCATTATAGTGTCTAAAAAGCCTTCATACCTTGTAAGCAAACAGTGTGACTTTGACAAATAATCATTAGCATGCCTGTGTGAGGCCACTGGTGGGGGGAAAAAGTCAAATAACAGATATTTCCGTTTACATAAGTCATTAAGGTAATGTTGGATTGTTTCAGAATTTAAAAAAGTGGATTTCATATGTAAAATGATATACTATCACTTTCAATAATTCCAGCAGTTTGGGTACTTTATTTCCATGCAGCTGAAGATATAGGCTACTTCAGTTGTTCCCGCTTCCTCGGTTCTTTGGTGCATGTAAGGAAAGCTTGATGAAATTGACGAAGGCTCACTCAACTATACAGGCTTAGCCAATAATTCTTATGCCTCGATGGAAGTAATTCTCAGTAATTCTGATCTTGCCACTTTCAAATGTCACTTTTCACACAGATCATGCTAAAATGACTTGTTTATAAGCATTTCTTAAGAATAAGGATATAAAACCCATTGAAAATGAAACTAAGTATTCCACGTTAATGTGGAGATTTTTCATTGATGATGGTTGAGAAGGTAAACTTTCTGGAGGAAAATTTAGAAAATTATAAACTATCAGACAAAGAGATTGGCAATTTTTTTTTTCTGGTATGGGCCAGGTAGTAAATATTTTCAGCTTTGTAGACCATGCACACCATTGAACTCTACCACTATACTTTGAGAACACAGACAATTCATAAAAGAATGGCCTGGCTGTTTCAACAAAATCGGCTTTATAAAAACTAGGCAATAGGCTACACAAGGCTCATGAGCCATGCTTTCCCAGTCTCTGCACTTAGTTATTACAAGATCCTCAAAGACAGATCTCCATTTACTTTATTCATGATGTAGCCTCAGGAAGGTATCCAGCACAGAAATATGGTACTTGTTTTAGTTATGGGTAACTATTCACCAAATGAATATTGAACAAATTATAATCCTTAAAATCCCATATAATTAATTGGCCAGGTTCTTCTAGGCATTATCCTAAGAAAGTAATCCAAAGTGTATGCAAATAATTTGGCATGGGTACTTCTCACAGTATTTCATTTTAATATGTATTAAGACAACAGAAGTACCATAAATATCTAGCGATTAGGGAATGGATGAAGTATAATGTAGTGTTAGTCAATCATGTAAAATAAAGACATATAATATTTGAAAAATAATATCTAATGCTTTAAAAATATTTTCAAGTACAGTAAGTGAAAAATTTCACTAGAAGCAAGTAGTTTTCATGGAAGAAATGTTTGTTGAATGCCTACCATATACCAAGCACTAGTCCAGATACTGGAATAAAACACAACAAAATTTGCAAAAAATTCTGTCCACATAAAACTTATATTATTATAGGATCTTAATGAAGTATGATTATATTTTTGCAAGAGAGAGGGTGTGTGTATGTTTATAAATATATTCGTTTTAAAGTTTTAAATATTCTTCATCCAAATATTTTTTTAAAGTTCATTGTAGGGGAATAAAATCATGGAAAATTTTATCTTCATTTTGATTAATAGTATTAATCAAAGCTGATTAGTTATCATGATTTCATCAATAATGAACAGTCTGATTTTAAGTGATAATCACATAATTAAATACTCACCAGGTAAGATGTAAATTTCACATTTTTTAGCAACAAAAATCTTGATTTCCAATGAAGTTTATCAGCTCCTCAAATAGCACTTACTAGACATGAGGCACTGCTTTATGTTACTTTGAAGGAATCAGTATACTTAATTCATGCACTGATGCTATGAGGCAAATACCAGAAGGGGAAGCTGGGGCATGGGGTGGATGAGAACAACAATAAGGCATTTCTGACGACCACAGGGATTTCTGTCTGGAGGTCACAGATCACAGCTGCAGGCTTTCATCGCCTCAAATAAAGGGATTATTGCTGTCACTTGTTGTGGAAAGCACAATACTAAAAATCTTACTTCTTGCAAATAAATTGTACCAACCTATAATAGATTCTATTCTCCCATTTTATGGAGCTTATTTGACAGAACTGGTAAAAATCTTTAATTGAAGTAACAGAGTTTACAGGAAGTAGATTAGAACATCTGAGTTTTAAACTTACATGGCTAGCGGTATCTAATAATTTTTATAACATTCCTTAATGTATATTCAATTTGGAGGCTCCTTACTAAGTTCTCCAGTCAGTGTAACATTAATTATTTAAGGAAAAATACTTTTCAAAAATATCTTGCAATACTGAATTGATGAACAATGTCATTAAAAATTATATATCAGTGCTCCTTTCTGTCAGTTACTTCATATTTCAAAGGAGTTTATTTTATTGAACATGATAACTCTAAATATTGTTTCATTTTCATAAGTTATAACTTATCTGCAGTCAAAAAACCAAAATATTATATTGTGAGTTTCCCAGTTGAACTGCTTGGACTGTTAAAAATATCAGCTCAATCTCTCTCTCTCTCTCTCTGACATATATATATGTGCACAAAATTACGCACACACACACACACACACACACACAGCATAGAATTCCATATTCTTTCTTCAAGTGGTTTCTTTATCACATATGTACATGTGTATACCCACACAAAAATACATATATACACACATGCACTGTGAATGCTTTTCTCTTTCATTCATAATATTTATAACAATACCTGTTTTTTTAAAAGACAATAAAGTTTGGTATCAAAAAGCAAATTCTTAACCTCATTGTGCATTTAACTACTAAACAAATCTGAAAGAGCTACCAGGTAAAAACTGTGATTGACCTAAGGAGCGGCAGCACCTGTGTGCCAAGCACATCTGTGCCTTGCTTTTTTCTTGTCTATAACATTTTCAAAATACTCTTATGAGCCAAGAACAAGTCCCACATCTCTTTTTTTCTTAAATGTCCTCATAACTCAGACTTTTTTCAGGATTGACCTTTTCCCAGTTAGGTGATATTACTGCATTATCTGGAATTTACTGTTTTAGGGAGGATTTTCTGGACCATCTCTTGGGTGATGGCAGTGATCCCAAAATACTTCTGGAGAGAAGCAAATATATGAACTCATCCTGACACTTTTAAGACTTTTCTTTGGATTAAAGGTCTTAGCATCTCATTTTTAAGAAGACGAAAGAGGTGATAAGTACCATATAAACATATTTTCTTTAGAGTAATCTGCAGAGAATTTGTTGAGTAGAGTAAGTTTTAATGAACTAGCTGGGCTTAGCACACTTGTTATTCCACCTCTGGGGACAAACATTCACCTCTGCGTGAAATCTCATGCATATCTTTCAAGCCTCTCTGATCATGGGTAAATCTGAGATTCGGCAGCCCTCTTAGGGTTGTATTCATATTCTTGCACAGACAACCTTTCTCAGACAAAACTGGGTCTCTGGTGGGTCTTGCTTTGGCAACAGGTAGGGAGGGGTATGAGAAGAGCTTCTGGGGGTGACGTTGAGAGGAAAACACTATGTGACCTAAACTGAGGCCATAACAGTGCTAATTACAAAGTATAGGGTCAAGAAGATTCTCTGGGGAGTTTTTGCAGCATGTTAATGAGTAGTTTTCCTCTTATTTTTTTCTTTCAACAATTTCTTCTGATCTCTTTTTCACTTCCTTTCTTAAAATGTTACTGTAAGAAAATTCTAACTGAGCGGCGCAGGAAATATCCATGTATGCTTTGCTTTGGGGAGCTGGAGAAAAGCATGGGGGAATTTAGAGGAAGGAGAAGAGAGTTTGTCCATTCTACCAATGCTATATATTCTTCCTACCCTCAAAACTCAAAATTTTCCAGGCGGCAGTCTTTATAAAGTCAAACATATATTTACCATTCAACCCACCAATTCCACTCTTGGATATTTACCCAAGAGAAATGAAGATGTATGTCCACATAAAGAGCTGTACAGGAATGTTTATAGCAGCTTTACTTATGTTAGCTACAAACAGGAAACATCTATCTGAGGAGAATGGATAAACAATGTGTGGTTTATCGTACAATGCACTATGCCCCAGCATTATGAATAAATAAACTCGACAACATGGATGAACCTCAAACACACGATGCTGAGCAAATGAAGCCAGACACAAGTGAACATGCTGTGTGAAATCCTAAGAGCAACAGCTATTCTACAGAAACACCAAAAGCTGCCTGAGGCTGGCTGGCGGGGATACAGTGACTGCAAAGGAGCATGAAGGAGCTTCATGGGGAGGTAAGAATGTTCTGCACCCTGACTGTGGTAGTGCTGACATTCGCCAAGACCCCAATGTATACCAACAATGTCTACATTTTATCTTCTATAAACTATACTAAGTGAGACAAAATAAATGTACAGAATGGCTTCTGCCTTGAAATGGAGATTGTTGTTACTCCTTTTTTAAAGTTTATGAATCATCACAATTCTGGAACGGTGACACAGGGCTACTTCATCACTCTTCTGTACCTTTTCAAAGGATTTTCAGACTAGTACAGTCTTGGTAACTGTGAGTCCAAATGCAGACGCCTCTGTCCCTAAATCTGAGATCCCGGTGGATGGGTCAATAGATTACCTTACATTCAGTATTTTCAGCTTTAAGAAGGTGGTCACAGAGCAGGCCAGTATTTGCAAACCAGAGGCCGCTTGATCACATGTGGCCAACATTTACAAAGTTAGTGCAATGTTTGTTAAATATTTAAACTAATTATTATTTTACAAATCAGACATTTTTTCATAGACATTCCAGACTTCTGCTTCCTTTGAGAAACAAATAACTTATGATATTGGATCTGCATCCCAAATGAGGCCACTGTGCTAAAAATGAGTAACCATGGCTTGGTTTATCCATGAATAATACTCTTCAGTTTGTCTGGTTCCTGCCAGACTCTTTTTCATCATTTGCCTGCCTGCCTTGCCCCTGAGCATGCAAACCCTAAGCTACAAGAATGATGAATAACTTGGTCCTGAAGACATAAACAACTACTCCGTTTTCACAAATAACATATAATGTAAGTTTAGAGAGAAATTTTTCATGTATTAAAAATCAGTCCGTTGAAGTCATGCACACCAGTATGCACACAGCAAGTATCTGTGAGCTGTGGAATCCCAACTCACCTCCAGCAAACACTGGACTACGATGAAGGACACAGCCAAATGTATATGAGAGGAAGATTCAGTAATTAAAGTATCCCAGGATTTACAATATGACAGCCAGCCATCGATCAGCAAGAGAATGAAAATCAAAACTAAGCCTAGAAACAAATTCTGCTTTTTATACGAGATTGGTCTGCTTCATTTCTTTCCCTTCAGTCTAAGAAACAGGATTACATATTCTTTATAAAATTATTTTAGAAACTGTTCTTATTTTCTGTGTTATCAAAAATTTTCAAATGAGCTCAAGTTAGCTGTACTTCAGACGTTGGCACAAACATTTGTTAAATCAACTGATCATTGAGATGTCAATCACTTTTGCCAAAGTTGCTAGTCTGTTTCACTTGTCCAAATATTCCAACTTTTAAAATAATCTGAAACTTTTATTTGTCTAATTCTATGATTTGCATTATTATATTTCTCAAAATTTGTCTTTATTCTTGATGTTCTTCATCCCTTCCTTGTAAGAAAAATATGCCCAGCATGGTGGTGCATTCCTATAATCCCAGAACTGGGGGTGGGGGGTTGGGAGGCTGAGGCAGGAGGGTCACTGTGATTTTTAGGCCAGCCTAGGCTACACAATGAATTCAAGGCCAGCCTGAACTACCTAGTGAGAGATTCTGTCTCAAAAAACAAACTTATGAATTTATTTTTCATTGTATCTTTATCCAATTTTAAAATTTTTACTTTAGCATGAATTTTCTTCCTTCTCTTTTTCCTAGGGCCCCTTTCTAATTTTCTTGTGTTAAATATTCTTTCAGTTATTGTCACTGAGAATAATATTTTTTCTAAATTTACATTTGGCTCATGCTTTAAGCTTAGATATTTAGTATTGGCATTGATTTTGTTTTCTAAGTAATAATTTTGTTTTGAATTCTGTGTTGTAATGGCAATTTGGAAAATAACATTTAAATTCCCCATTGACTAGGCCATTTTAAAACTGTTATCATTATATTTTTAGTTTAAACCATCATAGTAAGATATAGCAAGTACATCTTCAGCTCTTTGAGATTTTTTTCTTTTTACCTAGCATGAAACAGGTGGTGAATTATTAATTTTTATGTGTACTTAATGTAGATAATCCAAAGAAATATTTCACTAATTTTAAAAATCATATGTAATTCTGATATAATTCAATCTTTTAAATTATATTATTTTAATCATTATCTTTTTATATACATATTTTTAAACTTTTGACAGATGGATAGAAGATACTAAGGTATTCCACTATAATAACATTTTCTCAGTTTCTGTTTGTATTCAACCTTAGGAATATATACTATGCTAAAGACTTTTTGTGGATCAAAGGGGAGCACTATGTTTTAATTGATTTCATTATTAATCACTAATGGAGGAATACAAATGTGCAGCAAAAATAATTCTCATAAATTAATATTGCATAAATACCTTGATACTAAATATTTATAATAATTTAAGTTTTTATAAATAAAAATATTTGAGACAAATTATCATGTATAAAGTTGATACTTCATTGAAGTGCTTCTCTGAAGGCACTGCCAAAATCAATGTTTTGAAGAAAAGCGTTTTTAAAATCAGCTGCCAAAAACATGAAATATTGAAAATTTAATGGTTTGAAAAATCATTATACATTTGTCCCAATCCACAGCCTGTATGAACACCTAGAATGAAGTCTAATTTAAACTGTGGACTTCGGCTGGTATTTTTATGCCAGTGAAGGCTCCTCAGTTATAATGAACCCAGCACGCTGGTGGGGGTGTTGATAATGGGAGAGGCCCTGCCTGCGGGGGGGGTTGAGGGGAATAATGGGAAACCACCATGCCTTTCTCTCACTTTTACTGTGAATCTAAAACTCTTCTTAAAAAGATGAAGAAAAGGCTAGGAAATCTGAAGTTTACTTTTCAGAAGGTAATGTAGTCCTCTGAGTACATTATTACTCACATTAAATGCCCATTTTCACTAGCCAGAACTTGTTTCCTAAAAGCAACTTAGCTCTCACTTGGTGAAAGGCCTTTATCTTAAATTATATGCTGTGCAGCTACCATAAAAATACTATTTTTAAAAAATCTGTATTAGGGAGTAGTGTCTACAATCCTATACAGTTAGGCACTATGGAAAATTTTATACCTAGACTGCATTATTTGACAAATAACTTCACAATGCTAATATTTATGCATCAATTCTTGGTTTTCCTTCTCTCCCTGGTAAATGAGGCTAAGAAATAAGAGAGAATAAAGTATAAAAATACTTACATAACTAATTAGAGAAATTTATTTTAAAAAGGAACTTGACATTCCCTACCCTCCTCTCCACCCCACAGCCAGCAATTTTGGGGAATGATCCAACTTAATTCATGAATATGTCATTGCTCAGAAGGAAGAAGTGACTGGTTACTCATGAGAGCAGCTTAGATAAGAAGTCCAGCAGAGGCAAATGTGGCAGACCCACACATGCCCAGACATGTAGGGTCCTCAGTCAGCACAGCTCTCGCAATCTTACCCCAGTGAATCTCTTGGCAATGGACACATCAAATCAATATTCCCAAGTGACCACCTTAATTGTTTTTGCCATATCCATGGACCATCAGTACTGATGTTTACCAAGTGTCTTAAAAATTGATTCATTCTTCAAAAATTAAGTAAATACGTTTTAAAAGAAAATTACATATCACCATGTAAATAAGAAGTCAAGCAGTTGACATTAAATGTTTACATTAAATAATTGGTTCAATCAATATAACGTTCAACTTAAATTAATTTAAAAACTGTAATTCCAGTAATAACAGATTCACTCAACTGACAAAAAATGTACAGCTAAGAAAATTCTACCTTTAATGAAAAGAACAGGAATGGTTTTAAATGTTTTATAATAAAGTGACATTTTTCAAGGCTAACAAATTCAAGGCAAAGATAAAACTAACTATATAATTTAAGAGACTTCTGCCTAATAGACCTTTGTTCAAAAACATCAAAAAGAACTCATACTCTCTCTCTCGTGAAAAATACCAACTCATGGTCTGACATTCAAGACCATCTTCTGCAAACAACTTTTATTTACTGAATCCCTCTACCATACCAGAAACTTTGCTAAGAATGCTATATGCAACATTACATTTCTATTTATATATTTATTTTTCAGTGTTGAGGACCAAACCCTGGTGTTTGTTCATGCTAGACAAACATTTGTACCCTTATGCTATACCCCAACCCTAACGCTATACTCTATGTAGCAGCATTTCTTTTTTTTTTTTTTCGGGGGGGCACCGGGGATTGAACTCAGGACCTTGTGCTTGCAAGGCAGGTGCAGCTCCACTGAGCTAAATCCCCAGCCCAGTAGCAGCATTCTTTCCTGCCAGATTGGGGGAAATATAACTTATACAGGTTTAATACTTTGAACACACAGGAGCCCAGATGTATGTCTGTTCGATTCCACAGCATTTAATAATAACTCTCTACAGTCTCAGTCATTCCCAAGTATCTGAATCTAAACAATTTAAAAACATTAGGGTTGATGGTGGAATCATTATAAATAGAACTGAAATCTAGATTATCACTCAGGATATAATGAATGAAGCAAGAAAAATTCAATCACGCTGTTACTGTTTAGATCTGAAATGTCCCCCACAAGTGTCAGGTGTTGGGGTGGACCTTCTATAAAATGATTGATGTCCATCTTTGGCCTGATCCATTGACGAGTTCATTGTTAAATGTGCTCTTAGCAGGGAGGGCCTGCTTGGAGGAAGTGGATCACTGAGATCATAACCTCAAGGGTGTGTTGTTGTCCCCAACTCCTCCTTTTCCCTCCACTTCTTGGCAGCTATAGGTTGATGAGGTTTCCTCTGCCATGCTGCTCTCCCACACCATTTCTGCCTTAGAGCCAGCTCACAATGGACCAAACCCACTCAAACCTTTTAAAAGATAGATAAAACCTCTCCTCCTTTAAGATACAAGTCTCGGGTGTTTTGTCCCCAGAGTGGGAACACAGCCAATACAACAACCATAGAGGGAGGTTGCCTGGAAACTGGAGTCGCTGCCAGCTGACTGTGAGCAAGCACACTGAACTTGTACACCTAGCATACACGAGCTCACATGCACTCTGCTTTCATCTGTCTTTGCTTTTTAGCTATTTATTTTTCTAGTGGTATATGTCTGTAGTTCATAATGCTTACATTTCTTGGTGGGAATTGGTACATGTGCATAATACATCTTACTTCTTAGTTTTTCATCCCCTCCATAAGCACTTTGCACTTCAACAGCTATGTTTTAGAAAAGTGCCTTAAATTAAGAGACAAGGCAAAAGCGCATCTAGGAGAAAGCTAACATGTACTGATCTCTTCATTTTAAAAAAGTAGTCATGGTTTTGATTTTAAGAATCGAAGACTGACTCTTGTGAATGAATCAACACTTTGACCACCCAATATCTGAGTCAATTTCAAGCATTACATATGAGAACTAAACTGAAATACAGTATTTTCTGCTAATGTACAGCTGTCTTTGGTGCTTTTATCCAAAATTAATGGAACTGAACTTTAAATAAAACGTTGAAGTGCTAATACTCTTACTGTCTGAGTAGCTTCTGCAAGGTCTGTTTGGTGCCAAAGGGAATTTTTCAAGGTATCTGGATTCCCAAGTTCTGCAACTCTTACAACCTTGAGAGAATCACTTTTCTCTGGACTCAGTTTCTCTATCAGCTGGAGGTATATTAATCTGCATCCTAGCAGGAGATAGATGGCACCTTCTCTAACTTGAGAATTTCATAAAGGGATTACAATGAAAGGATAGGTGAAGAGATGTCAAGGATGCGAATGAGAGGAAGATTGGTACATTGGATGTAGGAGCTAGCAGCAGGGATGTGGATTCATTATCACCACGACCTATAAAAAACAAAGGAGAAGGATCAGTTATAGGCATTCCACATGCTGAATCTGCAGAGAACAGAAGAGGTGGGGGGCAAAATGGAGAGAGAATCAAACAGAAGATGTGCCTCTCCATGTAGAGGCAGAGGAGCAATGGTGAACCTGGGAGGAAACATTCAAAAAGAAAATACCCAGATCCTCCTCCCCTCTCACCCTCTGATTCATGACACATGGTACTTTTTTCCTCAATATAACACAATCAGAAAATATTGTAACACGGCTTTTATGAGTTGAATTGTGTTTCCTCCAAAAGATACACTGAGGTCCTGATCCCCAATCCCTCAGAAGGATGACTTTATTTGGAAATAGGGGTGTTGCACATGTAATTATTTAATGTGAAGTCACATAGAGGAATGCATTCAGTTTGATATGACTGGGGCCCTTATAAGAAGATGACAGTGTGAAGACTGAAACACACAAAGGGAAAATGCCATCTGATGCAAAGACAAGAACCATGGTTATGCAGTTACAGCCAAAGGATGCTCAGGATTGCTAGCAAACCACCATAAGTTAGGAAGAGACAGTTTCCTTGCAGTTTTCAGAGGGAGGATACCACTGCAGACAGCTTGGTTTCAGACTCCTAGCCTTCTCAAAAGTAAGAAATAAAGGTTTGTTATGTTGGGACCACCTACTTTGTGATATTTTGCAATGGCAGCCACAAGAAGATTATAGTGATGTCTGCTCAAGTACTCCCTGCATGCCAGACTTTCGCGGTAAAGGGATGAAAAAGAATAGAAAGTGAATCTGAAGCAGTAAATAAAAATACCTGGCAGACAATTTATCCAGAAAGCCCTGTGTGGCTCTGACTTCTGAGACAGTCATGGAGGAAGGTGCACTGATCTTCAAGGGCTTCCAAACAATGTCTGAACAAATCAGACCAGAGTATAACCCTTGACAGTTACTTCTCTAGTATTTTTAAAGGAAAGGTAAATTCCAACTCTTGCCTCACTTTTGGGTTTTCCTCATGTAGTTTTCACTATGTAAAATGTATTTCAATTCACATATAAGCATAAAGCTTTGACTGCACAGTATTTTTTTTTTTTTACTTTTAAAAAATTTCCAGTAGTATAGAAACTGGGTTAGAATGTAAGAATATTTCTAAAGATTGTGCCAAGGAGCATTCCTCATTTGCAGTTGTTAGGCATTCAGATAACACTAAGTTAAAAGTACCAGTAAGACTTTACTGGCTTATATGCATTACTAAATACTCTAATAATCTATGTTCAGTGTGTGTGTGTGTGTGTGTGTGTGTGTGTGTTTGTGTGTGTGTGTGTGTGTGTCCAATTCCTTGTGTTAACCGTGAATATGTAAGAATATTTCTAAAGATTGTGCCAAGGAGCATTCCTCATTTGCAGTTGTTAGGCATTCAGATAACACTAAGTTAAAAGTACCAGTAAGACTTTACTGGCTTATATGCATTACTAAATACTCTAATAATCTATGTTCAGTGTGTGTGTGTGTGTGTGTGTGTGTGTGTGTGTTTGTGTGTGTGTGTGTGTGTGTCCAATTCCTTGTGTGATAACCGTGAATATTGTTATCATATTTAGCTTGCTCTATTTTTTTCTTAGTGGTCTTTTTCAGAGAAAATTAATTTTGATGAAGACCAATTAGTTTTTTTATGGTTCATATTTTTAGGGTCATACTAAGAATTCATTGGAAACCTAAAGGTTCAAGATTACACAGATATTCTATTTTTATTCTAGAAAATGAAAGTTTTTGCCTTTACAATTAGGTCTATGACCCATTTCAAGTTAAAATTTTGCATATGAAAGGAAAGGAAATTTGGAATTTATATAAGTTTTCCTTATAAACATTCAAATGTTTTTAGCAGCATTCTGTAAAAGATTCCACTTCCCCCATCTGATTATCTTGGCAGTATAATGAAAAATCAATTGATTTTAAATATGTAGGTTTTGTTCTGGACTCCTTGTTATGTGCACCTGACCTAGATGTCTCTGCTTACACCAATATCATACTATCATGATTACTATAGATTTATTATAAATCTTGAAATTATGTAGGTAAAGACTTCCAATTTTGCTCTGTTTAAAAGTGGTTTGGGGCCAAAGCCAGGGCCCTGCCCAGACATCAGAGGCTTAGGCACACAGGCCCCAGCCAAAGTCCTCCCTCAAAAACAGCTGCACAGGCACACAGGTCACAGACAGAAGCTTGCCCAGATACCATCAGTAAGTGTGCACAGACCCCAGCCAGAAGCCTGAATGGACAACATTGGGGTGGATGCCCAGCCCACATGTGAAACAGCTGCATAGGTGCACTGGCCACAACCAGAGGCCCGCCAAGTTACCACTGGTAAAGGCATGCATGTTGCCCCAGCTAGAAGCCCACTTGGACACCAGTGACTTAGATGCACAGCCCCTAGCCAATGGCGCTCCCAGACAACAGCTATGCAGGTTAGCAGGCCCCAACCAGAGGCACACCCAGATACCTTCCTAAGTGTGCACAGGCTCCAGCACAGCTCTGGGATCCAGAAGGCCACCATTCTGAACCCAGGAATTGGCACAGTGGTGAGCAACAGAGAGAAGGACTCTTAGAGGTTGCTAAGAATTGAAGCCCAGTAGGCAAGCAAAGAGTCACCTCAACAAAGGCAGAGTATGCTGCATCTGTTGAAATGAGAAGACATGTAAACAACACTAAAAGCTAGACTTCCAGAACAAGTAAGGCAACTCCAAGGGGCAGCAAGATGGAACAATCTGATATTCAACCACCTGGACTCACTGAACTGGCAATGAAAGAGGGTCTGGAAAAAAATAAAATCAGAAATGACTTCTTAGTTAACAACAGAGACAGTGACCACAGTGAAAGACATGATTACTAACTCTAGAGCACAGAGATTAAAAAAAAAAGTAGAGGTGCTTAGAAACATGATGGAATCCCAGCATAAAAAAACAAATGGAATCCATAAAACAGATGAAAACAGATATCCAGGAAATTAAAAACTCCATTGAAAGTTTACACAGCAGAATGAGCCAATGAGAGGACAGAATTTCAGATATAGAAGAGAGGATTGCAATTAGTGATGAAGAAAATAAAAATTTCTTAAAAATAGTAAGGGACCATTAGAAATGAATCCAGCAGCTGTGACATAATGAAAAAAAAGAATAACATAAAACTGATGAAAGTCAATGAAGAAACAAGACAGAGTGCAAATGACATAGAAAAAAACAGTTCACAGAAGTAATAGCAGAAAACTTCCCACACAGGGGAAAAGAACTTGACATACAGATCAATGAGGCATATGGAACTCCAACTAGCCATGATCAAAACAATCCATACCTTGACATATAATAGTTAAGATTCCAGGAACCCAACAGAAGAACAAAATTCTACAAGCAGTTAGAGAAAAGAAACAAATCACATAAAAAGGAAAGCCCATCAGAATGATAGCAGACTTCTCAACACAAACTCTCAAGTCAAAAATAGCCTGGAGTGAACTATTTCGAGCTCTAAAAGAAAACAACCTCCAAACCAGACTGACGTACCCTGCAAAATTGTCTTTCAAATTTGATGGAGAAATAAGATATTTTCATGATAAAAACACCTGAGAAGCTTCATGAATAGAAACCAGCATTACAAAAAATTTTAAACAATATCCTAGGAGAGGACAATGAGGACCACAAGGCCAGGAAGCACAGCAGAATAAATCCATCAGGTAAGACAAGAAATTAAATACAAAGGGGGAGAATGCAACAAAAGGAAAAGGTCAACAAGGGTAAGTCAATACAAATCAGTTACAACCATCCATGTTAATGTTTTCAATTCACCAATGAAAAGAAATAGACTAGCATAATGGGTCAAGAGGAAAGATCCAACAATATGCTGCATACAAGAAACACATTTAATTTAAAAAGAAACTCATAGACTGAAAATGAAAGGGTGGAAAACAATATTCCACATGACAGGAACCTGAAAAAAAAAGCAGAAGTAGCTATCCTATCTGCAGATAAAATGGATTTTAAACTAACACTAATTAATAGAGACAAAGAAGGCCACTCTGTCCTTGTAAAGGAAACAGTCAAAGAGAAAAAGGTGAATATGATAAATATATATATGCACCAATACTAGTGCACCCAATTATATAAAACACATGAGTAGACATGAAAAATCAAATAAACACTAATACAATAGTAGTGGGGGACTCCAATACCCCACTCTCACAAATAGATAGATCAATTAGATAAAAAGTAAACAAACAAATACTACAACTTAGCCAAATTCTTGACCAAATGGACTTAACAGATGTTTACATTGTGTTCCTGCCCACAAAATCAGAATATACATTCTTTTCAGCTGCACACAGGTCATCCTTCAAAATGGACCACATACTTGCTCATAAAACATGTTTAAGTAAGTGCAAGAGAATTAGTTTCCCCCTGCATATTATCAAACCAAAGTGCAATAAAATTGGAGATCAATAGCAAAAGAAACCACAGGAATTATATAAACACATGGAAATTGAACAACACATTCCTGAACAGCCAATGGATTACAAAGGAAATTGAAGAAGAAATCATACAGTTTCTACAATTAAATGATAATGTCAATACAACATATCAGAATCTATGGAACACAATGAAAGCAGTCTTACAAGGGAAATTCATAGCAGTGAATACTATATTAGGAAAACAGTGCAAGCTCAAATAAACACCCTACCTAATGCTGAACCTCAAGCTTCTAGAAAAAGAAGAGCAAGACAAACCCACAGTTGCACAAGGGAGGAAATAATAAAGATCAGAGCAGAAATCAATGCAACAGATACTAAGAGAATGATACAAAAAATCAATGAAGCAAAGAGGTGGTTCTTCAAAGTAATAAACACAATTGACAAACCTTTAGCTACTTTATAATAAAATGAAGGAAACAAAAGGCTCAAATCCATGCAATTAGGAATGAAAAGGATGAATTTACAATGGACCCAGCAGCATCACTACCTACTTTGAAAATCTATATGCCAATATGGTTGAAAACAAAGAAGAAATGGACAGATTTCTATATACATATGAATTGTAAAGTTGAATGAAGAAGACCTAAAATTCTAAACAGCCTAATGTCAATCAAGAAAATTGAAAATGTCATTAAAAACTTGCCTGGGTCCTGATGGCTTCACTGCTGAATTCTATAAGACATTTAGAAAAGAATTATTGTCACTACTCTTTAAACTCTTCAGTGAAATTGAAAGGTAAGCAGTACTCTCAAATTCATTCCTGGAGCCAAGCATCACCATGATCCCAAAAGCACAGGAAGACTCAACCAAAAAAGAAAATTATAGGCCATCCTCCCTAATGAACATAGATGCAAAAATCCTCAAAACGATACTGGAAAACAGAATGCAGATCATCAAGAAGATCATACACCCTGACCAAGTGGGGTTCATCCCAGGGATGCAGGGATGGCTCAACATACACAAATCAATAAATGTAATGCAGTATATTAATAAAGCCAAGGATAAATCCATATGACAATTGGAATAGATGCAGAACAAAATACGTGATAAAATCCAACACCCATTCATGATAAAAAGCCATAAAAAATTGAAATAGATGGTCTCTACCTCAATCTGATAAAATCCATCTATGAAAAATCAACAGCCAGTATCATACTAAATGGTTAAAAAGTGAAGTCCTTCACATTAAAACCAGGAACAAGACAAGTATGTCCTCTATCACCACTCCTGTTCAATATAGTTCTGGAAACAGTAGCCACAGCAATTAGACAAGAGAAAGAAATAAAAGGAGTAAAGGTAGGAAATGAAGAAGTCAAATTGTCATTATTTGCAGATGACATGATACTCTATAGAGAAGATCCCAAGAACTCCACCAAAAGTCTTCTAGACTTAATAACCAAATTCAGTAAGGTAGCTGGATACAAGGTCAACACACACAAATTAGTAGCCTTCCTATACACAAACAGCAGTCTCAACAAGAAACTGGAGAAACAACTCCTTTTACAAGAGCATAACCCCCCCCAAAAAAATGAAATACCTAGGAATCAACCTAACAAAAGGAATCAAGACCTCTACTCTGAAAACTACAGCACTCTGAAAAAAGAGAATAAAGAGGATATCAGAAAATGGAAAAACATCTCTTGCTCCTAAGTAGGAAGAATCAATATAGTGAAAATGGCCATACTTCCAAAAGTGCTATATAGATCCAATGAAATCCCAAAAGAAGCACTGGGGATTTAGCTCAGTGGTTCTGCCCTTGACTAACAAGTGCAAGGTCACAAGTTCAATCCCCAGTACAAAAACAAAAATATAGATTCTTGTATCAAATGCTTAACTTTGCCAGGTATGATGGCACATGCCTGCAATCCCAGCACTTGGGAGGCTGAAGCTGGAGGATCCTGTGAGATGGAGACCAGTCTGGGATACATAGTGAATTCCAGATCAGTCTCAACTACATAGTGAGACCCTGCCTCAAACCCCCCAAAAAAAGAAAACGAAAGAAAGATAAAGGAAAGAAGGAAAGAGGAAGGAAGGAAGAAAAAGAAAAGAAAAGAAAGAAAGAAAGAAAAAAAAAAAGAAAGTTCAGTAGCATATCTCAGGGAACTTGAGAACACCATCCAAAAATTCAATGGGAACTGGAAGAGATTTAAAATAACAAAAGCAATTCTAAGTAACAAAGACAAGGTAGGAGGTATTATAATCACCAACTTGAAACTATTCTACAAAGCTACATGGTACTGACAAAGAAACAGACCCCAGGATCAGTGGAATAGATTAGAAGATGCAGAAACAACTCCAGATACACTCAGCCACCTCATCTTTGACAAATAAGCCAAAAGACGGAATGATATCCTCTTTAATAAATGGTGCTGGAAAAATTAGGATTCAACTCGCCAAAGATTAAAACTAGACCTATATCTCTCATCATACATTAAACTAAAGTCATAATGGATTAAAGATCTAAATATTAAAAAGAAACACTAAATCAGCTAGAAGAAAGGTTAGGTAGAACTCTTGAAGACCCTGGCATGGAAAAAGACTTCATAAACAAAACCTCAGTTTCACAAGAACTAGCACAAAGAATCAACAAGTATAATGTCATCTTGTTAAAAAAAAGTGTCTGCACAGCAAGAGAAACCACCAACAGTGCAAAGAGACAACCCACAAGGTGGAAGAAAATTTTTACCATTCCTCAACTAAGGTCTACTATCTAGAATATATAAAGAATTTTAAAAGCTGAGCATGGTGGTGCACACCTGTAATCCCAGCACTCAGGAGGCTGAGGCAGGAGGAGGATCACTGTGAGTTCGAGACCAACCTGGGCTATAGAGTGAGTTCCAGGTCAGTCTCAACTACGTAGTGAGACCTTGTCTCAAAAAACCAAAAAAACAAAAACAAAAACAAAAAACTTAAAAAAATCAGACCTACTAAATTTAAAGACCCAGCCCAAAAATGGGCATATGAAATGAATAAACACTTCTCAGACAAAGAATTAGAAATAGCAAATAAACATGAAAAAATGTTCAACATCACTCATCATTCAACAGATGCAAATGAAAACTGCTGAAATTCCACACCCCAGAAAGAATGGTTGCTATCGTGAAATCAACCAATAACAAATGCGAGAAAGGAACCCTTCTCCACTGTTGGTGGGAGTGTAAACTGGTACAGCCACTGTGGAAATCAGTATGGAGATACCTCAAAGAATTAGGATGAGAGCTCCCATTTGACCCAGGTATTCCCCTCCTTATCTTCCCAAATAATTAAAAGAATCATGCCACAGTGATACATGTGCACTCATGCTCATAGGGGCACAGTTAGCTTCATGAAAAAAAAATACCCAAAGGAGGCTAGTTTTGAGCTTCCCTGAGTGGCCTGTTATAGTAGGCTTGGAAGAACCAGAAAGAATTTGCCAAAGCAATTCCTCTCCAGCACTGAGATGCTATGGGAAGACCAAAGCACAGTTAACCAAGTCCCCAGCAACATCACAAAGCATAGTATCAGATGAGATCAGGCACGTTACCTTTTAGACAACTTGTGCCGGATTACCCTTCCATGAACAGGGTGTAAATATTCTCTCTCCCTTTTTATAGTCTATGCTCTGATGCAGATTTCCACCACCAAATTTCTGATTCTTTATAATGCCTCTCAGATAGTCCTTTCACCTTTGGCCTTACCCTTCTCTCCTTCACTTAGCCCATAATCTGGTTTTTCCTTAGGCATAAGGGTGGGGAAGAACTTTTGCATAGTCCATCTCCTCAGGAAGTGAAAGCATATGCTGAAACTCCAAGTTTTTAATCTAAAGAAATGTATCTAAGCTTCTAGTTTCAGACATAGAGAAATAGCTCATCTACTTTGAATTAAATATTTGTATGCTAAACATGTTAAGAAGGTTCCTACCTTGTAAATGATTAATAGAGGATTTCATCACAGAATGAATTAGCAGATGAGTACTGATATTTGACCCTTTTCATTGGCTCTCCACACTGCTAGGAAAGAGGAAAACAGCTTTAGGCTTTTCTGCATTATTTATTTTACTGATAAAGCAGAAAGTTGAGTGGGTTTTCCATTATTACAATTATGTCTTTAAATTCTCCAGGGTTCCTTAGTGAACACTTAGGCAATCTTAGAAGAACTAATTGAATAATTGAGTCCTCGATTCTCAAAGAGTTAATATACCTCCCTCAACTGGAATTAAGTGCATAAGGTTTATTAATTGCACTTTATAGTCAGCATTCCATTTTAAAGAAGACTAAGATTCATTTTTGTAATAGTTCTTCTTCTGGAAGGTCAGGTTAAAAGGGCAGACTATATCTCTCAAATAATGACTAAAATTTTCTCTGTATAACTTAGAAAGTCTACAGTGTAGATATGTGCTTTCACGATTCCCAGAAAGTTGTTTTAATTTTACTGGCAACAAACATTTTAAATATAATTAAGATTTTAGCATTTCCACCTGAACTAAAAAGGCCTGTCTTAAAGAGGTATCCCTAACCATGAGCATATTAACAGGTAAGACAATTTTACCTTCTTGGTTCTTGCTCTATTACCTAGAACTTTGAACTTACTACTGTATGTATAGTTACTGATCGTCCTAAAATAATTCCAGGCCGTGTCATTACACCTATAAATTGGATGATATGAAAAGAGAGAGAGGAGGGGGTAGACTTTGATCTTAAATTACGTGTTGTAAAATTTTTACAAATTCTCCGTGTAATTTTTCTTCATAAAATGCTTAGGATCCTGAACTTGCACATAACCAAGGTGTTCAAAAACTGTTACATATGTCGATGGTCCATTAGTTGTGTGCTTTGATGTTCACCAATTCTCCATGCTCTGAGAGGACAGAGCCATAGCTGAGAAGCAGCCTCCTCAGATACCTCTGAATCAAAGAGCCAATATGCTCAAATATGCCCTTCCCATACCTGCTTAGTATGAGCCAAATGTCAGACACAACCCACACTTATTTTTGATCCTTTGACTTGTGCGGTTTTAATGCCTATAAAATTCCAAAATATGTTTTCATAGAAGTTTTGATTTACAAAAAAATTATCTGACATTACTCCAATGTATTTTTTATTTTGAGGAACACCTGGTTTAAAAAAAAATTTCCCATTCTGTAGGCTGTCTCTTCATTCTGTAGGTTATTTCCTTTGCTGTGCAGAAAATTTTCAGTTTCATGTGATCCCATGTGTTTTTTCTAGATATTCCTTGTGCCACTGGAATTCTGGGCAGAAGGTCCTTGCCTATGCCCCCAAATTTAATCTATTTTATCAAAGAGTTTTATCTATTTTATCTTCCATCAGATTATGTGTTTCTGTTTTAACATTTAGATCTTTGATGTATTCTGAGTTTAGGACACAGTGAGATAAATGAGTCTAGACTCATTCTCCTGCCTGTGAACAGCTAAGTTTCTCAGCGCTACTTCTTAAAGAGCCTCTGGCATAAGTTTTTGGCTCTTTTGTCATAGATGAAGCAGTTGAAAGCATCCAGGGTCTTTTCTGCTTCCTTGATTCTGTCTTCTGGATGCACAGGCCTGTTTTGAGGCCAGTACCATGCTGCTGCAGTCACAATAGCTTTGTATTACAACTTCATATCTGGGGTCGAGATGCCTCTTGCTGTGCTTTTGTTATGCAGGACTGCTTTTGCTATTCTGGGTCTCTTCTGGTTCCATATGAATTTTAGAATTGTTTTCTCTATTTTGGTAGTTTGACTGGATTGTGTCTAGGCCATTTTGATTACATTGGGTCTGTCTGTACAGGAACAGGCAATATCTTTGCATTTTCTGAGGTCTTTCTGCATATCCTTTTGTAGAGTGGTACAATTTTTAGAGATTTTTCACTTTCTCAGTTAGACTAACTTTTAAGTATTTTATTTTTCTTGATGCTATTGGGAATATTATTGTTTTCCTCATTTCTTTTTCAGTGAGTTCATTAATAGGAATGCTGTTGATTTTTTTGTTTTTATTATGTATAATGCTACATTGCTGAATTTGGTCATTAATTCTAGGAGTCCTTTGCTGAAACTTTTTGCCTCTTTTAGGTTGAATAAGCTCATGCCATCTGCAAACAATGATACTTTGACTTCATCCTTTCCTATACACATTCCTTTTATTTTTTCTCTTGCCTGATTGCTCTAGCTAATGTTCTGAAGACCATGAGTGTGTTTAGTTGCACTGTCATTCCCACCTTAGTGTCCTGAAATGATTCAAAATATTTACCTTTCACGGTCATTTTTTACTTTGAGGAAGAGACAGATGTTGCATTTCACAAGATACAGTGAATAAGGTGGAAGGGGAAACTGTAATGTTTTTACGAGTTTACCCTTTCCTTGGATAACACTCAGCAGCAGCATTCACCGTATTTTTAAAAATCATGCCTCATAAAGACACAAAAGAGAACTTTCAGAGCTGCTTCAGAAAATGTCAAGAACGATGGGATAAGTGTGTTACTCTGAGAGGGAGTAGTTTGAGGGGGGTTAATGGCAAGATATCTTTTATTGTCATTCATTTTTTTAAAAATTCAACATTCACCATATATTTCTACCATTGCTATGACTGCATATTTCTCTTATTTAAACTGGTTTCCCACTCATTTCCAAAAATTTTATTATAAAATAACAGGAGACAATCTAAATATCAATCAATTACAGGTTAAATGCATTGCTGTATATTCCTAGCAAGAATATTAGACACCATGAAAAAGAAAAACTAAGGTGGAAACAAAAAAATAAGAACTATTCCAAACAATGAGCTCCCAATTTTAATAGAAATGTGGTAGGCTATACATGCAAACCTCTCACATAGAAGAATATACAAGAAACTGCCAATAGTCAAACCACCAAGGTGAGGTAATGAACTAATGAGGTAAAGCCGTGTCATTGTAGGACTCCTTTTCATTTTATAATCTCAAGGAAAAGATAATTTTTTCCTGCCACTCTGATAAACTTAAGTAATATATTTCTTAGTAATCCATGACTTCAAAGAGAAAAATTGTTTTTTATTTTGTGTTTCTGAAGTATGATTACCTCTTGCCACTTCATCAATAGGGAAAATAGATCTATATTTATTGCTGCAAAAGCTTTCTAAGTAAAAACTGATTTTCTCCAAAGGGGAAAGGGAAGGAAGGGCCTAAAGAATGTGTAGTTTTGCTTTCATATCTTTTATGCTTAAAATAGATTATATTATTTCTGATCACACTCACATCTGCTTATAAAAATGTAAAACTTGCACAAAACAAAATAATAATTGAGAATAATTGTGCAGGTTGAATAAAAATAAGCAATTTTGCAGTATGGGGTTGAGCTTTTTTCAAAAAAGAATCTTTTAGGTAGTCTTAAAATATGACTTTAATTTATCCATTAAATTCAACAGAATCAAAGTATAGATTTATAGGTGGTAAAATCATACAATTGACACTAATGGTTTATCATTACTTGTTAGCACACAATATTTTTTGTACTGTAATTGAAACTTAGTTTAGTTATGTACAATCACTGCAAAGTTTTACTGTGTTGGAAAAATAGTGAAAATACAAATATGTCTACTAAATAACTGTTATTTGAATCAAACTGTACAGATTCATAATTAATCTTACCTCTGCATTTGTTAAACCTTTTTCAATTCTGGTGAAATGGCTATATTATTTCATTTACTGTAACAGAAAAACTTCTGGATTTTGTTTTCAGAAGACTGTACATTTTAAACATTTAAATATTTTATCATCTAAAACTGATTTTTTAAACTTAGGTTTACTTAACAAAAGATTTTCAAAAGTCCCTAAATGGGTTATAGCCTAGTCTGGCTGGGGTTGCTTTATGCTCACAATTAAATATTTCCAAGGTGGAAACAAGGTAGCCAAGGATCTGGGTATTTTGAACTCTTCATGCCTCTCTCCCTTCAATATGTTCAGTCCCTTCCACATCAACCCTCACTGGACCCCACACACAGGCTCTGGCCTCTGAACGCCTGCACTTGCCATCCTTATGAGTGAAGCGGTCTTCCCTTATCCACAGGGCTTACTCTGGGACTGCATTCAAAACTTCATTGAAAATGCATCCTGTCAGCAAGGACCAACCTTGCCAATCTTTCTAAAACGTCATGTCTCACTTAATACACTGATTTTCCCCCTTCTTTGCATTTAGTACAACCTAAAATACTTTTCATTTAACATAATTAGTTCCTGTATGGTTTATGGTTTAGTTTACTTTTTTTTTTTTTTTTTTT
>NW_022900940.1:4303486-4323603 GCF_012274545.1 Fukomys damarensis | reverse complement strand
TTTTTTTTTTTTTTTTTTTTTTTTTTTTGGTGGTACCCAGGATCGAACTCGGTTCCTTGCGCTTGCGAGGCAAGCCACCAAACCGCTGAGCTAAATCCCAGGCCCCAACTTTGTTTACTATTGGATCCACAGCACCTACCACTGATCCTGGTACATAGCAGAGGGTTCACCTTTTTTAGTGACTACAACCCGGTACAGTTCTGTACAAAACCAGTTGGAACCCAAAAGCTACATCTATAACTGCGGTACATGTTCTCCAGTTTATGTGGATCCCAGATCCTATCACATGCCCTACTTTGTGGATTTATATTGTTGGCATGGACTTATGTAGGTTTTGAGATTGTAACCCTTGCATGTTTCAACCTACTATTTATTCTCTCAAACTTATCTGAAGTACTTAGCTCAATAGTCCATCAACAGTTAATAAAATATCTGTAGTTTATATCCTCAGTTGAGACTCCCTCCACAACCCTCTACCATCAAAAAAGGTCATACACTGTTGCAAAGGAGGTAACATAGAAAGATTATGCTGGAGTGCCACATGGTACCCAGTGGGAAAATCACAGCCATTTTTGTGTAAGATTTCCCTGAGACTTGTGGTTTGCAAAAGCATTCCATTTTGTTTGACTTCCCAAGTAATAGTTTTGGAGCACCGACAATTACACACGATTTCTCACTTTATTGATGCTTTACCAATCTATATGTGCTGTTAAAAAAGTAAGAAAGGTGACCACTCCCTTTACCTACTCAGCTAAACACAATGTTGTTCTGAAGTCACTGGTGAAAAAACTAAAATGAGGTTTTCTGTGTCAGTTCTATATTTCCACAATAGTGCTGTGTAACAAAACATCTGAAATTTCACACACAAATGGGAAATACAGTATGCATTTATTTTTTGCTTGCAAAACATCTGTCAGTTGGCTATAGTTTGGCTTATCTGGGAAGGGTGCAGTAGGGTTTGGCTTACAGTTACTGGTGTGCGTCGGTGGCCTCTAGGTGTTCCTCACTTTCACTGGATGAGCAACTACTTAGATTGGACTCAGTGCAAGAGGAAGAAAAACATATTTGCAAATTTACCACCCTCATCATGTTCTCTATCTTAGCCAAATCAAGCCACTAAAACCTCCAAAAAGGAGCAGGGATGCTTGCTTTATCATTAGTAGGCCAAAGCAAGGGTGTGCATGTAAAATATTATTTAGGAGAGTGGAAATTTTAGGCCAATAAATCAATCCAATATATATTATTACGCATGTAGAGACCTGGTATAACTTTAGACCTTGATACATAACCTCAGATAAAATAAAATTGAAATGATGCCCTTATTATGTCACAGATGAACACTGAACGCGGATGATGAGGGCTGAACACTGTAGCCAACACTTTACCTTCTGGTCATTCAGTTCTGAGAAGTCGGATGCTAGACACTCCACAAACCACTGACATCTCGAAATTCTGAGACAGTACTAACAACAAAAATGAGGAGTCACTTTGTCTCCAAAGATGTGGGCAGAAACCACCTCTGTGTAGTTTTCCTAATGGAATTACAATTTACTACAGGCTTGTTGTGGAATAAGGCTCCACTGGGCATTGAAAGTTTGGCTTAATGAAGACAGTTCAGTGGTGTGCAGCACATTCCCTAAGTCTCTCTGGAAAGGCATTTAAAATGGTGAGTGTACAAAATATTACTTTTAGTCAATTCACATCAGGATGTCATTATTTAATAGTTTGTCTTTCTCTACATAGATCAAATTTCATTGAAGATCACTTTTCAGTCAAATGTACTATCTAGTTTTGATGAGGCCTTCTTAGTGTCTGACACTCTGCCCATTAAACCTGGCTCCCCCTGAAAAGAACTATGTGCTGAAGAAGAAATACATATGTTTATGTCTATAAATCCAAGGGAAACACAATATTTTCTTGGTCCCAAATTGCAAGATGATTCCAGCACAAACAAAGGAATTGCCAGTGGAAACTCTGGATATTACTATTTGAAGTGTTCTGGGGAAGTTGGAAATTTTTGTGAAACAAAAACATACAGTAATTTGAAATTACACACATTCACTGAATAAACCCCTTCCAAACTGGCTGCTCAAAGGCTATTTTCCTGCCCAAACAGCTTAATGGTTTTTCTTTTTAAGCATTAGTTGAAAATATTTACCTACAAGCTCAAAGGAATATTATGGAGTTTATTAAAATTTGGTTGAAAAACAGTCTTGACTCTGTTTTTCAAAAGATTCATTACAAAGAAAAATAAAATTTAAAAACGCTGTTGTCAGTATGAACATAAGCTAGCATATAAGGTGTGGTATCTTCTCAATTACCTAAATATTGTCACTGAGGACAATAAAGTTATAATTCATTTACAAATTATGTAATAAGGGAATAGGATTAATAAGCAGATTTAGAAAGATTTAGCACTTTAGCTACGCAAGACGAGAAGAATTAAGAGGCCCACTGCAAGAAGTTGCACAAAAGTGTTAAAAAGTCTAAATTGCTCAAGATGTTTCTTGGACAGAGAATTAAAAAAAAAAATTCTGGCTTAAACTAGTAAATAGGAGACATAAAATTTGCACAGCTTGACCACTCCCTCTGTTTAAAAACAATAACTTAATAAACAACCCAAAGTCAGAAGTTCTCTGTAGATTTTAAACCAAAATAGTTTGACATCAGCCTTACTGGTGGATCTAATTATTTGCTATAACATAGGCCACTTGGAGTACAGTTCACTTTTTTGCCAGAAAACTCTCTCATCCCCTCAAGAATTTTTTTATTAGAGTTAGCAAATAAAGGAATTTTAGTACTTTATTTTATGACCACTGGCATTAGTCGTTACAATTTGAAATAACCACCGTATCTTAGCAACTCTAATCTTAATAAAATAAATACAGCAAGGAGCAAAGGGGCTTCACACAGTCCTAAGGTCTCATCAACATCCAAATAAGGGAAAGGGGGAGAGAAATGGAGGATAGCTCTCATCGCGCTGGTGCTCTGGAACTGGCAGCCTTCCTGTGACCCAAAACACTTCATTTCTTTCCATTTTCACAGCAGAGTCACCTGCGATGATATATTTCAAGACAAAAAATTCACTTACACCAAAAGGGGCAGGCATAATGGAGGGAAGGAGACGAATGATTGATCGAAAAAGGGAGATAACTTGGGCAAATTGAAATTGAATCATTTTCTGCTGCAGTGCAGAAATTACAGTTGTGGCATCTGTTCGTTGTCCTCCAAATCGCGTCCAAACTGAGGCTCGTACCTGCACAGTTTGATAGATTCCGTCCCTTAAATCCGGAAGTAGTTCTAAATGACGACTCCAGTAAGAAAGAAGGCAAAGCGCTAAATAACCTTTGATCGAATGAATAAATCAATCTGTTTATCTCCACAAATTCATTAGAAAATATTCATGACCCAAAGCTCTTGAGCCCTGTGACTGTGCTGAAAAGATCCCTTGAAGCATCCTGAGTGTAGAATTAAATCTTTTAAAAACATCCACATTGTCGAAAGCCAAGGTCAGATGCTGCAGTTGAAAGGACAGATTAAGGACTCTGTGGTGAGAGGAGCTAGATAGGCCCCTCCACTCTGTCATTTTTTTTTTAGCTCTGTGCAATTTCAGTTCTACATTTACCATCTCTGAGCTTCCGGTTTTTCTTCAGGCAAGTGTGAGAAGACTCTCTAGGGAAAAGAAGGTGATGGTGAAGGTGTAGAATGGAGTAGTACCTGTAAATCCACCTAGAACATTGCCTAGTGAGTCAACCTACTTCTGTTCTCTTCACTTCTGTTCAGTGAGCCAAACAGGCCCCTCTGGGCAAATACACACAGAGGGCAGCTCACAAGATTCAAGATAAACCCAGATAATCGCCACAGACCAAAATGCGGAATTGCTTGGTTCACTGAGTCTTGAATATGTTACATACTATCTATTTCCAACTGCAAATTAAAGCCCTCACTTCCTCTTGCTTGAATTATTGATTCCAAGAGCCCAAACATTATTCTTCTAATTAAACTTGTCCTTCCCAATTTCTGCTAGTAGTTTCTTAACTATATGTTTTCCTGCTTTATATTCTCCTCCAATGATACATAGGGCCCCCAAATCTAAACTCTACTCGAATCTCAAGTTCTATTTCCTGGAAAATTTTTTTCTACCCTAAATTGTACACCACGGTCAAATCAGCCTATTTCGGACACTGCTTTAAGACTCAGCACTTTGGTAACTGTTGTACCTTTTTGTCCATCTGATAAACTCAAACATTATTTCTCCAGTGCAAGCATTCTTACAATCTTTTTAGATTCATGTCAATAACACCCTGTATAGATCATATAATACACTATGCTACATCTTTATACTATAGCATTCATTATACTAGGTCTTTATCATGATGCTGTGCAATCATTTCCAACTTGCTTGTGTATCTCCAACTTGCCACAGAGTTGGAGGCTTTAAGCAAAAAAACTACGGCTTATTATTCTCTTTGCTTAGTGCCTGAGTCTAGTAGGTGCTCAGTAAATGCTCTCTTCTACCTCACACCTTGCTACCCTTCAAATAATAAAAACATAGATCAAGTTGACTTGTTTAGTCTTTATTTTTATCATCTTTACTGAAACTTCTCCTTTGATAATGTGTAATCTAATAAAAACTAATGAGCCTCTATCTCTCAAAACAGTATATATAAAAAATAACACAGTATTATTTTGTGCTTGGTGACTACTTTTAGTCTTTATGTTTTAATGTTGTAATCACATTTTGTGTGTCTGTGACCTTGAACTCTCCCCCTTAGGGCTCCAGCTCATTCTCCTTCCAGGAACCTTCGGCCTGCATTCCTCTTGCTTTATATTACACAGCCTAGGTAAAGGCCCGTAATATGTAAAAGTTGGAACAAAACTCATTCTAATGACAACTGGATAAGAATACTTACTATGTGCTATAAAGAAAGAGTCACAAATTCTTAACTTTAAAGAGAATTAAAGATATTTATTACAACCCTAATGCAGTAAGTTATAGCTCTGGTTTATGATTTTAAAGTTGGCACAATGTCCAAGATTAAAATTCTATATAAAAAAACTCTAGAAAATGTACAACTTAAACATATAGCAAGTAATAAATATTATGTAATAAAGAACAGATACGAAGTGTTCAAGAGTATAGTTAAATTTCAAGGTAAAATTCTCTTGCTCAGCTTAAAAAATACTTCACTAATTCTCCCTAGGAGAATCTCTTGAGATTCATTTTCAACTATCCAGACCACTTCTGTTTCCATCATTGTAGGAAATACTACCACAGAAGTACTACCTATACATTACTGATAAGATGAAGTCAAATTTCACCCTGTGTATGCTGAAGAATATGTCAAAAATGGAAATAAAACCATAGATGAATATTATTACTAGGTCTGGAAAAAGAGAGAATGATGAGAGTTAAAAGGAAGGAAAACAAATTCAATGACCAGATAATGCATTCATTCAAACAATATGGGTTGGTCTGGCACCACATGCTTGTACCATGCCTAGCACTGAGGAAAATAAAAAATAAAAATTTCACTCTTTGGAAAAGACTCACTGACTATTGCACTCTGATCTGATCCTCTGTCGTCCAAGAATACAGTACTCCTTTTAGGACATCTAACTATGAGTTACGGTTAAAAAAAAATAGTCCTCTCTAAATATAATCTTGTTATTTGCTCTTCTGTGAGAAAGAAAATAGACACTCAAAATTTTTTGCCCATTAAGTTTATTGGTACATTTAAAGAAAACAACACAGTTACATTCATCATTTGGGATCTTGTACCTTTACATGATATGTCTTGGTTCCTATTTTTTCCCCACACTCCTTCCCTCCCTTTACCCCTTTCACCCTTTGCTATTTACAAAGAATTTGTTTCCATTTTTTTCCTTTTTTCACATTTTTTCTTTTCCCTTATTTCCTTTCCCCTCCCCTTCACACTTTCCCTTTTGCCATTTTCTTCCTATTTCACACCATCGAATATACCATTTGAACCTTATTTACACTTAGTTTTTCACACCAGAAAAACTATTCAGTATTTACTCAACTGTGTCCTATTTATTTCACTTACGAGTATAGCCTCAATGTACATCCATTTAGCTATAAATGTCTCTAGTTTCTCATTCTTTATGGCTCAGTAGTACTCCATTGTATAGAAAAATCACACCTTCTTTATTCAGTCTCCAGTTGATGGGCAAATAGGCTGTTTCCAAGTTTTAGCTATTACAAACTGTGCCGCTATAAACATGGGTGCACATATATCACTGTGGTATGATTCTTTTAATTCTTTTGGAAAGATATCCAGCAGAGGGATGGCTGGGTCAAATGGAACCTCTAATCCCAGCTCTTTGAAGTATCTCCATATTGATTTCCATAGTGGTTGCACCAGTCTGCACTCCCATCAACAATGGAGAAGGGTTCCTTTCTCCCCACAACCCCGCCAACATTTGTTATTGGTTGATTTCTTGATAGCAGCCATTCTCAGTGTTATTTTCATATGCATCTTTCAAATGAGCAGTGATGTGGAACATTTTTTCATATATTTACTTGATGCTTTTACTTCTTTGAGAAATGTCTGTTAATTTCAGATGCCCATTTTTGAATCAGGTCTTTATATTTGGGGGGGGTTGATTTTTTTGGAGTTCTCTATATATTCTAGATAGTAGTCCTTTGACTGAGGAGTAACTGGTAAAATTTTTTCCCACATTGTAAGTTGGCTTTTACCTCTGTTGGTGGTTTCTCTTGCACTACAAAAGCTTTTTAATACAATGAGATCCCAGTTGTTGATTCTTTGTGCAAGTTCCCGTGCTACTGAGGATTTGTTCATAGAGTCTCCTCTTATGCCAATGTCTTCGAGAGTTCTAGCTAATTTGCTTTCCAGTAAGTTTAGTGTTTCTGTTTTGATGTTTAGCTCTTTAATGCACTTGGATTTTAGATTAGTGCATGGTGAAAGATAGGTATTTAATTTTAATCTTTGGCAAATTGAAAGCCAGTTTTTCCAACATCATTTATTAAAGAGGCTATCTTTCCTCCAGTGAGGATGGTTGGCTCCTTTGTCAAAGATGAAGTAGCTGAGCATGTCAGGAGTTGGTTGTTTCTGCATCTTCTCATCTATTCCACTGGTCATCAGATCTGTTTCTTTGCCAATACTATGCTGGTTTTTTAGTTTTAAATTGGGAATTGTGATACCCCCTGCCATGTCTCTGTTGCCTAGAATGCCTTTTGCTATTCTAGATCTCTTCTGGTTCCAAATGAATTTTTGTATTGTTTTCTCAAGTTCTGTGAAATATACTGTTGGGATTTTAATCGGTATTACATTGAATTTGTATAGTAGTTTTGGAAGTATCGCCATTTTCACTGTGTTGATTCTTCCTACCCAGGAGTAAGGGATGTCTTCCCATCTTCTTATAGCCTCTTCTATCTCTTTTTTCAGGGTGCTGTAATTCAGTATAGAGGTCTTTTGCTTCCTTCATTAGATTGATTCCTAGATATTGCATTTTTGGGGATGTTATTGTCAAAGGAATTGTTTCCTAATTTCTCTCTCAGTCTGTTATTTGTGTAAAAGAAGGCTATTGTTTTTTGAGTGTTGATTTTGTATCCAGCTACTCTACTGAGTTTGCCAATTAAGTCTAGGAGTTTTTTGGAAGATTTTTTGGGTCTTCTATGTAGAGTATCATATCAGCAAATAGTGGCAGTTTAACTTCTTCCTTTTCTATCTTTATTCCTTTTATTTCTTTCTCTTGTGTAATTGCTATGGCTAACATTTCCAAAACTGTATTAAACAGGAGTGGTGATAGTGAACATCCTTGTCTTGTTCTTGATTTTAGCATGAAGGTTTTCAGTTTTTGACCATTTAGTGTAATGTAGGTTGTTGGTTTTTCATAGATAACCTTTATCAAGTTTAGATAAAGACTATTCAAATTTTCTGTAGGGTTTTTTTCATGTCTTTTTCTGCATCTATTGAGATGATCATGTGGTTGACTCTGTTAATATAGTATATTACATTTATTGATTTACGTATGTTGAACCATCCTTGCATCCCTGGGATAAATCTGACTTGGTCAGGATGTATGCTCTTCTTGATGATCTTCTGTATTCTGTTTGCCAGTATCTAATTGAGGATTGTTTTCATCTATGTTCATTAGGTAGTTTGGCCTGTAGTTCTCTTTTTTAGTTGGGTCTTTCCCTGGTTTTGAAATCAAAGTAACACTTGCTTCCAGTAATGAATCTGGAAGTATTGCTTCCCTTTCAATTTCATTGGCAATAGTTCTTCTCAAAATGTCTTGTAGAATTCAGCAGTGAAGCCATTAGAACCTGGGCTTTTCTTTATTGGTAATGTTTTAATTATATTTTCAATTACATTGAGTGTAACTGGGGTGTTTAGATTTTTTACATTTTCTCGTTCAACTTTCAAAGTTCATATGTGTCTAGGAATCTGTCCATTTCTTCTGCATTTTCCATTTTATTGCAGAACAGGTTTATGAAGTAGGTACTGATGAACCTCTGGATTTCTACTGGATCTGTTGTGACTTCACCTTCTTGTTTCCTAATTGCATGGATGAAGCCTTTTCTTTCCTTTTTTGATAAGGTTGACTAAGGTTTATAGATTTTATTTATTCTTTTGAAAAGCCAAGTCTTGGATTCATTGATTTTTTGCATCATTCTCTTAGTCTCCCTTGTATTGATTTCTGCTCTGATCTTCATAACTTCCTTCTTTATATAAGCTTTGGGTTTGCCTTGCTCTTCTTTTTCTAGAAGTTTAAATTTAACCATCAGGTTGTTTATTTGAGCTCGCTTTGTTTTCCTAGTATGGTCATTTACTACTATGTATTTTCCTCGTAGAACTGCTTTCATGGTATCCCATAGATTCCTGTATGTTGTGGTAGCATTATCATTTAATTGTAGATTAATTGTAATTAATCATTTAATTAACTGTCTAATTAATTCTTTAATTTCCTCTGTGACCCAATGTTGTTCAGCAGGGTGTTATTTAATTTCCATGTGCGTGTGAAGTTCTTGTGGTTTTTCAGGCTATTGATCTCGAGTTTAATTGCACTATTATCTGATAATATACATGTGATAACTTCAATTCCTTTGCATTTACTTAAGCATGCCCTACGAACTAGTATGTGGTCTATTTTGGAGAATGAACTGTAGACACTCAAATTTTTAGGATCACAAGTTTATGTTAAAGATAACAAAAAACATTTTATTGTTTTTTTTTCCTCTAAAAATTTTCTTACCTCAATATAATCTATTTTTTTTAGCATGTATAAAGTCTTTTATAGTTAGCATTGCCAGGTTAAACAAAAATTTTCAGTGAAATTTTAGATAGACAATCTATACTTAGTATTAAGTATGTCCTATATATTATTAAATAAATATAGATTGTTGTGGAGTTCAATTTTATGCCCTACCTAGTACATAATACATTCTTACCCTGGAAACTTATGTCTCATATAGCAGATATGCACATTCAACTAAGTATGCCATATTCTTATTTGCTGTAAACCGATCCCTCCCTTTATTGTGGCACCAAACCAATCATCAGAGTTCTCACCTCACTATAGTATGCTTTAATGGACGCAGAAAATTGAACAATGACTAAGACATCAAGTAGAGTACTTTCTTTCTGCCTATAACAGAAATGCTTTTCAATTATGTAGACACTTTCTTCCTGGTTCATTTTCCTACTCTGCTTCTGGTTTACTGCACAAGCAACAAAGCTGTGACCTTTATCCTTTCCACCTCAGGAAGAAAATATAATTTTCTAAGGGGATAAAAATAACAAAAATTTAAAATGATGAACTGTTCCAAGAATCCTGAAGCTGTCAATATTATATGCTTTTAAATAGTTGGTAGGGTTCATCCCAGAAGCATCTGCATATATCCATGTTTTTTCTTTTTTTCATAGTGAGGAGTGAACTTTGATCTCTGGGGAATAAAAGAACTCTCTTTTTTGTCTATCTACACATATATATTTAACAATGCAAGTTATTGTTATATAAATGTAGGCTGTTGTCAACTTCAGTTCCCTGGCATATCAAAAGAACAAAGCAGGCAGGAAGAGCAAGAAGAACATCTAATGTGCCTACGCTAATAATAAAGCCAGTGTCCTACACTGGCAATGGCAACCTCTTCTGCAGGGGTTGTTTTTAACACCACCAGCAGACATTCAAAAACACAGGATGGTGACAGGAAGTGTACATTTTAGTCAATCAACCTTTATGATGTCCTTTTGAAGAACAGCAATTACATAACTCAGGGAGTTTTATTTTGCATTTGAAAAAAATGTATAAAGCCATTTGCAAAGTATTATGCAAGACTCCATATTCTGAATTCCCTTTTTTAGAAATTAAAGTTACTTATTTCTAACTGGCATCTTTTCTCCTTTTATTACCCAGTTACTACAGTACAGAATTAAAACCATTCTCTATTTGAATTACTAATGAACTAAAGAAGTCACTGATCATATATTTCTTAGTCATTTTCAAAGTCCAGTTTAAAGTTTTCCAAGTGTCATACATATTTTCATCTACAGAGCTCTAAAAGAATTTGCTAGCATACAAATATTTTATTATTTAATCTTTAAGCTGTTTTCCCTCAAGCAATGAGAGAGGAAAATGCTATCCACAAGTAATTTTATATCACCAATACTTCATTTGATTTTTCCCCCTGATTTTCATTTCTTTTGAAATTGTTTAGGAAAAATAACTTCTAAAAATGTAGACTTAATGCCAAGAGAAACTCATCGCATGTACCCTAAACAGTTAATGTATTTTCTAAATGAATGATTTAAAATAGCTATTAGAGGAGAGGAAATGAGCTTAGGTTTCTAGTAATGACTTGTCCTCCTCAAAATGAAATCTGTAAATCCCTGATTGCAGCTCCAAATCCCCAAAGGAACAGCAGTTCTGGGACCAGGGCTCACTGGCTTTATGTCTAATAGCACCAGACAAGTAGCACGTTTTTATATATGTCATTTGGGAGCATATTCAGAATTTACAGTCCTAGAGACAATTTATGAATGAATGTTCTTTTTAAAGTATATTATTCTAAAAATGGACTTTTCTGCCCAAATTGTAAGCAGAGCACATAGGAACCTGAGACCATGGTATGTATGCAGTGAGACATATGTGTATGTATTTATATATGCACGCACACACATGCACAAAATATAAGTACCATCTTATTCATAAGAGCATAATGACTCAGGCTGTGATTGTTAATAACAATGCATTTCTAACCATCAAATTTGAGTCTATTATTCTAAGTTAATTGCATTTGCCCTAAAGAGACTTACAGCTGGCTGTCAGCCTGTTTGTGTCAGTTTCATTTTATTCATCCGTCAATCTTGTCTCCTCTTCCTTTAACATCCCATATATTGATCAGATAGACTTGTTAGCATACCTTCAAGCTTTCATAGCCTTCAAAATAATATTCTTGATATTATCAGATGCATTGGATTATTTCATTCGTTGGCATGTTATTTTAATTGCTACTTCAGTAGCAAATACAATGCCCTTTGACACGCCCATAAGACTGCCTTTAAATATAATAAATGTAACTCACTCAAAGGAGCATTGAAACAGTTAAGCACGAAAGCATTCACATTGCAGTGGTTGGCATCATCTGGGCACTTCCACAGAAACAAAAAATACTCATCATGGTAAACATTAATTCTTTACTAGAGTACACTCCAGAGTAAGAAAGCATCTTGTTAAAACTGGTCCTAGAACAGAATGCATTCTTGTTAGGTGGTGAAGTGTATTGAAGAAATAAATGGGCACCCTGTTCCCATCTGAGCCAGAGAAAAACAGAGGAGGGAAAGAAAGAGCAGGGAGGTTAGGGTTGGAAAGTAGTTAAGGTAAAAAGTCTGAGAAGAATTAGAATCTTCCCTATGTGAGTCAAGTCCTATGGAGGGGAGATAAAAGGCATCACTGGGTGAAGAGATAATTAGCAGATCAAAAGCAAAGCAGTTAAAAGGTGACCCTTACCACCTCTGTTACTCAGTCTAAGAAGCTATAGACAATTATTGCAGTATTTTCTCCAGGGATGCTTGATATAATGCCTCCACATATCCTCTAAGACACAAAGCTCTCTCCACACTGTCATTGTATTGCTTGAGTTCAGTGCTTTTTATGAAGATTCCTGTATAGCCTTGTCTTTCAACCTGGCTTTAGGTCAGTGATTTCCTACTGGGGTTGGACATCAGAAATATCCAGGGACATTGGCGGAGATGCTGTTGGCATGTGTCTGGTAGAGACCAGGAACATTGCTTCCCAATGTTCCATGCAAAGCTCCACAGCCCCCTACAACAAAGAACATCCCAACCTCAAGAGACTATAATGCCCACATTAAGAAATCCTGCTTTTAGATGGATGGCTAGAATATATTTAAAGCTTAGATTCAAAACCTACATCACAGTTCAGCAGGTAAGTAGGTTTTAAGCAACTCTGAGAGACAGAGAGAAGCAGAGTTACTGCACACACAATCCCACACTTGCCCATTAGGTGACACAATTCATTAACCAGACCCCAGGAATAGTTGAGCCAAATCCAGACCCAATTTTGAAGAGAAAAAAGAAAAATGAAAATCACTGCTTGATAGGAGACATCTCAAAGATCTCTAAGATAAACCAGTTGAAACATCCCCAGTAAAAAGATTCAGAAAAAAAAAAAAACAACAAAAAAACTGTCACAACTCCTAATCCTCAACAGACCTGAGCAGACGTTCAAGAGCCAAAGACTCGTGTCTGCAGAAGACAAAAGACACAGGAGTCAATACAGTCTAGAGAGGGATTATCATTGAGAGGCAGGATAAAGATACAACAGACTCGTCAACCTTAAAATTAGAACTCCTAAAAGGAATAACCAGAACTGTGCTAAAAAACCATGTCACAATAACTATTTTATCTTTCTGGTTTCAGGAAATTGATATTTAGGTTAGGGTTTGCCTGGGGCAATATTTTTAAAACCTGCTTTTACAGATGCTTTTTACCCACCTGACTAGCCACCCTGCCACCAAACCCTTCCCTGGCACAGATGGCCAAGACATTTGCTTTGTCAAATACTCCATATTTCCACAGCCACCCACCAGACAAAAATTAGATTACCAATGCTTGTGTAAACTTTCCAAGCTCTGACACAATAAGATTCCAGGAAATGTACATGCACAGCTAAAAGCAGCATTATACATAATGCACTGTAATTCCAACAGACAAGTTGCTATCTTCGATAGATATACACATTTTCCATGCCAAACACATGAACGTCAATACATTTTTCTCAAGTTAAAATGGAAACCATTTAACAGATATAATGGGCACAATGAATTTCATTTTGCATTACTAATGCAGCAGAGAAGGAGGGAGATTTTGGCAAGGACTGCAATGAGGCCAAGAAAAACAGGAAACAACTGAGAAGCTGGCATTCTTGTCCGAGCTATTGCCCCAGAGTCTGGACATAGAACCTCAGAGATCTCATATTTCCCAAATTCTCATTCTACAAAAACAAATTTTCTACAAATGAGAAAAAAAGTTGAGAGATGAACAGACTCATAAATGCATTTTTGAAAAATGATCAATAGTCTCACTGTGTATTTTTCCACTGTTTCTGAAGTTGATTTTAGAGGAGATTAGTTGAAAGCAAATAAATTGAATAATTGTTATATAAAAAGAGGGGGAAATGCTCTAAGAACCCAATTCCTGCCTCTGTTTTACTACTGAAAACATATATCACCCAAGAACCCTTTCTACCATTGTTATACATACGACACTATAGCAATATGTACCATCCGCCCTTATCCTTATCAGGAAATTGTCTCAGGACTTTCTAGTATCAAAGGTAGAATATTAAGCCACTACACAATAAAGAACTGTGTTTTTACTATCTACTTGGTTTCAATATTAAATTCTAAATCTCTAAATAAATGTTGCCATGCAGTTTAGGATAAATGCATAAAGCACAAGGCTATTACAATGAGGCGTGGTTCTGGGCCCATTGCCGCTACTTCTGAACATGGTATGCTGGAGAAAAATTATTTTGTCACAGTTTTAGTTTTTTCATCAGTAAAAGGGGCAGACTATTCTCAACATTAATGGATTTTTGGAAAGATTAAAGAAACCATCAGATGCATCTACCACTTTTTAATTATGTGAACTTAATTTAGCACTGCTAAAGCCCAGTCTCCGCATCTCTAAAATGGGGATAATACAATAACACCTTTAGGATTATTATGAGGGTTAAAGTGAGAGAATAAAAATAAAGAGCCTAATATTTGCTACCCTATAACTCATTACATTCTAGCCCTCATTATTCTTTCTATCATTTTTTGAAATGAAGCACAATCTTCTTTAGTAATAGGCACAAAGTAAAAGGGGAAAGCATCTCAATTTAAATGCATATATAGAGACGTGCTTAGGAAATAATGGGAGAAGCATGACAGTCTTCATTATATTTATCCTAAGTTCTAGCAATAATTTGCTTTTCATTCGATTTCTACATAGTAAATCTTCTAAAGTAGAAATATGACAATATTTATGAAGATCACACCTGTAAGTTCCTCCAAAGTATCCCTCGTTCGGGGAACTGATGACATTTTTGGCTGGTGTGTCATTGCAGTACTTCAACCAAGGACAGAAGTCACTATCACCAGAAACACATCACAGGCTAAAACACCATGACAGCCCATGGGTTATGAGGTATAAAACATGGTGGACACACAAAGAGAAGAATATCGTTGACTGTGAAAGGTCACGATGAGTTAGTAAGCTATTAACTTGGCTCATTTATCAGACAATGAATCAACTTTTATGAGAAATATTCTGTGTCTTTAAATGGCTTATCAAGGATCCTAATTCTGCTAGCTTACAGGCCTATATTGCTGAAAATTTCAGAACATCACTTAATATCCTAATTATTAAATTACAATGATATGTTCCGGTGTATGAAAATAATTCAGACTTGTAGCTTGTTTCTGTCTTTCCATGCAGAACAAACTTCAAAATGAGGGACTTCTAAAGTGTACCATGTTTAGCCAGATGAAAAATAAACCAGATTGGTACTGTAGTCAGCAATAGAAAGCGAAACAAATTAAGTACTTATAATTGAAGCTTGAGGAATGAAAGAATTCACACTTTCTTTGAGCTATTATTTCAGACAGTCTGGTGTCAGAATTAAAAGCCAACCAGTGCATCTGTTTATATTGCCAAGGATTTTCACAGTAAGAAGGGCTAGGAAACACATATTTTTTAATTAGGGTCCAAATTCCAAAGAACACCAAAAAATAGTATGTCAAAAATATATGTTCTCTTATGATTTTTATTGTCCAATGTCTAAACAAAGACAAAAACCACGTTGCTTACTTCTCCTTCACAAACACAAATGAAGGGATTTTTTAAAAAGTAATTCTGTTGCTTTGGCCACAGACTCCTTTTTTTTTTTTTTTTTTTTTTTTTTTTTTTTTTTTTTTTTTTTTTTTTTTTGTTATCCTGTTTGCTTCTGGCTTAGCTACTGCTTTTCTTTCCCAAGATGAAATAATATAAGAAAAGTGGATTAAGGAAGACTTCATTCACATAGAAGATTCCACAGGATGGCTCAGTCACCAAGCCTTAACAGTTGAATTAAAAGGCTACCTATAATGACTACTGTACATTTCTGGTTTTAAAAGTTTGCATTCACTCTTTGCTTATCTTGAGCTCCTAATTAAAGAGGAGTACTCCTTAAAATCTATACTGATGTCTGGGACAATGAAGTACTCAAATCCATCATTCATTTATTTTTATAATTCAATGGCAAAACGAGGTATTTTCTAGCATTTCAAAGATTGATCCTTTGCTCAGTTACAGAAAAAGAAAAAAAGCACAAACAAAATAAGAACTGTTATGTACACAAGAGTAAGCTGACTTCACTGTTTCATGTATTTATCAAACAAATACTTATTGATAATATACTATTTGCCGACACTGACCTTTTTGGGGGACACTAAGTTGCACAAGACATTAGTGCATTAATACAATCACACTACAAGGTGTCGTGATCTTTAATAAGGGCAATAGATAAATCTAAGGAAGCATTTACCAGCAGAAGGCTCTTTAATTTGAGACTTGAATCTCAAGTCTCATCTAGGCTTCAGAGATAAGTAACTCTCTCATCTTTTATTTGACCAAAAAGGAAACTGAGATCTTGAAAAATTAAGCTTTATAGTGCTCATTAATGGAAAATAACATGAGACTAGAATTTATGTCTCTTACATGCAGATCTTATTCTCTCCACATTCTCTATAGAAATTGATCTTTTGTCCTAAACAATAATGATCAACCATAAACTTCAAAACACTTACCTGAAGTTAGGAATATAGTTTGAGAACAGGGAGCAGAGTCCATTTTTAACCTAATTTGCAGCATCAATATTAAATTCTAAAGTGTAGAATGAAAGTACAGAGCACAAAGCGATTGGAATGAGGAAAGCCTTGGTTCTAAGCCCATGTCTGCTACTTAAATAAATTTCATGACATGGCATGCTGGATGATAAAGGGGAGGGTTGCAGGGATTCTAATATTGCATCTACTTTAATACTTATATGATCAGGTGCAAGAATGGAACTGTGAAAAATCACTTGCTTTTTAAAAGAATATTTCAAATTACAATAACAATAGCTATATAACATGGAAAAATTCCATGACATAGTTCAACTAAGTAGGTATAAATTCCTGTGTCCTCTTACTTCTGTAAACTGAATAGAATTGATTTTTTTAAAAAAAATCAGGTCAGCCCCCCCAAAAAAACATCTCAGTTTCTGTATTCCTTTTTTTCTGTTAATTTTAGCATAGGATTTAGCCTCCAATTTTAAGCCATTTTTATAAATCATTTTTGGCTTACCTTCACAAAATACTTTACTTTTAGTACTTTAAGAGTTAGAAAGCATAGCCTAAACTATTAGATTTATAGAATTGAATCAGCATACATCCTTTGAAAAGAAATGGGAGGAAAACAGACTTAGAAGAAATAGTTTCATTTAATTAAAACTTCTGAACAATTCTTTGTGTCTTTTTCCATTATTGGTCATAGAAACTCAATCAGCATAGATCAATCTAGGACATTCACTAATAGACAACCTTCTTCTTTGGGCAGGAAGCAATTAAATTCAGGGACCCAAACAATGGATTCAGGGTCCTGCCTTTATCTTCTTTTCTTGGCAGTTTGGCTTTTACTTTTGCCTTTATTCTCAGACTTTTTTACCTGGCAGGGTTGACTCCTGCCCATTCCGATCCCAAGTACACTACAATGCTCATAGGAGGTTAGGACTCTCACCCCCAGGTGTGTATGCTGAGGTCAAGTCTCAGGATACACCTCATTGGTACCAAGGAAATCTCATCACCATCTCTGATAACCTGTTCTGGGTAAAAGGTAGAGGACTCTGGCTACCATAGGCCTGCATGAAAAGCAAGGAAGGGCAACCGTTCCAAGTCAAGATGGATGGAAAAGTTCTCTCCCAGAAGAGTTTCCTTTCTGAAACAAGGTAAAAGGGATCCTGGAAAAGCCAAAAATCCACAATAGACCAACAGCAGATGTCCACTTAATTCCTTTTCTTTTCCTGTCTTTTAGGATTATCTAGCTGCATTCTAAATTCTCTTAGAGATCCTACTAAGTTCATCTTCCTTTCTATATTAACTGAGGGGCATTTTTTAAAATTTTGGTGCAACATGGTAAGAAAGAACTCTGCTTCTGGCCCTGTCCACAAAATGGCTATAACAGCACCAACATATTAATGATCACCATGTATGTTATGCAAAATATATTTTTAGCTAAGCCATGTGCTCGTAGTCTATGTGCACATACATGTCAGAAAACAAAAGGGTAAAATTGCTTACTAATTTGAGCAATATATTGATTGAGAGTCTATTACATACAGGAGAGTAGAGGTTAGCTCTGTAAGGATTTTTTTTTTTTAATCTGTTCTCTAAGGATAGGGAAAGAAGGGAGCAAGAAATTGCCTTTAGTATAGTAGAGAACTCCATAAATAAGCTAACATTTGAGCTAGGTTTGCAAGGTTACATAGACGTTTCACAGTAAAAAACAGGAAAAGAATGCAATGCACAAAGAGGCCATGGTAGAAAAGCTTGAAATGTTCTTTGTAATTCGGTGAAAACATTCCTCATAGTAGAAAGACAGTAGATAAACATAGCACAGTTTAGTTTTAGTATTCATTAATAAAATTCTAACATACAATATGATATTTCTGCACTACAGAATACAGTGAACAATACTTCTAAAAGATCAGGCAGATCTAAATAAGCATACCTCCAAGACATGATTAAGACAAGAAAAATCCTTTAGATACAACATGACCCTACATACATTAAGTAAAAATCAAAGATGTGTATGTTCATGAATATATGTATACGGTCTAGAAAAATGAAAACAGGAATCAAAGTTTTCAAAGAGAGCCATGCAACAGTGGTCAAGTAGAGATTTGCCTTTCCTTTCACACTTCCCTATTGCCCTAGTGATTGTTTTTCATGATAAAAGTGTGTCTACATGATGCCTATTTAATAAATATTTTTACATAAATAAGAGTTTTCTATTAAAGTAAGCATTAAATTGTTGGTAAGATAAGGGATATATTTTTAAAATATCAAAAACATAACTACTTTTTGGTTAACAATGTGGTGACAAATAATTAAATCATTAAAATGCCTATTAGGAAGAAAAACAGTTTGTAAATGTGATTATCTGAGACCAGATAAACAATCAGGCACATCAAATTTTTTGGAGGTTATCCAAATATATGTATATAATAAACAAAAATATAAAGTCAATGAATATGTAGGAAAGAATGGTAAGGATTAAGGAGAGTATATTTTTAAGTATAGTAAGTTTAAGTTATCTAAGCAATGATTTTAAGGGTATTCTTTGGGGAAATCTCTAAAAGACAACAAATCTAAGCCTAGTGATTGATTGCAAGGCTAGTGTCTTATTCTAGTTTAGTTTTGGCAGTCATTGCCATGGAGGAAACAGTTGAGGAGAGAATTAAGTCAGTTGATCGTCAGGGAAAAAATGAGGTCAGCAAGGAAAAGAGCAAAGGGAGCTGAAACCAAAGCCTTGGGGAAAAATCATCCATTAAGAGACATTCACTCAACGCTAACATTTTTCAAGCACATTATACCAAATACACTGGAGGTTTGAGGACAGAATCAGAAAGGTTTAAATAAAAAGTGCAGGACACTACCTATGGGGACCTCACATATGATCACTAAAATGCTATACCCACTGACACTTACTCAGCTTTAATTGTTCTTACAATGACATACGGGTATGCCATGAGGCTTTAAAACACTTTCTTTTTTATAGATAATGAAACAAGGCTTAGTAGGGTAGTGCCATTTGTCCCAAGTCAGCTATGGAGCGTCAAGGACTTTACTTGAAGACTCAATTTATCCACCACCACAATTCTGAAACATTGCACAATGCAACCTCTGAAAAGTGGCCAGCAAAGGGGGTCACAGAGAAGCATCCAGAATAAGGGAAAACCAAGATTCTACTTTACAGATGAGGGCAGGGTCACGGGCCTTATTATGTATCAGGGAGGATGGAAACTGATGAAAGATCGCTGATTCAGTGACTAGAGACATGTATTGATATAGTCGCTCATCACATATCTATTAAGTATGTATGAGAATGAATTATTGCTTTAGCTTTGAAAGACATTTCACTCGTGGGAATGAAAGCCAATTGTAAGGGATTAAGAGGTAAGTTTATAAAGATACAAAATCAACACTCAAAGATCAATAGCATTCCTATACACTAATAGTGAACCCACTGAGAAAGAAATTGGAAAAAAAATCACATTCAAAATAGCTTCAAAAAACACTCAGGAGTCAACCTAATCAACAAGATGAAAGATCTCCATAATGAAAATTATAGTAGACTGCAAAACTAAACTGAAGAAGACATTAGAAAATGGAAAGACCTCTCATTTATGAATGGGCAGAACTAGTAATGTTTTTTTTTTTTCATTAAGTTTATTGGTACTTTTTAGGTATGCAGTACAGTTATATTCATCATTGGGATCTTGCACCTTCACATGATGTATCCTGGTTCTTATTTTTCCCCAAACCC
>NW_022900940.1:4290922-4303358 GCF_012274545.1 Fukomys damarensis | reverse complement strand
TTCCCCCCCAACCCCCTCCACCTTTCCCTATTTACAAAGCTAATACTGTTAAAATAATACTGTTAAGCTGTGAAAATGACCGAGGTGCCCATCAATAGATGATCAGATAAAAGAGACATATATAGACAACGAAGTATTATTCAGCCATAAAGAAGAAATAAATCATGTCATTTTTAGGAAAATGGATGGGATTGGAGACCATCATGTTAAGCAAAATAAGCCAGTCCTGGAAAATTAAATATTGCATATTGTCTCTTGTATAAGCAATTTAGGAATAAATAAGTAAACATACAATGGCAGGAAATTAAAAGGTAGGCTTCTGGATGAGGGAAGGAGTCAGAAGGAAAGAATGGAAAGGGAGAGAGAAATAATGGATAAATTTATTCTAAATATGTTATGTACAAGTACCATTGTACCAAAATGAACATTATTATTCTGAATCAGTAATATGTACCAATTAAATAAGAATAAATAAATGATGACTAAAAAAAAGAAGTAGATGGTGCAATAGCATAGGTTTTTTAAACTTGTGAACATTTATTTTTTATTTTTTAAAAATTAATTTTATGGATACTTTTCAGGTATACAATATAATGACATTCATCTTTGGAAATTTGTACCTTTACATAATCCATCTTGGTTCTTATTTTTTCTCATTCCCCAGCCCTCCCTTCCAGCCCCTCCACCCTCCCTATCTACAAAGACTTTGTTTCCATTTTTTATCTCATGTTAATTTCATTCCCTTTTTTCTTTTCCCCACCCCTCCCACTTGCAATAGTGTATGTTAAGGACCCCTCTGAGGTGAGAACGCAAATTACAAGAACTTTTAAACTCTGGTGCACCTAGGCCTGCCCCAGAGGGAGAAAAGAATCAACAGAGTGGGGGAAAGCGGAAGGAAAGAGGTTGATAGCTGATGAGGACACATCTTACAGAAGGTGAGAAAGATGAGAAGCGATCTTGATGCAAAGGTTCACCTTTAAAGAAAGAGGCTATCTCTCCTGTCATGGGGCACAAAAGAAAATGTAAAGGAAGACAGAAACTGGACAGTGAAGTACCGTCATAGGAAACTACCAATAAAACCCCTTTGGTGCAGGGCCGGGGATTTAGCTCAGTGGTTCCACTGCCTGCTTCACAAGCTCAAGGACCAGAGTTAGATCCCCTACCACCGAAAAAAAAAAAAAAAAAAAAAAAAAAAAAAAATCCCTTTGGGGCAGTGATTCTCAACCCTGGATGTACATTAGAATCACCTTTGCAGTTGCTACAAACTGTAAAGCTCACACTATACTCCAGACCCAGGAAATCTTTAACCTTGAAGCTTTTTTAGGCCGAGGGTGTCCAACACAGCCCATCAAAATGAGCTGGTGAGATGTGAGGAAGTGGGGAAAAGGGGAGACGTTCTACAGCATCACAACTTGTGCAAAATCTGAACTACATAGACTCATCTATTCGCTTATGACCTACTGAGCACCTGGACCTTATCCATACACTTCATGTTTGCATCCCCAGTTCTCATTAGAGTCCCTGGCATACTGAAGATGTTCAGTAACTATGAGGTGAATGACCAGTTTAATAAAGATACGAAAGTGCGACTCAGACGGCAGCCCCGTTGTTTCTACGTGTGTCTAGAATGCTTGAGAAAAGTGGAATGGTCTCATACCAGTTCAAGGCACTCAATGCAAATACTTTTCCACCTCCTATTCAAATATTCCTGGGTATTCATCTGGCTTCACTGGCTGTAACTCCAATCTCTTTAGTTGTAATGACACCTCCATGAGATTTTGTGTGTGTATCAGAGTTGTATTAAAGTCGATAGAAATAATGGGGGGAGCATATACCTATTACAGTAATCAGAATTTTACTCTGAGGGTTTTGCCAAAGAAAAATGCCCATAAACCTACACAGGAATTTTCACAGCAGCTCTATTTGCAATAGACAACAACTGAAATCCATCCAAATGTCCTCCAATAGGTGAAGGGATAAACAAAATTAATGTGTATTTACACAGCTGAATAGGAACTATTTTTCGTACTTCTAACGAGCCAAATTAACTTCAAAATAATTAAGCTTGTGAAAGCTTCACCCTCACCCCTCCAACAAAGTACAAGATGGGTGACTCGTTTTTTGTGAGATACTGGAAGCTGAATGATGGTGTAGTAAGGGCAAGGAGGTTGGAGGCTACTGGAGAAGAAAGTGGAGGGAGAGATGGGTGAACAACAAAGTAACATGCAGAAATTCTGGAGGGGATACAATGGAATTGTTTTGATTGTGAAGAGGTTTCATGGTGCACACACATTGCAAAAGCCATCCTACTGTGCATTTTAAATGCTTTCTGACTACTGTACGTGGCATATCTTAATTACAACTATGGAAATGTAATGGGGAAAGAGACTTTCTCATGAAAGCATCAATGAGCAAGTGATTTTAAATTAGGCATGCAGTCTAAATTGTAAACTGCACCTCTGGGCCATTCTCACTGGCCATAATTCCAGGTCAGGCATGTGCCTCCTGCCATCCGCTGCCCTCGTGTTTCCCTCGGGACACACTGATACCACCCACCCCCAATAAGCTTTAGCTTTTATCTTATATGTAGCAATTTAATATGACTCTCTCCATAATGTTGTGGGGGGGGGTTACTTTTCGTACCCAAACTGCCTAGTTATTATTTTGCCAAACCGAAATTCAGATATTAACCTCATCTCTTTTAGGATCCCTATATTTTATGGTCAGTTATGATTTTAAGTGGCAGGTTTTTTTTTCCACCCCTGTCTGTATAAAAGAATGAAATCACCCTAGGAAGACAGGTGGAAGATCCCTAGTACAGTAATAAGGAAGCCATTGTGAGGAATAAATGTTTGTTATTGGCAGGCTGTAAAATAATGCATGTTCACATGACTGAGTATCATCCTTACCAGCTGTATTAGTCAGCTTGCTCATTACTGGGTACGATACCCAACAATACAACATAAAGGAGAAGTTTAATTTTGGCTCATGGTTTCACGGGATCCTGTCTATGGTCGGCTGGCGCCCAGGCAGAAACTTCACAATGGAAGGGCGTAGTGGAGCAAGCTGCTTAGTTCACAGTTGCGGGGAGAGTGCCAGCCAGGTGTGGGTACAGGCACCATATATATCACCCAAAGTCATGCCTCCACAACCAGCTAGACATAACCCAGAACTGTGCTGCACCAATTGCCCAGGCAGATCCTAAGTCCAAACAAGATGCCAGTTGTATCGAAATCGATGTTTTTAGCTTAGAACTTCGGCGTGGAATGTGATCAAACGACTTGTGTGAATGCAATGGTACTCAACACACGCACTAATTGGGAGGACAAGGGTAAAGATGAGACGATCTCTGAAATTTTACACTTTATAACAACAGTCATAATAACAGGTTCCTTGTATGCCCAAAGCCATTTAAAAGCATTAACATTTTACATAGCGCACACCCTCCCAGAAGAGATCAATATTTATTCTTCCAAGTATGTTGAGTATACAATTGAGGCACCTCGAGGTGAAGACGTCACCCACTGGTGTCACCACATCAGTCTCAGAACTTGGAAATCACATCTCGCAGTTCATCATGCCATAATATTAAAGTGACCCTCGCCAGTTGGATACATTCATTAGTGGCTAGCAGGAAAAGGGCAGAAGGAGCAGGCAGTAATACTTGGGGGGCTGATAATACTAAATAGCCATCAAGAAAACATGATTGTTACTTGGTGTAGCACAGTCCTGGGAGGAAAAAGGACAAAGGCAAACACACACACACACACACACACACACACACACACACACAACAGGCCTGTATAGGATTTGTAGATGAGAATATATTTTATGACTTCTGATCTGAGTGATTTCATGGCCGTTAAGTGGAAGAAGCGAGGGAAAGTAGGTGAATTTTTCTACCCCTTCCCTCTTCCCTCTTCCCTCTCTCTACTGCACTCTCCCTCTTCTTGCTGTCCCAGGAGTGTGTATTTCACTGATGAAGCAAATCAACCTTAATTAGTAACTAACCAGGCAAAGAATTTATAAGGTTTAGTTAGGCAGCATCAACGCTAGCACAGCCAACTCCCGGAGTCCACAGGGAAGTAATCACCCAGGGCAGCTAACAAGTCACCCAGACCAGACTGGTGGCATTTGGCTCTTTTGTTCTGTCAGTCTAAAGAGCGCAGCCGCACGTGCAATACAATTTAGAAGGGAGCTCTTTCCGAGCTTTCCTTCAGCAAGCAGGAGCTCTGGGGGTAGAGCTAGCTCTGAGAAAGGAAAAGAATGCAAGTTGCCACTGACAGCTTGATCCCCGAGAGAGAAGGCTGGTTGCTGTCTCACTGGTCCTCTGGGTGGGGATGCAGCGAGGGCCAGAGTACTGTCTTAGGCAGACATGTGCCACCCACACTCACCTTCCTTGTGCTCTGCTCCCTGTCTGCCAGTGCTGCTTCCCCAGTGAAACCTCTTTTCACTTGCCAATTGGAGCCTGTCAGGCAGTAGTATTTCTCATGCATGATACACATACTAAAATGCCCTGGTGTGTTTTTAATACATCTATAGTAGATAACAATAGGCCTCTTTTGTCAGGAAAGGTAGCAAAGCATTTCATACAAATACAGAGCAATGGCAAGACACAATGCTCTAAGCTAATGTGCCCCATGGCTGCAGAGCCCACAGGAGGATCAGTCTACTCCCCAGAAGCAAGGAAACAAGCAAAATATAATCAGGTTATGGTCTTGTGGGTTGTGTGTGTGCGTGTGTGTGTGATACGATGAGGTGAACATAGACTCGAGCTATATCTCCAGCCCTTTTTAAATTTTTTTTTTTTGAGACAGGCTCTCATTAGGTCGCTACCTTGCCCAGGCTAGACTCGAACTTGGGATCCTCTTGCCTTCACCTTGCACAGTGCTGGGGTTACAGGTGTGCACACCCTGCCCAGCTCAAGTGGTGCTCTTTTAATGAAGGTTGAAGTTCATTTATTCAATAAAGAAGTGTATTTTGTTTTTCAGCCCTCTTCTTTGACCTGGGAGAAGATGGAACTAGCAGAGGGGCAAGGTTATTCAAAGTCTTTATGCCTCATATATATTTGGCTCTTGATCTCTCCATGCAGCAGTACCTTAAAAACGCAGAGAGAATAAAGGGATGTGATAAAGTATTGTGCAGACAAAGCACCATGTAAAAAAAGTCTCCACCCCACAAAATTAGAATCCTGAACTAATAAATTACACCTTGCTCTTATCACAGCTCAAACATTTTTGTTGTTAAATGAAGCTGAGTATTAAATAATAAATAATTCATGTAAGAATCTTTTTTTTTGTCGTATGCTCTGAGTAACTACTTCGAAGATGATACATAGTATAATCACTGTTATTATTATCTTATTTGTTTACGAATTTTGTTTTTTTTCAAAAAATAAAAAATAATGAGCCAGTTTCAAGAGAGATTTCTATTATTCCAACATCTCTTTGACCAGGATTTTAAAACTGTGTGTAATCTATTATTTGCCAAATGGTAACCATAAGTTGGTAGAAGTTTGAGGAAGCAAATAATAGTTCTTTTGATCAAAAGGAAGGATGTGATGCCCGTCTACAAATAAATACATTTTTATGAAAAGACATACAAGTTCAGAGGATTTTTCAATGCTATGTTAAGAATGAAATGGATCTCCTATAGTAGTCTGCAGAAGGAAGGGAAGTGTACATGGAGAGTTGTCAAAGTAGGTTTACTTTCTTGAAAAGAATAAAATATTAGTGGCCCAACACATCCTACGGTACCTACCAATGAGAGATAAACGTACAGTTAAGGAAATCGCTTTTGTGTCTAACCGCATGAATTCAAATCTTGGCCTTACTAGTTTTAATTCTATAATCTTAAGTCAATGTTGCCCACTCTCAAAGCTCCAATTTCTTAACCATTATAATATGAATGGCAGCAATGGAATCCACCACATAGCATTTCTTATGGGGTAATTTTAGATACATATGCTATCTCTTTATAATTCTATAGCAAGTATCAAAATACCTTTCTTGATTGGTTCATGTATGATATGCATTCTAGATAAACACCTAATTAGCTAGGGTGAGTGATTGTAGCTGTAATAAATAATAACCCCCAATTTAATAAGAGCTACTTCTTGGGCACAGAAACCTCAATGCATTTAGATTGCTCTCCACCATGTGGCGACTCAGAGATCCCAGCTTTTTCCATCTTGTGGCTCTGGCATCCCCATATTTCTACCATATTCTCTGCCTTCTGCTGGCCAATAAGTACACAATAAAATGCGGAGAGTCCTGTGGCATGTGGCCAACATGGAAACAAGGCACGTCATTTTGCTCACAATATTTTGGTCAGACGATTCATATTTTTACCTACATGCAATGCAAGAAAGCCAAAATATGTAGTTAACTATGTGCCCAGGAGGAGAAAGGTTCAGCTAGATACACATCTGGTCAGTGTTACTTCTGTCTTTAGGAGTAAAAGACAGTGTGATTACGAGTTCTAATTTAGCCATATCTAGACATATAAATATATGCAATAAGGATCTCTCTGTATATGTAATGTTCCTAATATCTGTACTGACACTGTTGACCACTAAATTATTTTACATACTCACCTTCATAGGATGTCTCTGGGTTTTTCTCCTATTTTCTTACCATTCTACCTCAGACTCACTTCCTTAGCTTACGTGTGTACCAAGATGTTGACAATTTTTAAAAATTACATTCAGAGCAAGTTTTATACTTTTTACAAAAGAAAAGGTGCATACTTTCTACTGATCCTTAAGAATCAGCTTTCGGTTCACTTTCCATGAAAAGACACTTATGCAGGTTTAGCTAGGTGTTCTACACAGGTTCCCCCCAACCTTGTCATTGCATTTATTACATGGTCTTCTCAGTGTCTCTTCACTGGTCTTGCTACTCGATTAGAAGCTCATTCAAAGTTGACTTGTATATTTTTATCTGTTTCTCTTTGCATGGTTAAGTGCCTAACATGTAGCAGAGAGTGCACCATTTTCTGAAGGAATTAAGATTTTTCAAGTTATAGTCCAGCTTCTACATTTCAGTAGTTAGAAGAAACAGAAACAGAAATGAATCTGGAGTGCTGTCCATCAAAAAATAAACAATTCATTAAAAATTGATGAAGAGATGGATGGCTGTTTTCCTTTATAACTATATAAAACTTGTTTGTTTTCAGTTGTCAATATCACCATACTAAAAATGCAAAATTCAACCATCTTAAGTGTTTCATCAGGTTTCAGTAAATAGATTTGGGGTCTTTTTTTTTCACCTACATATTTGAGAAAGCAGAAAAGGGAAAAATAACTTAGATTGACCATATCAGGGATACTTATCACAAAACTTTGGTGATACATTAAAAATAAAATCAGTTGCGAATCTGTATCAATGAACCATTATTTTTTGATAGCCTAATGTCAATTACAAGATAAACAATTACTTCTGAAAGCTGGGAAAGAATAGCAATACTAAAGATGTATTCCACTTCAAATTAAACTTACATTAGAGAAAAGTTACTTTCATTTTGTCTTTCCAAGATTTCCCATTCACAATGAAAGAAAAAGAGCAGAGTGTTATGTTTTCTGCAGTATTGTGGCATTTTTATAATGTCTTAAATCTTATAGATATTCAACTTAAAACTATCTTTCTTGATTTTAAACCATCTAAAATTAAGATGATTCTTCTCCCCTTATTCAGATCTAAACAGTGAACTAGTTAGAATATATTAGTTTACTATCAGTGGTGACTTGTTCAAATCTGAAAACACAAAAATTACTTTGCTGTATATTATTTACATTAATTGGATCACTACTAACTACTGTAATATTATCGACTTATGTTACACTTATCTTTTCTTTTTGTGTTTCAGCTTTTTCATTTGTAAAATGAGGACCATAACAGTGCTTAGCCCATGGAGTTTTGTGAGGATTACAAAAGCTCACACATTAAAAGCCTTAGAACACTAAGAGGCATACCAAAAGCCTCTTAGCTAATATTACCTACTGAAAGAATAACAGTCTTTAGTGTGTTTTCTATAAAATGAAATACTACTCAGTCATAAAGAATGAGAAATTAGAGTCATTCATAGGAAAATGGATGCATATTGAACTTTTAAGTGAAATAAATGTCACACAAGTGTAAATGCTGAATAGTTTCTCTGGTGTGAAAAACTATAATCATAAATAAGATCCTAATGGTATAACTGATAATGTGTAATAGGAAGAAAAGGGCTAAAGGTGTAGGGGAAGTGGGAAGGGTAGGGGAAAGGAAATAAGGGAAAAGAACAAAATAGGAGAAAATGAAAAAATGGAAATAAAGCTTTGTAAATAGGGAAGGGAGGAGGGGGTGAAGGGAGGAGGGGGTGAAGGGAGGAGGGGGGGAAGGGAGGGCAGAGATATCGGGAAAAAATGAGAACCAAGACCTGTCATGTAAAGTTATACGATCCCAATGATGAATATAACTGTACTGTATCCCTAAAATGTACCAAGAAACTCAATGAGGGGAAAAAAAAGAATAATGGTCTTCAACATTTCCACTTCCTTATATGTTTCCATCATTCAGTCCATGACAACTGTGTTTTACCCTGTACCCTATTAGAGTCATTCCAGCAAAGGTCCCTGATGACCTCCACATCACCAGTCAGAGGTTTGTTTTCTACCCCAAAGTACCCTTGCTTTTTTTGCAGCATTTGGTCCTCTTAGTCATATTCCTTTTGTTAGAAATGTTCTTGGGTCTTTTGGTAAGGAAAAGAGGTGTGGCAAAGACAAAGTAATAGAGAGAATGGTATCATGGCAGCCCAGAAAACAATAGTGTAGGAGAGAGCTGTGATTGGTTTACAGATTAATTTGGAGAAGTCAAATAAAAAAGACCAGTATCCAGTCTTTTTCCCTCTCTCATTCCTCTTTTATAATGGCGTCTCTAAGACAAAACTATAATCTTGTTATATTCCTCCTTAAAACATGTTACAGGCTCTGAAATAGTAGTTGAGGAACAAGTGTGCAGTTTGAGCCCTTGAATGTTTCCAGAATGAGTGTTCTCTTGCTTCAAATTCATCGAGGGGATTTTTGAGGAGAGATGTTTCCTGAGGGATGTAATTCAGCTATCCCTTTTTAAAAATGCATGTTAAATAATCCATCAAAAAACATACCCAATACCCTCTCCAATGTGGAAATAAATTAATCAGGCGACATATTTCACCTCCTCTACACTGTTTTTTAATTGTGTAAACATCATATCCAAAGGCAAATTGGTAGAAGGTGATGGAACAGGTCTGATACCATGATTTTTAAGTATTACAAGGCCAGCACTCTTTCCACGAGAAAATTTGTCCAAATGCAATGCATTACAGTTTATTTCAATAATTCCACAATCTTAAACTTTACAACAGCGTTTTAAAACAAGACAAACCTAAAGTGCTCGTGAACTTATCCCTGAAATATATTTTCACACCATCATTTTGTCTTTGTGGCTTCAAGAAACTCTCAGCCTCTTTTGATGCAGAAGAGAAAAATATATATATTTTTAAAAATATTGTGTGGAAAACTTAAGAATTAGCGTGCTTCTTGCATCTCCCCTTCTACAGAGGAAAGGATTTGCAGCCAGGAGGGAGAGCGCAAACAGTACGCAATGACTTTCCACACGCTGTTGCTTCCCTAAACTACAATAATACAAATTTGCAAGTGAACAAAAGAGTGGGAGGCAGATATCTGATTTACAATGTTTCTGAGATAAAGAACACTATAAAAAAAGATCAGTGTGAATAATAGAGCATTGTTAACTGAGTCATGACATTTCTATTCTCGTGACGACTTGAACGGCAGAACTCCTCAAATGAGCACCTCGCGCCACTTTCAAAGTGGGAGGAAGACGTATAATTATAATTCTCACACTGACGAGAATTCAAGAAAATCTGGGGAAAAGTTTATTGAAAAACATATTGACATATCAGTATTATAAATTACTCTCTCTTATTAAACCAAAGGAAAAAAAACTTTCTTTTGTGGGCTAGCTCATCACAGTACAAAAGGTATATCATGAAAAGACATCCCTGCTTTGAAAATTCTTTTCTTACATGAGAAAATATCTACCAGGTATTTATTCTGTAACTTTTCCAACACCCAAGCTATATCAACGAAATGTATTTTCCAAACAGCTTTAACCTCCATTGTCTTGAGAGTACCTATCAACATTGTCGTGTCACATACTGAAAATCCTTGTGGAAACCTTGTATTTAGTCAAAACTGATGAATCTGTTTTCCCACCCTTTGCAAAAGTAAAAGAAGATATGATATTATGTTTTCATTTTGAATACATTTTCAGCCATCTCCTTTCTTTGTTGGATGGTGAAGGGGGGAAAAGCTGCAAAAATTACAGTGATGTTATCAACTGCAGTGTTTTAATGGAGAACAGAATTGGAAATAACATTTTGCTGGGTGAATGTCTAACTGAATGAGAAAACACAGAGGGGTGCGTCTTCTCCTCTTGTTTAACTTCACCAGCCTCAGAAGGTGGGCTCCCAAGTGTTGAAAAAAGCTCTCTCACTGACCCCATTACCATCCCTGGCACTTTGAGAAGGCTAAGGGGCAGTTGTAAAGGACACACTGAGAGTCCTGTGAAAATTATAGTGTTGTGTTTAATGGAATCACTGTGGGGAACTTTTCTATCTTCAGAGAACACGTTCATTAAGTGCTTCCTTGTTTTTTCTTTTTTTTATTTGTTTTAATAAAAAGTGGCACCTTTTTACAGGAGAAATGGATCCCATCTAAGGGATTTCTAGAATAGGTGGCAGGAGAGTGAAGTAAAACAGCTCAGGCGTGGGTATAGAAACATCAGCTGAAACCAGGAATCATCCTCACCCACACACTGGGGTTATTTACCCACTATGATCATGTGCTTAAGAGATCAAGAAAGAACGTGATTATGTCCATTTTGTGTAGAGACCTTAGCTGGCACTTCAAATCAGACTACTTAGGAGAAAATTATTTTGACTACTGAAGTTGACTAACCCAGTTTCTTCTACATCCAATTATTTTCTCCCTTCTTCTTAGTGACAGAGATACACATAGGGGATTAGTTTTTACACTGATCTGGTGTTTTCCACAGTGTCTGGTGTGATAAAGAACAAACATTAAGTGGGCTGGGATTTAGCTCAGTGGTTCTGCCACCTGCCTCACAAGCACAAGGACCCCAGTTCAATCCCTGGTACCAAACAAACAAACAAATAAAGATTAAGGTACAAGGGAAATGTGTAGAGACTACAGATAAAGCACACTTATCTACAGATAGCATATGGAAACCACATGGATAAGAAGAAGGATGGGTGTAGAAGTCAGGATCAGAGAATGAAGACAATAAAGGAGGAGTAAAAACTAAGCCTAAAAGAATGACTACAAACAAATTTGTTTCTGGAAAAACCATTAAAAGAGCCTCAAAGCAACCTAGGCTACTTTGATGTGTGAACTGAATCGACCATTTGGAGTTCACATGGTACTATTCTGGGCTGCAGTTAAAAAGTAGGTGGCATGCTAGGAAAAAAAAATCTCAGGTTTAAAACGTGGAGATAAGCCTAGAACAGGAACAGAAAACAGCCTGCAAGATCCTAATGAGAGCCCAAGTACAATATCTTATCAACAGATTTCTCATTTTCAAGGGAAAGAAAATGTCACCCTTTCCAAATTGAGGCTCTATTCTACATTTCCTTGAACTCTGTAAGAGTAACTTGTTTGTGGAAAGGAAAAGATGGGATCATAATTTAAATTCAATCATCTGAAACATGTGGGCCAAAGTACTGTACAAGAGCTTACCTCAGTGCCCAGTACTTTATTCCCTTGATTTTTAAGGGGTTAGGGCAAAGCCAAGTGGTAGTAAGAGATACAACATTAAACTGCATTTAAGTCTTGGATGTGTAGCCCTGAGAAAGTTGTATCATGTCTCTGAGTTTCAGCTGCCTCATAGCTCCAAATAGTTGCACAAAGAATGAAAACTTTTTTGGGGGTATTATTTTCAAATATTAATGTTTTGCTGCAAACAAACTAAAAAGGTAAGATTGAATGAGTCAACTGAAGTAGGTGGCAGGTTGGCCATAAGTATTACACCGTTTTCCTTCATTCTCTTTATTAGAACTTTCAAGGCTGCCCCTAACTCAGACTCACAGAAGGAGAATTTGTGAAGGTACTCAACAGCAAGCTATGATTCAGCAAGCATTCCAGGTGAATTCTAAAGTTGGAGGAACATTGTCATAGGCGTAAAAGAACAAGATCCAGGTGGATCTTGCCAATACTATGTATAAACCGTGTCCTATATCAGATGGATTCACCAGCCCGATCACTTGTGAAGGCTTACCTCACCAAGTGACGTTGACAATAGCAGATGTAATTTTTTGAAAACATCAGCAGTGTCTTTGATGACTTACAGATTGGGGGGGAGGGGGGAGAGGGAGG
>NW_022900940.1:4196994-4290813 GCF_012274545.1 Fukomys damarensis | reverse complement strand
AGGGACAGGGGGAGGGGAGGGGAGGGAGAGACTACTCTTTCCAGTCTACCACAATTATTGAATTGAAGTCACCTGGTATATTTATTCTTGTTTGTATCACCAAGGGACAACTTCAACAAAAGTATGGCTGGCTCATTTCAGGCTTATATATTCCATTAGTTAAGTGGTAAGGAAGCTCATGTAATCCAGGAGGCCCTACAGTTCCATCTTAATCTTACTATTATACCTGTAGAGTTTTTATTACTATTTTCAAACTTTTGAGCTCTGTAAAGGTACCTGGCATTTAATTAAAGGTAGATTAGTCCAAGGCAGACTGAACAGTAGTAAGGAATTTCCTTGCTTAAAGACCATCCATCCCAAGCACTAAATTACGCACATAAACACAAACAAATCCATATGAATTACTTAAATTTATTTAAAATGCATAGTTCCAATGAACTTATTTCACAAAAATTAGAATGCTAATAACCTCTTAACAATGAACTAAAATGACTAGTTTAATGTATACCATAACAAATGATTCCAGATACATCTTCATCTCTACTTTGCTAAGAACAACCCAGGCGTTTCCCCAAACCTACACAAAATTCTCAGGACTTTACTCTCCTACCTTCGATTTTCAGAAAAATCAACCTTCAGAACTCCCTTGCTTCTGTAAATTTGTGGGAGATGTGAGGATGGGGCACATGGGACACAAAAGCACCTGGAAAAATCTAAAGCCTAAAGGGTGGGTGTGATCGCGTGAATATCTTTATTGTTAATATTTACTGAGGCACTTGGGGTTTCAGTGAGATCCAGTTGTTCTTTCACTATGACAACCTCGATGACTGTAGTTGGTCAAATGAGGAACCAGGTGTTTAATCTGCCCAAATGATAGGATGTAGACCAGCACTCATCATCTGATATAGCAATTTCCTCTAACTCTGCAAAGCCTCTTTAGCAACGATAAGCTTGGTGTTACTATATGCACCAGAGTCCTAAGGAGTGGGACAACAGCCAGACTGCCTTAACTCCCATCATAGGAGACCTATCTCATTGTCCTTTCTACCCCTTCATTTAAACCTGGGCCTCTCTGGAGAATTCTGACCAGTCCTTAGTCATGAAGGGGAATTATACCGGTTCACCAAAATCAGCTTAGAAGGGATGTGTGTGAACAATATGTTGACACGTCTGCTGGCTTTTAATAGATCATAAGGTCCTCAAAGACACAAACGTCACCATCTTTGTATTCCTTGCCTCTATCAAAATGGATAAGAGGAAGTACTATAGAGTACAAATGCCTAAACTAAAATTCTTACTCAAATCACTGCTAGTTGAGGAATTTCATAATGAACAAGGCACAGCCCTCTTCCTCTCTAGGATGTATTTCCCTCACTAGGAAAATTGAGCTTATGATAACTTCCACATTGGGTTACTGCAAAGATTAAATGAGAATCACTTAAAGCACTTAGCCAAAGCTTCTCACAGTGTGAAGTGAGTGTTGCTATCATTATTTTTATTATCGCAGCAGGAGCTAAAGAACGAATGGACGGATGAAAGGATAGGTGTGTGGGACATGAAAGTAACAGATATCTATAGTTCATTTCAGATCTAACGTTTGACAATTCTATTCAATTTCCACCTAGTTTCATAATCTAAAAACTTCTTAGTTTTCAGTACTAGAGATTGAACCCAAGGCCTTCTTACTGAGCTACATCTCTATTTATTTATTGGAAAAGGTTTGGCTAAATTGACCAGGGTGGGCTCAATTTACAATCCTCCTGTCTCAGCCTCCTAGAGTGCTGGGATTACTGGCTTGTGTCACCACACCCAGTTTAAGCTTCTTATCTGAAACTATTTCACCTGTGCTGACTCTTATTGTGCCTACTTTGAATACAACATGACACCAGGGAAAATACAGGACTAGAAGCCTAGGAACTAGAATTTAAAACATTTCATTACCAAGCAGGCACATATCTACACTCAACCAACTTTTTTGCCAAGTACTGTGTGAAACTCAACAATATCAAGGGATAATGTTTCCCCCTGAAGGTGGGACAGACACGTTTATCATCACATGTCACAGAAGCTCAGAAAAGGGAATTGCCTTCTTTTACACAAGTCAAAGAAGGCTCAATTCCCAACCCCTGGCAGAGTCTCTGAGCACAGTAACATCCAACAAACATTTGTTGGCTAAAGGTGTATCGTTTCCGCTGAATCTTTAGTGATGATTATGAAATGAGGACAGTGAAACACGAAGAGCCAAGTCTATGCAGGAAGAATATAAAGGACACTGGCAACACAAGGGACACAGATGCGTGAGGGGGGACTATCGGGAAGACCTCTGGGTGAAATGAGATGGTGGCTCTGAAAGCCCATGAAAACGCAATGCACTGTGGCCCTTGTTCCCACCCCTTTGCCATTCCACACGGTCCTAAAATTGGTTCTCCATCTAATCATTCACCAGCTCCCAAGACTTCTCCAAAATGCCTTAATTTTATGTTCTTCCTTTCTTTTTGAAAATACTTGAAGGAATCATTAAAGAATAAAAATATATAGTGATCGTCTTTGCCATTGTTTTCATTAAACTAAGGGAATATGGGTACAACTTTCTAAAGATGCTACCTGTGTGTGCACTGACCTCTCGAGTCACTGGGATTACTGTTGTTCTAGGTTTCTAATCTGCATCACTGCACTAGGACTTTATAGCGCTCATCTAAGAGATTCTACCTGGCAATTTCCAAGTACAGCAGCGAGCAATACATAGTCCTATTAAAAAAATATTCCTATCTGGAATATGTCATTTTTTTAAAGAGGAATATTTCCTCAGTGAGGAAATACGTCTCCTTGGTTTTTTAGTGTAAAACCTTCTGCACTGAGGTGCTCATTAAAAAGATTTGAACAATTCAGAAAAAAATTTAAAACATTCAGAAAAATGTGGAAACACGCTGAGTAAGAGCATTTGGAAAACGCAGAAACTAATTCCCGGGGGGCGGGCGTTGTGTCAGACAATTTTTCTTAAGTATAATTTCCAGATTACCGTCATAATGAAGAAGAAAAATCATATTATTTTTATTACACCCAGACATTATCCAAAAGGAAGCCAAACACTCCCATGTACTTCTTGGTTCTTTATGTAGAGCCCAATACAGTTAACTTTGTAAGTGCAGAGTCACGTCAGTCCTTCTGCAGGAAGTTCAGTTTTGGGTCAAATGGTAGTTTGTTGTTTTTTTCTTGCTACATCTCCTCAAAGTTTGCTTTCTTAATTTTTGCTTGCTCAATTAGCAAAATAATGGCTTTAGTTATTTCAAGAAAAAATTTGAAATTTTTCTTCAGAAAGTACGACTCTATTTTATTGTACTCTCACACAGAAAAGACAAGCTGAATGAGGATATAATTGTTAAAATATAACATATGCTTTCAAAACTTCTAATTTGTTATATCACTGTTTTCTGACAGTTTGGTAGAAGAACATTTAAGGCCAAAATTTTGGGAAGCTGATTCTTATAGGATCTAGTTTTTCTTGCCTGGGCAAGCAAAAAAAAAAAAATCTTTTTTTAAAAAAACTTTTTCTTAGTAATACCTATTTGTCATACACATGGATCACATTCATCATAGGGAGTTTGTACCTATAAATAATACAACTTAATTATTTTTCCCATTCCTCTCTCCTCCCTCAACTCTTCTTCCCCTTCCCACTTACAAAAGCTTTGTTTGCATTTTTACTTCTGCTCTGTTTTTCATTTTCCCTTTCTTCCCTTGCCTCTACCCCTTCGCTTGCTCCTCTTACCATTTGAACATGTTCTCCCCACTTTTTCATACCTTTCCTCCACTATGCTCATTTACCCTTTAGGTTTCTCACAGAAAAAGAAACAATATGATATTTAAACTTGTGTGTTCGATTTATTTCATTTAAGATTATGGTCTCAAGGTCCATCTGTTTTCCCAGAAATGACTTGTTTATTCTTCTTTATGGCAGAGTAGTACACCATTGTATATAGACCACATTTTCTTTTGATGGGCATATGGGCTCTTCCCAGGATTTAACTATTATGAATTGTGCCACTATAAACATGGGTATGCACATATCACTATGATGCCTAGTAGGGGAATAGATGGGTTGAATGGAACCTCGAGTTTTAGTCTTTGGAGGAATCCCCATACTGGTTTCCATAGTGACTGTACCAGTTTACACTCTCACCAGCAATGGAGAAGCATTCCTTTTTCCCTACATCCTTGCCAGTATTTGTTATTGGCTGATTTATTGATGATAGCCATTCTTTCTGGAGATGAAATGTCAGTGTTAAAACAATTTTCATTTCTTGAATGACCCGTGATGTTGAGCATTTTTTCCTTTATTTATTTGCTGTTTTTACTTCTTAATCTGAGAAATGTCTACTGATTTTAGATGTCCAGTTTTGGATTGGGTCTTTAAATTTGAGGGATTCTGATATTTTTGAGTTTTTAATATAGCCTAGATATTAGTCCTTTGTCTGAGTAGATGCTGGAAATTTTTTCCCATACTGTGGGTTGTCTCTTCATTCTATTTGTGGTTTCTTTTGTTGTGAAAACTCTTTTTAATTTAATGTCATCCCAGTTGTTGATTCTTTGTAATATTTCCTGTGTAATCAAGGTTTTGTTCATAAAGTCTTTGCCTACACCTATGTCTTCTAGAGTTTTATCTATTCTATCTTCTAGTAAAATTGTTTCTGTTTTTATATTTAGATGTTTGATCCATTTCAATTTTAGTTTATTACATGGTGAGAGATATGGCTCAATTTTTGGCATATAGAAAGTCAGTTCTCATAACATTGTTTATTAAAGAGACTATCTTTCTTCCAGTGAAAGTGTTTGGTACCTTTGTCAAAGATAAGGCCAATGAGTGTGTTGTTGTTTCTGCATCATCTATTCTGTTCTATGATCCTCAGGTTGGTTTTTTGTTCTGTTTTGTTTTTCATTTTTTGTCCAGTACCATGCTGTTTTTAACACAGTGGCTTTGTAATAACTTTAAATCAGAATTGTGATGTCCCTTGGCTTGCCTTTGTTGCCCAGAATTGCTTTTGCTATTCTTCTAGTTCTATATGAATTTTAAGGTTGTTTTCTCTAGTTCTGTGAGTTATGCTACTGATATTTTGGTTGGAATTGCATTAAATTTGTATATAGATTTGGACATATAGCCATTTTGGTGACATTGGGTCTGTCTATCCAAGAAGAGGGGAATATCTTTCTATTTTCTGACACCTTCCTCAATCTCCTTTTCAGAGTATTGTAGTTTTCAATGTATAGGTCTTTCACTTCCTTCATTATATTGATCCCTAAGTATTGTAATTTTCTTGATACTATTGTGAAAGGCATTGCTCCCCTAATTTCTCTTTCAGTGAGTTTATGATTCATGTGCAGGAATGATATTTTGAGTATTGACTATGTACCTTTTATGCTGTGAAACATTATTAATTCTAGGAATGTTTTTGGTGGAGTTTTAGAAGTCTTCCATTGTGTCATCAGAAAATAATGATAATTTATAACTTCTCCATTTCCAATCTGCATTCCTTCTATTTCTTTGTATTGTATAACTTCCCTGGCTAATATTTCCAGAACCGTATTGAACAGGAGTGTTGATGGTGGGCATCTTTATCTTGTTCCTGATTTTAGAGTGAAAGCTTTCAGGTTTTGACCACTTTATGATGTTAACCGTTGTTTTGTCATAGATGGCTTTTATCAGCTTGAGATAGATCTTCTATACCAATTTTCCTTAGGGATTTTTTTTTTAAAAATCATGAATGGGTGCTGCACTTTGTAGAATGATGTTCCTGCATCTATTGAGATGATCATATGGCTTTTGTCTGAAAAATCTTCATTTTTGTAACTCAAAATATTTGCTAGAATAGTGGGTCTCTTTTTACTAAAATTTAAGCCATTGTAAACAGACTCAGAAAATATTTCAGGACACATATTTCAGGGTCATCTTTGCACAAAGCTTATAGTTAAATTGTTTTGGTTTCTTCTTCAACAAACTCTATCCCTTAGAAGAGATCTGTGTGCTCACACCTTGGTATCTAGCATCATTTTCACCAGCATAACTTTAATTCTTTGCCCTTTACCTTTGAACATGAGGAGAATTGTTTTCTATTTTCTTTTCATATTACTAATGATATTTTCTGTGGGGTTTTAGTGTCTCTAAAGCAGATTTTAATCCTATACTTATAGTTTAACATCTTCATCTCTTTCATATTCTACACACCCCTTGGGTCATTTGGGTCCTTGCATTTGCAAGGCAGGCAGCAGAACCACTGAGCTAAATCCCAGGCCCTTTCCTGACTTTTTATCTCAATCTGTTTGCTTCTTAAGACTATTTTTCCCCTCTTTATAAAATTCTTCTACAACTCAGTGAAAATCTTCTATAATTTTTGCAAATTGTTCTTCTATTTTTCTTCTATTTGTTGTAACAAATAATTTCTGAATTTGGTTAAGATGACAAATAGCCAGAGAACACTTGCCATATCACAAAGGAACAGGTCTTCCTAATAGATGGCAGCCCAGCTTTCTTGTTGTCACAGATATGGTCACTACAGCAGGAACAAGTGGAAAACAAACGTGGTTCATTTTACTTTTCAGCTATGCAAGCATCAGTGCGAGACTGACTGCATTTTTTGTTCAGTTCAAATGGGCTAATATTTTGTGTAAATCTTCCCCCAGAGTGTCAATCCCAAATTTTATGATGTGAGCTCTTTTCCTTTTCTGTATTTTTGGTGGTGTTTTAGTAGAAAAATAGGAGAGGCTATATGAAGAACTCTTCATTATATAACGATATCTTAAACCTGGAAGCCTTCGCTACAATGATCATTTGGCCTTTTGCAATTATTTTTTTCAAAGCTGTCATTATTAATAAGTGGAACAAATGAACACTCTTTTGTAATGGTTTTTTTCCCTTGAAATGGCCCAAACACTTCATAAAATTGTCCTGTTATTTTTAAGACCTGAAATCTTAGACTAACTTTGTGGTATCTTATTTTAACACTCTAAAATATATTCAGAGTAGTTCACCTCAACATGCTTGAATGCTGAATATTTTATGCTTGGACAAAGAGCAAACTGTAGGTCTTTCGCCAAGCATAGTCAATGCAGTTGAGTATGGGTTACCAAAAATGCTGAAGAATTTTTTTTCTATTTATTGTTATAGCTCAAATCCTTGTGTCTCTTGTAGGCTTTAAGTGACATAAATATGCATTTCCATCTGCACATCCTTGTCAGGAATAGTTCTGCTGGGAGGTGTTATGCCACCCAAGTACTTCCAGAATAGAGTCTGTTAATCCTGTTACCACTATAGAAACTCAGAGGAAAAGTCTACTCAGGCCACTACTGCAGCTGCTGTGGCTGTAAACGTTCCAGCAACCACACCCTGGGTACCAAAATGAAGCACAAGAAAACCAAATTCCTCAGTAGGAAAGGGAGACAGCATTCTAATCTCAGTGTATTACTTACAGTGACAGCCTCCAAACTTTTTACTGAAAACCATCACAGTAAAAAAGGGGGAAAAGAGCAAGCCCACATAATATATATACACATATATATGCCCGTATACCCAGACACAGTGGGCACCTATGCTCCCTACCTATCATATTAACTGTAATACACATAAAGCAAGCAAAAAGAGCTATTACATTAAGACATAGCAGTAGAAATAGATGCTGTAACTGCATTAGATAGACTTGTGACTCCTCCCAGGTACACATATGGCACTTTGGAAATCACTGGGCTAACCCTGTACCAGAAGGGCCACCAAGAAAATAAATCTCGAACCTCCTAATTAGGACTTTTGACAGATTCCATAATACAATTGGCCAGAGAGGGGGGAAAAGAATTATGAATAAGCACGTGGTTTGCTTTTCCATTCCCTCTCTCTCTCTTTATCTCTTAACCTTCTGCAGGGTGGCTTGACTTCTGGCCTCTCCAGGAATCTGAATTGACCTTATTTCTAGTCTATAGTTTAATAGGTACATCAAGATGGATACTAACCAGTCAAGGACCAGGGGCCTATGGGAAGCCTCCCAGGTCCATCAACTGATATCACCTCGCAAACTTCATTACTCAAAGACAAGTACCAGCTAAATAAACCAAGTCATTAGCAGTTCAACAAATATTTTCCAACAAGAATTTATTATATGAAAATACAGCATATTTTAAGTGTCTAATTCTACATAACAGAAGAGCTTTCAGAATTACCCAGAATCTAGTTGTGGAAAAAAAAATCCACAGAAAGGCTAGAAATGTACATATGGAAAAACCTACACTTTTGGGTGACAGACTGTTTATTCAGCTGTAGGAAACTGGACACTTGAATCCAAATTCCTTCCCAATTGATAAAAATAAATTATTTTAATGGTAAAACCTAGAATTGGCCACAGAACAGTAGGCAAATTCTTTCCAATTACTGTCATTATTAGTAAAAATTTTGGCACAATCTCTCTGGAAGGCAATTAGCAAATTATATTAAGAACTTTAGAGATCTGGCCCTTAGTTCAATAAGTGCTTGCCTGTGGAGTCACCTTATAGAAACAGATTCACAAAAATGACATTTATTTTGAGAATATTTATGATAGCAAAAACAAGAAACAATTGCCATTTTTTGTTGAGTGGGAATTAATGATTTATGACATACTATAGAAGTTATATATTCTTTGATCCCAATATATTGAGTACCTACTGTATGTTAGGGACTCTTCTAGGATATAGCAATTAATAAACACAGATAAAGCTCTAGTAGAGGCAGGATCTTAGTCAAGGAAAGGAGAGACATATAAACCATAATCAGGTAAGCAAATGAAATATTTTTGGAATACTAAAAAGCACTTTGAAGAAAATGAAGCTGAGTGACAGGACAGAAATAATTGGTATTGAGGGGTCTGTAACCACAAAGTACAAGGATCTCTCAACTCTGGCACTACAGATATTCAAAACCACGTTCTCTATGGGTTTTGGCAGTCAGTAAAGGGAGTTCCTGTGCACAGGATAATGTTTCGCAGCTTCCCTGGCCTTTACCCACAAAATGCTAATAGCATCCACCCTATTTATGATAATGAAAAATGTCCCTTTGAGAGGCATAATCTGCCCCAACTGAAAACCCTTGCTTTAAGTTGTGAAAGGGAAGTCTTCTCAGAGAAGATAACATTTTACTTAAGACTTGAGTATGTTTTTAATAATCCCTAGAATGTAGGGAAATGTTTATGGTGTTATGGCAAAATAAATAATATACTGAATAAGATTCCAGTATCGGGTTTTGAGAACTCTACATAGACAGATCGTATGCTGTGCTGATTAGGAGCATGGACTTGGATTTGGGCCACCTTAGTTAAAATCCCAGCTCTACTATACAACAATTGTGTGCTTGTGGCTAAGCTATTTTATATCTCTGTGCTCCTCTGCAATCATGGGAAAATGGGGGTGACACGAGTAGTGGTATCATGTAGGGTTGAGACAAGTATTAAATTGGTTCGTATATGAAAAGCTATTAAAAGAGTGATACAGCTGGGATCTATTATATATTTTTATTCTAAATTTATATATTATTTGAAATCACAATATATAATATTAATTAGGCATTCAAACATATTGATACATTAATATTCGGATTATATTCTACTATACCCTAATTCAGTATAATATTTGCTAATTAGAATATACTAGAGTCGAATTTTCATGTAAATTAGAATATACATGTATTTTAATTCTAAATAGCATACATATACTTCCAGATGTTTCCATTTTTGTTAAAAGAACACAATGTATAAAATGATAATATTATAGATTTTTGTGTCTTTTTATGATTTTTACAGTATTGCATACAAACACATATTTTGCTTTCAAATAAAAATGAAGATCAGTATGTATTTTAGAGAAAGAATCTTGTAGACTCTCAGCAGGACCAACTGGCATACTGGGAGTGGAAGAGAAGGGCCAAGAAGAGGCAACTAGCAAACACCTCCTAGGGATGGGTCCATCGTCTCCTGACAGCTGAGACACAGCAGCTCAAATCTGTCAGTCAGTCCATCAGGCGTCTGGAAACTATTCTTTCTGCCAGACACCATACAAGGTATTGGGAAACTGAAGATGATTGGAGCCTGTGTTCCTGGAAGAATTCACCACAAAAAGGGAAGAAAAATACTCCACAGTTCATCGCAGTACAGAAACTGAAGGCAGGGCTACACTGAGGCTATCAGTCCTGACCTCTGAGGCTGGCCTGTTCATTTCTACTGGGGTCACAGACAGGGACTCCTGTAAGAAGATTCTTGCCCTGGACTGGAGGGATAGGGTTGGAAGTTAATCATTATTTATCAAATAGGTGTTCTGCCATGAGCACACATATTGGTGTCTCCAATTCAAAGCCAGAGCAGTTAACCAAGAGGAGGACAATCAGGAGGAAAAAGAGTTAATCCACAGAGAGTCCCTGATTTCCAAGGCTGTTGAGATGTAAAGTTTGATGGCCACAGGGATTAGAAGACATCAGTAAGATTCAAGGGGTAGGTCTCTCTCTTACTGGCTGGGTCATCTTGGGAAAACACTAAAACATTCATCCACTTCCTCACTCACGTACCAGTACCACTGTACGTGTTTTGCAAAGTGTGTGTAAGCTTCAGATGTGTTAATGTACTTAAGAGACTTTAAGTGACATTCCAATAGTTGGAATGAATAAATTGTAGAAGTTTTAACATAATAGAGACTTTTTTAAAGTAATTAGTTGGTAAATTTTAACTTTACATTTAAACGTTGGCAGAAAAAAAAATGAAAAACCAACTGTACATGTAATTCCAATGCTGCATGAGTTTACAGCCTGATAGACTTCATTATTTCAGAGCCCTAAACCTTTACTAATCCAAGTACATCAAACTATAAAAACTGCTAATCAATTTTTTTCCTCGAGTAACAATCGTTATGTCCTGAGACACTTTGTATAAACATGAATTGAAGGTATCTGTAAAAAAATGAAATGGAGACTAATAATTGCAAAAGGTTTTCGTGTCTGAAGAAGATTCAAGCATCTCTTGGGAGTGAAATGTTCCTTGTTACCAGCTTGTGATCTGGCTATAAAAGTATATCTCTTAGCCGATAAAGGTACAAAGGCTAGTGGTGTGATTACATGGAAGAGACAGGCCAAAAAGAAACAAAATCAAAGCAAAATAACAACAAAACAGTTCAATCCCAAAGGACTGAAGTTGTTTTCCGGTGTCAGGAAGCCAGGGGAGGGGACTCTCGTCCACCTTCCATACTCAGTTCTTTCCCTTTAATCCTTTTCACCTTCAACACTCACTGCTATTATTTCTGGAGAAATAATAAACCTTTGCCGTTTCCCAATTTTCAGAACAGATTTACTAAGGTTGATTGAAAAGGCTTAAAATGTGGTCCTGCCATAGTCCTCGATAAACATTTCATCTGCCAGTTTTGAGGCTAAGTCTTAACTGAAGGACTACAGAAGACAAATCAAGACAATGATATTAAAACTACTACTTTAACTTGAAAGCCATTAAAGGACATCTTTCAGCCAGAGCTGACATTTGAAAATTACAGAAAAACATGTCTAATATATTTATTTGTTCTCCCAAAGTGTTAGATTTAATGAACTTAAAGTTTTGTTTTATCCATCTAACAGGCTGAATATTCTGTGCTTACTTACTTTTATTCAGTTCAAAAAGGTGACGATACTTTAAGAAGCCTACATCAGCTAAGGAAAATTATCTGTCAGCATTAGCATTCAGTTTTCACAAAAGCAAATATGGTCTTCTTGAAAATATAGCTTCTCTGAGTTATCAATTACTTTTTATTTTGCTTTTATCGATGCTCAGGAATCCTTACCTTCCCAATGTTTTCTGTCTTTAGCTACAGTAATCCATTTTCCAAATATAAGGATAATAGTGATATGCACATTTAGAAAGGTTGATCTGACCCTTCTAATAACTTTTATCATGCTTAATCGTGCTAAACAATTTTGTATACTTGTGTTTTCTATGAAGTTGTGGAGAATATAGGCATATATTCTAACAACAAAAAAATCATTTCTAAAATTTCTAAAATTATCATATTTAAAAGTAACTTTTTTTCCTGTATAGTGTCATTTCCATTAACTACTTTTACTAACCATAATAATTTGTTAATGGTTTTACGGCTTATACCTTGAAATGTCACTTGTCTGCCTTGATCTGATATCAACCAAAGATAATTACAGCACTAAATTCTAAGCCACAGCATAGTTTAAATGCATGGGAAGATATAATTCATCCATATAGTTTTAAAAATGGCCCATACATTTGAAATACACACTCACTTTAAATGTTTTGATCTTGAACTAAAATTAAAATCACTCTGCCTTAAAGGCTTATCTAAAAATATCCATATATGTTCTTGGAGTTTATCACTCCAAAGAAAATGTTAGCAACAAGCTACTTGTTTGGAGAGCAGTAGAATTGGTAAATTAATTGAGAACAAGAGCATGAGAAAATATTCAGGTAATAGTGAGCTATTAACATATATTATGTGTGTGCAAGACAGTGTATTTATGTTTTACTTCACTTTTGTTTTATGAGTAATATGACCAGAAGAATATGGTTCAAAATATCATCTTGAATGTAGTGTGTGAAACATCTTAAAGAGAGTTATCACCATGTGGAGTCTGATGACTGCCCACAGAATCCAGATTTGAAGATGCAAAGGATGGAAATGATAAAAACAAGAGCTTAAAAGAGACTTAGAAAGAAGAATAAAAAAAAACTCTTAATTACCTTGATGGAGGGATAGGGCAAGTCAAACAATAGCTTTCAAGACTAGGGAATTGGAAAAACAACAATACAACCAAGAGAAGTTGAATTTTGGATTCTCCAGGTAATAGCCAGTCTTATCCAGTTCGGAAGAAGAATAAAGAGTTTAGCAAAAAAGATGTAAACACAAAAGATTTGGCTGGCAACCCCTATAAAATACCTAATGGTCAGGAACAAGTGTGAGATTGCAAATTGTGTTGACTGGAGGCCTCTTAATCATGACTAGTCATTATTTTTCTTTGACTTCCTCAGTGGTTAGCAGGGGAACCAGGCAGGGAGTTCATGCTTAGTAAAAGTTGTCTGGCTGGCAGCTGGTTGGCTGGTTTTTTTAGATTTAGAGAACAATTTCACAAAGAAAAGAACTAAGGTATGAATGTGAACAAATACGATTTCTGAGGGTAGGGTAAAAAGAAAGGACAATGAATAAGCAAGTCTTAGAGAATAAAATACTGAAGAAGCAAGAGGAAAAAGGAAGCAGATAAAAGAGGTCAAATCACTAAGACAACTAAGGCAAAAAGATGAGGGTAAGAAGGGAAGATAAAGGAAGGGAAGGGGTGGGCAAAGGAGGAGGGGAAAGGGAAAAGAAGTGGGAAAGAGAAAGGAAAAGCACAAACAAGAATAGAAGCAGAGGACCCATGCGACTTATTCGTAATTCTAGTGTCATATCTATAAAAACTCAAATAGAGAATATATGGATAAAGAAATTACAAAGTCACATTTAGTGAGCAAAAAATAAAAAGCATTAAAATGTTTCCTTAATAACTTACAGTAAATAAATGAATAGCTCCTGTCACAGTGATTCATCGATTGCGTCTGGGCACTCAATAAATGTTAATTGAATTAAATTAATAACATTTGCACAGCAGTAATAAAAAATTAATTAACTGTCTATCTTTCTGTTACTTAGTTTATGCCCACTGGTTCTTGCAATTACTTCTAACCCAAACATGAATTTTCTATTTCAATGATTTTCAAGATATACTTTAATTCTTTTCTAAGAACTACAGATGAGATCCTAATTTTTGTCCTAATTTTTTCTGTTAAAAATTATTTCCTCTGAGTTAATGTCAAGAACTATGTATAACAAACCCAAATATAGTTTCACAAGTTCCTTAATTCCACAATAGTTTTCTCTGCAGAAGATGTGATACCATTTTTTATGTGCTTCTCGTTTTAGCTTATGCTACTTTATAATATTTTGGATACAAAGTCAAGCAACACCATAAAGGCAAGAATCTAGGGGAATTATTGTTAGTGCCCCATCTATAAAAAAGGGAAGATTTCAGTAACATTCACCAAAAATTGTGACTCACTTCAGATGTCAGGATTCTGGGTTGAACAGACTGGTTCTGAAATGTGTGTATGTCAGATGATTTTTTAATGAGCAACAGATAGCTGACACTGGGGAATGAAAAAAAATAAAAATATAAACAGAGATACAGAATTAAAATAACTTTATGAATGGCAGTTCAACTTCTCCATAAAATTCCCTCTGTACAAGCTTAGTGTGCTCCAAATGGTTGCTTAATGTAGCACACCACTTACATTCAAATGCTATAGTTAAAATTGTTACAAAATTAAAAAGAGAATCGTGTATCACTTGGCTTTATACTATATTCTCTGCATGTTCATACATCCCAGTAACCTCTATCCAACTTTTTTTGTTACTGAATTACTTTGTGCCGAAGCAATTTAAATTACATGCAGCCCAGTTAAGTGTGATCATTTGAACTGATTGTTAATTAATCTGTTAAGTACATAGTTGCTGCAATCTCTATGCTCATCAAGGTTTCGTTTCTATCAAGTCATTCCGAACTGCTGCTTAACGCAGGGTACAAAACAGCTGTAGCTGAACTGGCAGGATTCCCTGAGCGTGTAAGCTGTTCTACCTGTAAATACCACTCAAGCTAAGTTATTTTCAAGACTGCATTTGGGGACACGTCTCAGGATTTAGGGTGCAGAGGATTTTGATGATGTGAAGTCTCAGTGGTTAAGAAGCTAAGAATAAGCGAGAAATAGGTTGAATAATCTGAAAAATAAGAAGTAAGCTGATGGGATTCACTAATGCTAGGTTTGAATACCGGTTCTAAGATTGACCAAAGAAGGATCTTCGAGCAACTTATCTAAATAAGTGCTCTAGGCCTTGATTAGTCTCATTTATCTGTTAACTGGAGGGATACAAACTTTGACTTTTACTTTCTGTTCAAGGATGCTAAGGGCACCTACATCTGTCTTTGGGATGCTTATGTCCAACAAGGTATATAAGTGGCAGGAGAATTGGGATTAAAGTACATGCAACACACAATAGTGTAAATAGTGATTTACAGCTTGGTGATTTTGTCTCACAGGAGAAATATGACAATGCCTACAGATGTCACAATGCATGGGGATAGGTGCTGTTGGTGTCTAGTGGGTAAGGGACAGGGATACAGCTAAAGATCCTATAGTCTCCCTCCCCAGGACCAAAACAAGAAAAAATTATCTGGCCAAGTATCAATACTGCTGTAAGTGGACTAAGGCATTATGCTCACTCTTTGTAATATTACCTGGAGCTATTATTTTCAGTATGATCACTGTACCATTAATTTGGTGAACCTCTCTTGGGCTAGAAGCATTTTCTCAATCTGTTGACCAATTCTACTTCAGTATGCAGTAGTACATTAATTGCTGTCAACAATAGATGTTTCCTTGAACTCCTATTTTTGCCAGCCTCTTTTAGGGTAGATTAAACCCCGACCAAGAGACTTAAAGCCAGAAGCATATGGGAAAGGGATAAGATTAAACATTGGTAAAAACTAAGGCTGTTTGAAAAACCAGAAAGAAACAAAAATGGCCTAAGATGACTACATGTAAGATTGTTAAGTCTGGTGGCGGTTCAGAGCCTTCAGAGAGTGACCTTCCCATTGACTGGTTTCTGAGAATCACTGACTCACAAGTCTATAGGAGGTTTTCTCCTCTCTGCCACTCTCATGAGTAGGAAATGGGGAGGAGGGGGTCCCAAACTCGTCTGCATTTTGGAGTCACCTGGGTGTTTCAAACATCCTCCAGGGAGTGTGATTTAATTAGTCTGCCAGGGAAGAAGTTGCCTGAACTGCCAAAATTCCAAATTTTTAGATTTCTCAGGTGATTCTACTCTCCAGAAAAGTCTGAAAACCACTGCCCTAGAACCAAGTAGAGATTTTCATTTGGCCCAAATGAAGAAGCAGTTTTATAATAGACAAGGAAATGAACTTAGCAAGACACATTTCTTGTATAGAGCTGGATAAACATGGTAAAATCAGACCAGGTGGTCAATCATATATCTCAGTCAGTGAGGCCTGTTGAATTAGCCAGGCAATGGGTAGCTATAGGAATGCAATTCCCCAGAACACATCTTTACACCCACCCAGTAATACTGCCAAATCACCATGACTGTTGCCCATTTAGGTCTTAAAATGTCCCTGGGAGTCAGCCCACCTGCATTTTTGAGAATACCACCTTCACTTTCCTCTTTTCCTCATCTTAGGACTCTACTTATTGGGTAAGTCACAGATTAAGGGCAGCCCCATTCAGTCTGGTCCTCTCCCTAACAAGCCTTCACGGACGCTTCTCTCACGCATTCCTAAGTACTGCAGCATATGCAGTCACTTCTGCTAACTCTTTGGATGCTTAAGAAGGTCAGGAACCATTCCCATTTCGGTCATCACTGCACCCAAACACTCAGTACCTAACAGTAACGGTCAGCCAATTATGTAGCATGCTGGTATGAATATAGGAGCTCTAAAATACATGCATTATGTGGGCCTCCTCAGCATTTCCTATGCCTCGTCAAAAACCAGTCTTGGCCAGGGGCTTTGCCAGAAGTGCTCTCAACATCTCTAACAACCGTGCCCGATAATTACATAGAATAAAGCATGTTCCCAAGAAGTGCACTCCCCCCAGTGCCAAGTTGGCAGCTACCTGAGCCTGAGAAAAGGGTAGCAACACAGTATCACTGAGGTAGAAGTTGGAATGAGTTTATAGACTATTCATCTATATCCCCTTCTTCTCTTAAAATGAAGGAAGCTGATGTTTGTAGAAACAAACAAACAAAAAAAAACAAGGTGACATGATTGAAATCATGAAAATTACTCAGCCATACATCCCAGTACTAAGACCTCTTTCCTGCTTCTCAGATCCATGCCACACTAGGAAAGAATGTGAACAGCATACTCTGAGATGTTTTGGATCCAAGTAAATGAATTCCTTGACTGTCCTACTCATAAAAAAAAAACTATAGTAAGAATGCATATTACAGATTAATATTACGGGCAAAACGTAACATGAATAAGGTTTTATCATTATACTCTTCTTATGTTTCTTCATAATTATTCTGATCAATAGTGCTTCATTCCTTTTAATAAGATTTTATTTTTATCAAATCTGTAATGTGAATTTTTCTGTGAATTTCCACTCTTAGATCACTAGGTAAACTCCAGTGTGTTTGTGTATGTGTTTTCTTTTTTTATCTAGATATGCAACTCACAAATGAAAAGCATGCAGACGAGAAACCCATTAATGCTATCGTTATAAATTCAGTATCTGAATTCAATATCACAGATGGACCAGCCAAGGAAACCCCCAATGAGAAAAAACTGTCAGAATCCAGCACATCACTGCCCTCCCTTGAAGAATGCCAAACGAAATTTTCCTACCTCCAAACTGATACTTCAGTTCATCAGAGAGACACTGATGGTATGTTTCTCAGAATTCCACCCATCTCTAAATAAAGCTCCCAACCCCCAACCCCTGTAAAATCACCACATATGCTGTTAGGAAAAAAAAAGACTTTATGAATATTAAACAGGATGACTTCCATTTGAAAACCCTGGTGAGTGACACATGTCAAGGTCACTTTGCAGTTATGAGGTGCTTGGCAGATTGTTTGCTCTCAAAACAGGGAATCAGAGGCAATGTGTTTTAAATAGCTTGAGTAGGGAGGGCAGAATCATTCTTGTACGGAGCTGTGAAGCAGATAAAGAAATGTGGCAAACTTCTTACTCCTCTTAGATACGGAACTATTCAGCTTGTGGCTCTAGGAAGACAGAAGAAGACAGAGTAGAACTGTATTAAAATATGGAACACAGGAATACAGACTATACAAAATTCTTCCATTAGCAATCTCTGAAAAAGTGTTAGTTTCTCTAGGTAGTATCACTTTCTAGGCATTCTGATCAGTGCAAATCTAGACCAAACCATGCTGTATATGACATCAAGAGACACTCCATTTGCAAAGCCAATTTCAAATTGACTTGATGCTAAACAATCACAATCAAGCTTAAAACTGTGGACTCCACACTATGCCATATGAAATGTAACTCAGTTAACTGTGCAATGACCTTTATGGGAAATGTAAGCCACTCGTGAGTTCTGTAACATTCGATATACACATTTGCATTTAAAGAAGTCCTGGAGTTTGTGAGAGGAAAATGTAATGGGATATGATTGTTCCTGATCTGAATTTCAATTCACATTTAATTTTAAAAATAAGAGAAAAAAATTAAGTAAACTTTTTATAAAAGCACCTTCGGGGTCATATTAGTTTAGTGCTTGCCTCTGAAGTTAAGTTTTACAACAGAAATGTGCAAGCTTCATTTTTGTCTGTGGCATTTTAGCCATTTTAGAATCTCAGTCTCTCAGTTATATAGTAAGACTAAAAACCCACCATGGGGCGTTCTGAGGATCGCATGAAATAACAAGCATAAAGCAACCAGGACAGAAATTGGCACATAGTAGAAAGTAAATTTTAGGTTAGTCTGTAACTAAAGTCTTAGGAAGGACAGAGAAGCCTTCCAACATGCTGTAAGTATTGTTTCCTGTGCAAATGTTGCCACGGTCGTTGTAGATTAGAAAGTACAGACTTGACTGCCTGTAGTTGCTTAGTAGAGAACGTGAATAATGAAGTAAATGGAAATGAACAACAGAGACTGGTGAGGACCGAAGAGTGTATGTCTAAGGGTCACTGCTTTTGCCTAGTTCCACCAGACTATTATTGCCAGAGGAAAAATAGGCTCAGAGTTGCCTCGACGTTTTCAAAGAATAGCCAAAGGTTAGGATTGTAATGTGACATTTCTAAAATTTTCACTGTTGATAACTCACTCTATCTATTGTATGGAGCCCAAGATGTTCCCAGTGTTGTATCTTTGGGCTACCATTTGCCTATACACTATAGCCCCCATCAAGGATGATGCTCATATTTCTAGCTTTTGTACAGATTAATGCCAAAAGCAAGCAAGGCGGGGGGGTTCTCTGCAAAAGCATTCTGACACTATAGCATTTCACTAGTTCACGCTGATGATCCACAGATGTTGCTCATCTTGGGCATTAGGCTAATGGCCCCAGAATTGGGAATTTCTCTTGTATAAACCTGTAGAGAAAAACAATGTCCCCAAGAATCGCTCCAGTCTATCCCATCAGGGATCCTGGGAGAAGAAGGGCAGGCCAACTAGCATGAGATCTGAACCTTTGTGTTCTCAGGGAAAGGCCAAAATGACTACTCCATTAAAATACTCAAGGGCCCCCAAATTAACACGTTACTCAGTTCAAAAGCACAAGGGAGCAAATGTTAAAATTAAGTTGTTTTCTAAAGGCCAGGATTGAGGCCAGTGTAACCCAGGAAGTTCAGGTTTTAAACTGATGGCACAGGTAAGAAACCACCATGCTTTGCTCCCCTCATGACAATTTCCCCAGTGAGGGAAGAGCTTTTGGTACCTGCACAAAAGAGAGTAGAAAACCCAAGTAAGGACCACAGATAGTGACACAAAATTCTCATCATCTATCCTCAACAGCAAAGACAGAGGAAATCAAGAGTTAAATCAGCCTTGCTCCATTTTAGAGAATTTTTGATAGTAATTAATTTAAGGATGCAAAAATTGAGAACTGGGGTCATTGTTTGTACTGAGATAAATACAGAAATATCTTTCAGGAACAGCAGGGAAAACAGAAGGGAAAAGAGAAGACTGTATTCACTTTCATGTAGTTTGTGGTTAATTTATCTTCAAATGTACAAATGAGTGCATAGGAGTGGATGCTTAATTGCTAATATCTATTATTTATATACATTGCCCTACTTAAAACAGGATGGAAAAGCCTCACACATGCAGATTTTGTAAAATGTGTTGCATCCATTAGCACAGTTCATGGTGTGTGCTCTGATGGGAATTTAAAAGGATCTTTACTGCACATCACACACTATGTGCGGCAACATTATTATTAAATTGTGGTTCATCATGTGTGGTCCCCTTCCCAGTAAAATGGAAAAAGTCCAAAGAACCGTCTGCACCTGCTTTTGTCTCCACATTATTGATTGCAAAAGCATTCCTGGGGATTTAAAAAAAAAATCAAGCTACACAGGATATCATGAAATAAAATCCTTAAAAATAATCCTGAGAATATGCCTAATTGATGTATAATTTTGAATTTGAGATATCTCATCCAGGTGAAAAGGAAAATCATAAATACACAATACCTCAAAAGAATAGCCTTAATTACACCATGGACTACTGAATAAAATGATTACATTTTCTACACTGTAAATTTCAGACAATTAAATGCAGCAGTGTCACCTTATAAAATGTTTCAATTTTATTATTATTTCAGTTCATTTGCTCAGAAAAAAACGTAAGCACAAATTTACTAAGTATCACCCAAATCCAGTCATTCCAGTTTTAAAGAATTGACTTGGACGTTAGTTGTGCTTGTCTGAACTTAAATAGATTTTGACATATTTAAGCAGCTATTAAAAGTGAAAACATTGGGATGATACTCCAGGTAGAGAAAAGCATTCAGTCACATTTTATTTACTCCTGATCTACATTACAGACAAGCTTTTAAGAATATAATGTTTGGGAAGTAGGAAACTATTTTTATACTTGTGAGCCAGAAACTTTTAGTAATTAGTCAGTCATTGAGTCATGAAACTCATGATGACGCTGAAGTCTCCAGTAGGTGCATGAATGCCTCAGAAGACTGGGTTTGGGCCAGGTCCATCTGGACTTTTGTTTACTTGGTTTATTTGGCTTGCCGTACTAGGGATAGAATTCAGAACCCCTGCACTGAGCTACATCCCCAGTGCTTTTTATTGTGAGATACATAGCATCTCACAAAGTTACTAAGTTGCCCAGGTTGGGGATCAAACTTGTGATGCCTGCCTCATCCAGTGCTTTTTATTGTGAGATACATAGCATCTCACAAAGTTACTAAGTTGCCCAGGTTGGGGATCAAACTTGTGATCTGCCTGCCTCAGCCCCCCAGAGGCCTACACCACCACATTCAGCTGTGGCTCCCCTTTCTTTCTTTTCTTTTTCTTTCTTTCTTTCTTCTTTCTCTTTCTTTCTTCTTTCTCTTTCTTTCTCTTTCTTTCTTTCTTTCTTTCTTTCCTTTCTTCTTTCTTTCTTCTTTCTCTTTCTTTCTTCTTTCTCTTTCTTTCTCTTTCTTTCTTTCTTTCTTTTTCTTTCTTTCTTTCTTTCTTTCCTTTCTTTCTTCTTCTTCTTCTTCTTCTTCTTCTTCTTCTTCTTCTTCTTCTTCTTCTTCTCTTCTCTCTCTCTCTCTCTCTCTCTCTCTCTCTCTCTCTCTCTCTCTCATCTTGCTTTGTTTTAGGGGGGAAATATTATTTATCCAGGATCACTGCTGCAAGAACTATATATTTACTACATTAGACAATGATCCCAAAGGTACCAGAGGGTGTGTTTCTAAAGTTGAATGATGTTGCAGGAGCTACATTGGCAGCTCTAGATGCCTCTTGTCTCTCTTCTTCCTACTCATGAGTGGGCATCATGGTAGTAAGCCAGAAAGCTGGAGGAGAGGTGGGGGCTCAAGAAATACAGACTTGTGACCATGAGGTGTACCTCGGGTATGTTTGTGGAATTCCCTTGCATTGTTATCTGTTCTATCATAATTAAACATGGTTCTTTCTCATTAGACAGGTTCTCCCTGTTAATTAGCCAATCCCCAGGTATACATTTATCACCTCTGGAAACTGCATTAATTCTTCAGTATCATTAGGGTATCACCACTTAGCACATTACCATCCTAGTATCCTAAAAATACCACAGGAATATAAATAGGGAATGAAGCAAACCTAGGGGATTTTGTCCTAGCCTCTTGATCACAGACAAATATCACTTTGGGTTCAGTGGAATCCAGATCTCCAATCCACCTCAAACCACCTTTATGCCAGATTTAATAAGTGGAAAAGCCAGATGTACACTCTGACATCAGAGATTAGAGCCACTGCCAAGGTGCCAGGTGCCCAACAGAGGACTTCCTGTGCAAGGAACTTGTCCTAAAAGTGCTAGAAGAGCTGAAAAGCCAAGTACCATGAACAGTAAGGCAACCCAGAACTTAGCGACCACAAGAAGAGTCTATCCTGCTTCCCTGTTTGCTTCCAGAGCACAAATAGACCGCTGCTACTGGTAATGGCTTTAAACCACTAACCAGTAACCATTCCTAGACAGATCACCAGTGACTGCCATTATCCAGAGCCATAGGGAAAGAGATGTCCAGGCATATAAATAGATGAACTGGACACCACGTAAGACTGCAGGAAGACATCAGGAGAACCAGGCTGAGCTTCCCAGCCTCCTGGCTCCTCTTGCTAGCTCAGCCAGAAACCAGTAAGGGAATCTGAAGAAATGGATTTTGTCAAGCCTCCAGAATCTAGATCGGTGCAAGACCAAAGCAGGGAAAGGAAAGGAAAGCAGACCTTAAGTAAGTCACCAGGGTCTTGCACCATATTCACAATGGGCAAGAAGAGAATATAAGTGTGTTACAGACAGCAGGCCAACTTCATTATTCAAAAGTCTGGATGAGACAGTCTGGGTCCACTTACTGTGTTTCTTGGAGGGATGCCTCTTAAACTCTGAGCCACAGTCTCATCTATAAATAGGAATGATAGCAGTATCACTGAGTATCATTTTGAGACTTGTATGAGAGGCACATAGTATGAGGGACTGCAGGATGGCTTTCCGTTAGTTAAGAACACACAGATCAGTAGAACAGAGGGTGTTTGGATCCAGGCTTTGGATCCAGAAAGAATGAGATGTGAATACCTACTCTACCACTTTATGGTGGGGAGGACTCAGTGACAGGCTCTGAAACCTAGTATTTCATCTAAAACTAGGGATCATGAAACATATTTACCTCTTTGAGACAATCACTGATTTATTCATTCAGCAAGAGATATGGCTTTCTACCTCCTGTAACTTAGATTCTAATGGAGGAGAAACTAGGTAAGTTAATACCATCCTGTGGTCCATGTTATGAAGAAGAAAAATAAAGCAGGGTGCTGTAAGAGTTTCAGCAATGATATGATTTAGAGAGAAGGTGTTTTAAACAAGAGACCAAAAAGTCTCAATAGGAGTTGGGGGAAGCTGGGGGAAGGGGGTGCAATATGCACAGGAGGTACAATATATGCACAGGTTGTGAGCTAGATTCATTCTAAATACCGAAATTCAGCCAGTGCAGCCATAGCACAGCAAGGAACAAAGTGGGTTCAGAAGTCAGAGAAAGCGGCATGAGCCCAGGCCGATAGCCTAGACCAGGGAATCAAGACTAGAAGGAAAAATAAGTCATTCTAATTTAAGATGAAAAATACCCAAGAAGGGATGAATTGGAAGCAGAATGTCCTCAACAGGACGCTCCTGCTGTGGTTCGGACATCAGCAGATGGGAATCAGAACCATGGTGGCTCTGCGGGTGGATTCCAGGCTTGAATCTACAGGATGCAGGGAGGAGCTAGGTGGGGAGGGCTATGAGAAAAGGAAAATGACAAAAACCGATTTGCAGCTGTCCAATGAATGCATTTGTGTGTTCAGGAGCCACTCATAAGGGAAAACTATAGGACTGACACATGTGTGGGAAAGAGGAGAAGGTCCCAAGTCCAATTTAGCCTTGGTGAGATACTTTGCAGGCAGTGCAAAAGAGACATGAAGCAGGCAACTGCGTGCATGCGTACCCTTTGGGATGGGCCAAGAGAAGGGATGCTAATCATAGAACATCATGTTTATTAAATATTATAGCCCTGGGAATGATGTTCAGCAAATATATTCACTCAGGAGGAGAGGAAGTCCAATGCTTGTTACTTTTGCGCAAACAAAAATTGGGCATAGGCAAAAACAATTTTGCCTGCTCATGTCGATTTATTTAATACACCTTTCAAGAAAAGTATGGAACACACTTGAAAGTTTGGAAAAATCTGCTTTCAATTCATTAATGTTACCATGTTTTCAGGGGGGCAAGCGGCTCTGCCTTTTATAACCAAATAAAAAGGACTGATTTAGAAACAGAAAAGTGGGGGCTCTACTCTCAGGAGCAAAACAGAGAGGTGGAGGGTCGCAAATGCCAACTTGGCCAAAGAATTAGGCCAAAACCTTTTTCTTCTTTTGTAAATAAAAGCTGCGGTACACATCCGAAGAAGCAGAGACCTCCAGAGTCTGCCAATCTGAGAAGCTGGAAGTGCAACTGGATCTCAAGGCTGCATGCCCTCAGGGAATTATAAGATGATTTTACAAAAAGTTTCTTCACACTCTAGTGAGAAACACCAGCTCCTATCCTTATACTCACCCCGCTCCCTACCCTGCCCTATCTCCCTACCCTACTCTATCTCCAAATGAAACTTACAGCCTTGCGTGTGTAAAGGATAGAATCCAAAAGGTTCATTTTTATATGGTCACGAGCCTCAGTTTCTTGAGCCCATAGCCCAAGGGATCACAGAGTATTGGTTTGGAATTATTTTCTACTGAGAACTTCTTCTTTGCCAGGGGCTGCTATAGTAGCAGTCTTGGCACTGGTAAAACTCGATGAGGTTGTATGCCCCACATTTTTGACCACCAACATGCCCTCTTCAGAAAAGGCTAGGCAAAATACAGTCTATGTACTATTACTAACGTACTCCTGAATTTTTGTGGGTGGTTTGTGGTGACTTATGAGATATGAGCGAGTTGGCCATATGCTGGAAGCTGGCGTTCAGGGAGTAAAAATACACCCAGTCTGGCAAAGAGATGAGTACGTACCCCACAGAGGTATTGTGAAGCATGCTGCCTAAACTATAAATACTGAGTAATGACCACAGCACCTGCAACAATATACGGCAATTAGAGTAGTCGTACAGTCATGGCATATTTTTTTTACCATGATCTTAGTGAGAAGAAAGAGAGGGAGGGAGACAGGGAAGGAAAAAGCAAGGAAGATTTCTCTTTACCTAAATTCAGGATTCACTTTAGAACTTTACAGTGTTTTTCAATAAATTAAAAGTTTTCTTCAAAATTGTTTCTTTCCTGGGTACCTTCTGAGGTTTCCTTTCTTTTAAAGATTGTCAAACATGTGAACAATGAAAGAAAAGACATTTTCTGGAATACTGTTGGAAGAAAGTGAGTGGGGCTAGAAGATCACTCAGACTGGAGCATGTGATGTACAGGGGACAGTCTCTGCATGCTTGCACAGTCTGCACTGACTGAAGATGGAAACTAAAATAATCAGCATCCTTACTGGGAAAAATAGATCCTCACGAAAGGCAAACTTTGATCAATTGATAAGCCCATCTGGAGGGGAAATTTCCCTCCCATTCATGCTAGAATGTTACTTTCAACCATCAACAGTCTTTCAGATCACTAATTTTAATTAATTGGAGGACATATCATTGGGCATAATCAACAAGGCCGAACACTTACCTACACTTTTACAAAAACACGCATATAGTTTGGAGACTTTTTAAACATGAATAGGTTATAATTTTAACAGGAGAACTGCTACATCTTCTAGCTAATTCCCTTTATGGAAGCAAAAAAAATATAATAATCTATAACCCATCACAGCTGCTTGGCTAGAATTACCAATTACCTTCAATGCCTTTGAGATACTTTCCAGATTTTTACAAGTCTGCATAGTAAATTTTTAAATCACTTTTCTTAAAGAGGACTGATAAGATTTAAAACCTTTTAGGCATATGATGACGTATTTCACTTAAACAACTTGAATATAAAATCAAGGCTTTGCATAACTAGAGAAAAATGGAGACAGGAATCAAAAATAAAACACAACCCAAAAAGCTGTGATTATTTTAAAAAGCATTTATATTAAGTTTTGAAATGTGCTTTTCGCTTATATTTGAACATGGGTGTGGTAGATTTATGAGACTCAGTCAAGTAACAAAGCCTGGTAACAAGAAGCATGTCTGTAGTCTGTCTCTGTCCCCAACCCTAATCGCTCCTGCGGCCCCTGTATTTGGGGGGGCCTTGCTATTTTTCAGACAGTTGCCAAGTTTTCAGATTGGCTGATAATTGTGTGTCTTCCCTGAACCTCTGCAGGCAGAGTAAATAAAGGGGTTTAGAAAAGTGTCAGCACTTTAAGTAAGTAGATTACATGGAATCGATAGGAAATACTCAGGAAGTTAATAAAACAATTACTTAAGGGGAGAGAGTGGTGGCACAGGGTGGGAAGCTTGAAAGACTAACGGTGCACATTACCCCTAATGGGGATAAATAATTAAGAGCTGGCTATAAAGTCATCAGTACAGCTCCACACCTGCATGCTCCCATGCATAGCCCCACATGCTACTATTAATTTTCTTTATTCTTCATTTTACTATATTTTTGCTCCCGTATCACAATTATTTTTAATTGTACGTATTTTACGGGGCATAATGCGATACTTCCATACCTGTATGAAATGCATAATGGTCAGATCAGGGCAGTTAACAATTCCACTTCTTTAAACATTGTTTAAAAACTGGTGAACGCATCATAATTGCTTCTTCTTCCTTATGCAGGGGAATGCGCCTCCTTAATCCTCACCTGTCTGTTCTGCCAGTTTTGGGACTGTCTCCTGATGCTCCCTGACACGTGTGAAACCATGTGTGTCAGCCTGTGCTGCCCCTATCACAGGTACCACCACACGTCAGACGAGAGCCGCTCCTGCAGCGACTGCGGCTGCCACTGTGACGCAGACTGCAGCCTGTGTGAACCGTGCCACGAGACCAGCGAGTGCCTGGAGCTGGCCATGGAGATCTCAGAAATCTGCTACCACTGACGTGATGAAGGCACCACGCACCGGCAGTCCTTTTGGCCACGGTGGGAAATTCCACCACCACAAGGCCGAGATTTCCATGTGCCAAAATGCAAGGATGGTACACACTTCTGGGATGCTCTGGGCCATTTCATTCTGCACCGGTCTGGGAAGGTTAGCATCGTCAACTCAGTGATGTCCCTCCAAATTTCACAACCGCATGGCTCACTAAAAAATAAGATTCTTGATCATCCATGATGAACAAATCTTAAGTACCCCTTAAATGCCACAGGTACAAGATGTCTCCTGACTATAAAACAGCATGTTAAAACGCTTGGTACCCTTGAATTCCTCAGCTTGCATCAGGGACTCAACCTTGTTCACAAATTCAGGCCAAACGACTGCTTTGTTTTAGAATTGACACACATTAGCTCATCTTTCTAATGGACTCATGCATAAACATTACGCATTGTTGGTTATTATTAATAATGTATTGTGTAACATCGTTTTGTAATTAAAATTTTATTTCAACAGTCTCTTAAAATTCACTTATATGTACAGTTTGGGTAGGAAAGGGAATTAAATGAATTAGAAACCATGTTCCTGTAATTACAACAGATGTCTCTAAAACATCTCCAGTGAATTTTGAATCTGGTATACTTTAAAAGATTACTATAATTCTAGACTGTATTATTATATATCTATGACTATGTCATAACAGGTTATACATGTTCTTAATCTCTTACAGAAAGGCTCTTTATTCTAATAAGCATAAACGGGAATAATGTGCAAGTTTCAAGAAAATGATCTCTGACAATTCTTCATTTCCCTCATTTCTATTTGTCAGGTACATTAAGCAACAGGATATTAAAACAGAAGCAGTTCATTTTACTAAACTATTGCTTGTGTAGACATCTAAAATAAATATACACACAGGTTCTTATTCAATTCCAAATTTCATAATACAGCGTGCTCTTCAGAAGTCACAGTCATAATTTTTTCCCAATAAAAAGTAATTAATAATTAACATTAAGCACTTCTCTGTGCCTATGATACATTTTTGAAAAAGATGTGCTATGAGCTGTAAAATGATTTTTAATTCAAATAAATTAAAACAACAGTGCACATAGAAAACATATCTAGATTGCAGCTACTTTGGAATTTTCTTTCTTTTCTATAGACTTGATTGTATAGCTACAAGGGAAGTAAATTTCTCATTAATTTGCGTTTATGTCTTCCCATGGAGATAACTCATACATTCACTAAATATAAACAGCAGAATGGTATCATTAACCAAACCAAGAAGAGAAAAGAAAAGGGAGAGTTGAGACAGATTTTTGTGATTTAGGAAAAACAATAACAACAAACTCCAAAATACCTGTTTTTTTCCCAACTTGGGTAATTTCGGGCCAATACACGTGTTTTATTTCTGTAGTAAACTAGGACATTTTTCTAATTCTTAAGGAATTCCCCTAACACTGAAAACTATTAATCTTGAATTTTTTAAATGCTGCCTCTAGCAGGTAGTTAGCTGCTCTTGACTTGTTACTGACAGCCTCGTGCAACCATGGTTAATGCCAGCTTCACTTCTTTTTGATGATCATGTTGTTCACAAGCCACAGAGCATGAGAGAGCCTCCCACCTCTCCTGAAGCACTGCAGCCTCTCTGCCTTTTGGATGCTCAATCTCTACGTTCTGTGCATAGAACTTACAGGCTAAAAAAAAAAAAAAGAAAAGAAAGAAAATCTGTTGAACAGGAAGGGAAGCTAAGGCAATTCTTATCTAGTGTTCTCATACTTCACAAGAGGAAAAGAAGGCCCCAGGCAATGACCTGCCCAAGACCCTATCCCAGTAATATGGTAACTGGCGTCATTGATCAGGCCAGGCCATATGGGTAGTGAATATTTTGATCATTAGCCCCTTATTCTTTCTAATCTACCCACACTGTCAAATTAAGCAAAAATTGTGCGTTTCAAATTTGAATTGAATGCTTGTCAATTACAGACATAAAAATCACCAGGTCTCTTTTCATACTGTGGTCAGAATACTCCAAGATCTTTCTGTGGCCTTGCTTTCCACGGTTTGTTAACTTGCTCCTCACTTTCAGAATTCACCATGCTATAACAGAAAGGGTCGGTTATATAAAGTGTGAAATTTCTTTTCTTTATAACCAATAATAAAACATCATCCTTTTTGCAAACCTGAATGGCTGTTTCAATTGAATTCTTACACAATAAAACATGCACAGCTGGGAACATACAATCACACGGGAAAGACAGATCAAAAAAGGACGTGGTTATTGATTAAATACAAATATCAGGATCTGAGAGGGTTCAGGTATTTTATGCAGTGATGAAGGCCTGTGATTACAAATAAAGATAACGTTGTGCTCTAAGGTGGGGCTGCTTGGTGAATGGACCACTCTGATTTAAGGAACCATGCTAGTATGAAAGAGAGCTGAGAATGTACAAGCTTTACAGAGAATGGAGGGCAATTTTTTTTTTCCTCAGAGCAATACACCCATATAGTTACACTGTCTTTGCTCAGCGAATTTTTACCAAACCATTTTATTCCTAAAAGCCAACAAAATATGGAAAGCAATGTAGAAACAAAGTTACATTTAACTTGCCAGTGAAATCTTCCCACTACATGTGCTGACAGGATTACCAAATTGATTATCAACACTGGACAATCAAAGTTCATAGAGCTTGCCAAGTCACCAGAGCACCCCCCCCACCGCACCCCAAGGGAGTAAGAATATATATTCACGCAAGGAAACTTTACAAACAGGAAACATTGTATGACAGCAGTTCAGCATTTTTCTTCAAGGATAAATGTGTAGGTGGGAAATGGCTGAAGGACAGATTTCATTGCCCGATGCCAGTTTCTCACCCTATAAATTGGAGGAAAAGAGTAACACATACTGTGATGTATCAGTTTCCTGTCACTACAGTACAGCAAATACCTGAGATAGTCACCTTATAAGAGGAAAACAATTATCTTGGCTCAAATTTCAGAGGTTTGTATTCCATTATCTGTTTGCCCCATTGCTTTCTGGGCCTATGGGAAGGCAGTGCATACTGGCAGAAAGCATATGGTGGAATAAAATCACTTCATAGTTGAGAACTAAAGTAAGGAAAGAAGATGGAACTCGGGTGTCACAGTCCCTTTCAAGGAAACACCCTCAATAAGATCTCCACTATGGGTCCACCTCTTAAAGGCCACCACCTGTCAATTAGCACCATGCTGGGGACCAAGCCTTTAACACATGGACCCACGGAGGACATTCAGGATCCAAAGAAATGCAATGCACACTTAAGTAAGATATTTTGACTATGAATGTTTTGCCCATCAAATGCTAAATTTCTTCAGGCCATAGGAATTAAATGGCTTCAGATGAAATGCAAACATTTGGTTTAATTGCTGGATTTTCTCTGAAGAGAAGATCTGAGTAAAAGCCATATACTTACCATATGTAGTTTCATGCATACTGTGTGTGGAAAGGCCAGGGAATAAAGAATTGGATGATTTTCTAGGAAATAAAAACAGCGGGGATCTAAAATGATATTATTGTGAGCCTCAAAAAAGAGGTCTAGAGAGCTTCTCACAGTACAGGGAAGGAGCCTAGGAGGGGGCAGGGTGGGGACAGGGAGCAGAACCTTCCTCATTATTTGGATAAAAGTGCTGCCTTCTGGTCTACCATCTTAATATGCTATGCAGTTCTGTTTTTGCCACTACTTCTAAATCAGTTGTTCTCAACTGATTTTGGCCCCTTTACCCATTTTGCAAATCTGGAAATATAATTGGCTATCACAATGAAGAGGATATGGTTACAACTAAATAGAGGCCACATATGTTGCTCAATATCCTACCATGAACAGAACAACATATCACAATAAAGGAATAGCCAAATATCAATAATGTAAAGTTGGAAATTCCTAACTCAGAAGCCTTTGTATCACCGAATTTATCTTTAAAACTATTGAAAACAAAGTAGTTAGATTAAAGTTGAGGTTGCCCAGTCAACTTTGCATTTCAGAAAAAAAAAACAAAACAAATAATATTTAGTATGAGGTATGATTGAAAAATATGTGAATGTTTAAGTTTTTTATAATTGATTACAGTAAAAGACATTATTATTAATGGCCCCTCAAAACACTCTCTTGTGCTTGAAACACACTTATCCCTTCACTCTTGCTACTTCATGGAAGATCTCCTTCCTGTCTTTCGTTGCATTGTCATGGCTGCCTCCATGTCTTGAGCTGATTCAAAATGTTTACTGTTCATGATCATTCTGACTTTGTGGAAGAGCCAGGAGTCGTAAGGCACCAGATCCAGTGGGTAAGGTCAATGAGGACACACAGTAATGTTTTCATGCAGCTGACTTTTTGCTAGATGACACTGCACAGCAGCATTCACTGAAATTTGGTCTGAAGATAGTCTCTGCAGCATTTTCCTTCCTGCCTGAGCTCTCACACTGGGCCACTGTCTTGAACTGGGCCAAATTTCTGTCTTCTGCTTCACATCTCTGCCAGCACCTTTAGGTCCTCTGTCAAACACTACCGTGAGTCAATAGGTTAAGAAGTTGGAAGAATTTAGATCATAAGTATCTTCTAAAGGCTTATGTGCTAAAGGCTTGTTCCCATCTTGCACTCTGGGGAGGTGGTGGACTCTAAGAAGTGGAGCCTACTGAGAGCTCCTTGGGTCATTAGGGGTGTGCCCTCAAAAGGGATAGTGGGACCCTGGCCTGCTCCTCTCCCATCTACTCCCCAGCCATGAGCTACACAGTTTCTCCACAATGTACTTCCATAGGGCCAAAGCAATGTGCCAACCAAAAATTACTGGAACCTAGAAAAATGTGATCCAAAAATAAAACTTTTTCAAAATTCATTTCAGGTATTTATTACAGTGATGAGATCTGACTATCAGAGAAGTGGAAATTTTCACATAAGCATTAAGGTCTAAATCCTGCTTTCTGATTGAATCATTGTTCAGTAACACTCATGTGAAAAGGTTTTTGCATTCTATGACAGAATATTTTCTCCTATGTAGCTATTTGCCTTCCATACATCTCTTCCTATCAAGAGGTATGAGTGGGAAGGTGTGTTCCAAGCATTTCTTGGCCATGGATTGGAATACCGTCTACTAACACTCAAACATTACTTTCCCTCCTAGTATATAGTTATAGATGGGCCAGAAGGGCTTACATTTTTCTCATTATTCTTATTTTTTGGAGGCGGATAACAGGGATCGAACTCAAGTCCTTGCCCTTGTGAGGCAGGCAGGAGAACCACTGAGCTAAATCCCCAGCCCTCTTACTTATTTGTTAGTTTTGAAAAATTATCACATAAGAAATACTTAAGATACTTATAGATATTATTATATACTCTGATTACCTTTGTGGCAAAGGTGCTATTATTATCTCCATTTTGGAGGGGTAAACAGAATCTTAAAGCAATTAGCAACTTACATATGGCCACATAGCACACAGCCAAGACTGTTAATTCCAAAGTCCATGGTTGCAATTACTTAACCTAAAAGTAATATCTGGGAAAAAGGATCAAATCTATATAAAGTTCAACTATTCACTTCCAAAGCAATCAGAAAATTATGATTATATATTCAAAGAAAATTCATTCACTGATAGTAAATGTTGTACAAGTTGTGATCCTATGCAATGATTAGAATTTGAAACATCCTCAAAATGCTTTTAAGATATGTCCCCAATAAGTAATAAATGCAAAATCAATGTATTGCAATTTAATCCTTATGTTAGTAGCTCTGCCTCATTCATCTATGGCTACATGACTTACCTTTTAGTGTTCCACTTTAGCAGGGCAACTTTGATCTCTGCTTGAAGAGAATCTATTGCATATGCCCAGCACACAGGCCAGGCTCTCATCAGCATTCTACCAGGGGGCACTAGGAGCATGAATGGTTTTTAATCAGTCAACAACACTATGGTCAACTAAATGTATTCCGATACTTAGACCTTTTATCTCAAAAGCTGTGCAGAATCCAAGGTCACGGTAACCTATTTATGGTTTATTGTTCCTCAAATGTACTTAGAGTGAATTTACAAAGCCACAACTTATTTTGTGGATATCGAGCTTTCATTAGGTGCAGCAGTCCCTAACATCCTCTTTGTTTCCCCTTTCAGCACTTTCTGTCTATGTTTGCTCACTTAATGGCAACTTCCTGTAAATTTTTTTAAGAACAAAATAAATTAATAATACTGAGCCACATTCAGTCGCTAAGCGACTCGTCATTTGTCATTTAGTCTCTTCAGAAAGCAGCATGAGGATTTCAAACAGCTGCACTGCTGTGCAATACAAGTCACAGGTTCCTGCAATGGGCAGGAAGGCAAGAAGCCAGCACAGTGCCTGGGTCACCACTCTGCCATCTTTACGATGTTGTGACTGCTGATGTGGGTACTGTAATAACTTACTGGGCTCACAAACCGAATTTGTGGAACAATCCCCAGCTCGTAAAACTAGGTCGAAATTCAGTTCTAATACTACAGAGGGACCGCAACTGAGATCCCCATGTTTAACGAAGTTATCTCAAGTCATTTTTTATGACATTCATTCTAAATGATAACATGCATCAATTCAAACTCTTAAGGTAGTACTTATAATTTTATCATGTCTTAGGCATATAGTAGAAATCATTTTGAATATAAAAGTGTTCATGCAGCACCAAAAACCATTTTGTACTGCAGCAATAGCAGTACTTGCATAACATTTTGAGAAACATTAGGTTAAATCAATGCAACAGTGTGAGATATCAGATGATCAGTTAGGAGGCTACTGCCCAACTCCAGGTAAGATTTAGCAGGGGTCTGGCATAAGATTATGGCTGTGAAGAGAGTTTGCAACTTGTTTAGGAACAGATGAAAAGCCAGTACAGGATGGCAGGGGACTCTGCGAAAAAAGTAGTGTAGCAGGAAGGCTGGCTGAGTAGCGGTGTAGGGGACAATTTAAAGCAAGGGGATCTAAAGTCTGAGAAAAGAGCAATTGCAATAAGGCATGAGGTGCTGAAGGCTTGAAATAGGATGGTGACAGGGAAAACAGGAGGGAAGAGATGGATGGGAAAGAAATTAGAAAAGGACCATTAGTCCTCTTTCAAACTCTTCTTATTTTAAGACTCAAATATTCCCTACTGTCTATCACATATATGAGTCATGAAGCCATTATTTTCATTAGGGAAGAAACAGGTTGGGGTGGGGGGAGCTCTATTCCAAGGGGAAAGTCAAGGTATATTTTTAGCTACATTAAGCCAGCCTTCTGCTGCTCTGCACACTGATGTCATTCCAACGTAAAACATAATCTGTAATATTCCAGGGGAACAAATCCAATTCTCGGTCATATAAATTTTCATATAAGTCCATCACAATTCATTCCCAAAACATCTCATTCTCTCTGAAAGCTGGAGCTGCAGCAAGTGATCAAAAAGAGTATTTTAAAATTGCTCTGGAATTTCCAGAGACGTTAAATCTAACCTGCCTGTGGTGCAAGACCAATCCACCAAACTTTAAATCAGAGGTAAAGCATTTTATGTTTTAAAAGATATATTCCTCAAAGTTTATCATGGTGTATTAAAGTCAAATGTGAGTTACTGCTTACCAAATCTGGAGCTGATGTCTCTCCATGATTACCCTAGGTAGGCGAGAATAAGTATCTTCCAACCAACATATTTCTTACCTTTTCATCTGCCTCTTGCTATTTACAATAGAGGGAAAAATAATAGCCAAGGAGTGACTTCTCTGGGCTAGGAGAAGTGCAAATCCCATCTGATTATGTTCTAAATTGTATTCCAGGGCCCTGGCAAGTTTTGCCACAAGGAGAAAAATAAAGGAAACTGACTTCTCAATAGCTGGATTGCTTCTGCAGTAATAATCATGGAAAATTCATCTGGTGAATTTGCAGCAAATTTGCATCAAGGTATATATTACTGGCCAGGCCTGAAATGTATACTCTTCTGCCCTTGCTTGGCTTTCTGAATGAGGGAGTCAGCTATGCAGTGACCAAGATACCCTGTGACGTTTCAGAACGAGTAGAAACCTTATAGGTGATATTACTTCTATACAAAAACCCTGTCAAAAACACAACTATTAGTAATTCAAGATTTCTCCTAGAAATCTGAAGGAAGTAGGAGGAATACTTCAGATTAAAGCCACTTTAGCAGGGGCTGCACTTCCCTTACCTAGGCGCTCTGAATCAGAGGAAAGTCACACAGGTTCATAGCTGAAAGCCCTCCCTTCTGGTCTTTGGGGTATCTGAGTTGCTTTAAAATGTGCTTTATAATGTAAATATGTTCCATAAAAAGGATTCCTGTCAGCCATGTAACAGTAAACAGAAAGCTTTAAGTCTACACAAAGACATGGATTCAAATTCTGGCACTACCATTTACTGACTAAATGTATTGGGTTAGTAATTGACCCTTCCTGAGGTTCCTCGTTAATAAAGTGTGGTTAATTTAATTCTACTCCATGGGGACACTATGAGAAGTAACAGAAATAATTCAACAAGGCCGTTACTGTAGGCTTAGTACCTACACTGCACTCACTAAATTTTGGCTGTAAGTGGTGTTAATCACAACCTAGTTCATTGGTTTCTTTAATATATGAGAGGTATCTATGCTTTATTTCAGCAATATCCTCTCTCATATAAATCTTTGAGGCTTCATTATTTTTAGTTATTCCTGCATGAAATCAGCACTTCTAATTTCCATCTATTTTTCCTGATACTGTGTACTTTTTCCCCAAGATAATAGTACTTACTATAGTAGCTAAGTTACTTTTCTCCTTGCTGACACAAAATGCCTAACACTCAAAGTTAAAGGAGAATGGGCCAGGGATTTAGCTCAGCGGTTCAGTGGCCTGCCTTGCAAATGCAAGGACCTGAGTTCAGTCCCTGGAACCAAAAAAAAAAAAAAAAAAAAAAATTTAAAGGAGGAAAGGTTTATGTTATCTCTTGAGGTTTCAGTTCATAGTCAGCTGGTTCCAAGGCCAAGTGCTATAGCAGAGGGGCATCCCAGAGGAAAAATAGTTCACAGCAGGCAGAAGATAGCCAAAAGCAGTGAGCAGGAGGCAGTACCACAGCAGCTCTCTCTTTTTGTCCCTCATATTCTATTTAGGGTACCTGCTGTAGGGTGGGTTGCACTCACACCCAGGGTGGGGCCCCTTAATCCTACCATCACACCGTGAATAATACCAGCATCTCGTCATAATCTAGAGCCAGCCACCTCCTAAGAGCCCCACCCATGACTGCTTGAGACTTTGAGGGGAAATCTAGATACAAGACTGAATAGTTAAATTTTCTGAATATTTATTTTATACTAAGCATGGCATGGCTGTCTATAAATGCATGACCTCATTGAATCACCTCAACAACTTCTGGGGAAGATATTACGAACCCCATTTTGCTGACAAGGCTTTAGGTAAGACATTCACTGGACAGATATTTGTACACTGGAGTTAGTTTGTGAGAGTACAAAATCCATATTCTTAACCACTGTACTAAAGTCAATAAGGAAAGTTGTAGGACAGCCAAAGCTGAAGACCAGTTTGGTCAATTTGGTACTTCAGGATTTTTAAAAAGGGGGCAATAAGAAACACACAGAAATGAATTTGTGAAGCAGGTTTCCCTGGATGTCCTCTGGAGCATCAGAGAGTACATAAGAGAGACTTCATTTTATGGGAACGAGGTAGACTGCCATGACTTTTACCTGGGAAAGCAGGAGGTTAAGTTACTTGAATGACAGAGAAAGAGTTGTCTTTGCTCGGACACTTACCATTGCCCAGAGCGAATGCAGGAAGGAACTGTTGTGGGGTGCTTCTGACAGACCGTACGCAGTGAGACGCCTGGGTGAGAGAGGGTCCTAGAGCTGCCTCCTGCTCTCTCTAGGGCCACTGAAAGTGTCTGTGCGACTTCTGAAAGAAGTCAGGTGCAACACCAAATCCCAGGGGAATAAAGATCTCCCCCCTTTTTTTCAGGAAAAATGAACAGAGATAAGCGATGCGATCATTCCTTGGTAGAGGACTCTGAAGAAGTCACTGAAGACATCATTAATGACTTGGGCACCTTCAACATATGCCCAATCCAGAGGACATGGCACCTTGTAAGGATATCAATCAAATTACAAGCTTCCTCCCCACCCATTCAGCCTCGATAGAGTAAAAAACCAAAACACTGGCTAAGAATGAAAAATAGTAGCAGCATAAACAGAAAAGCCCACATACCCTTTCTCCAGCAGCTAGTCCTTAGCTGAAGGAGGGGACACTGAATCAGACTCAGAACCATGGCTATTATTCCTCAAACTGTACTATGAGTTGAGGCAGTGTTTATACTCCACGATGTCTACAACGGGAGAGTCATCCTTCTCACACAGTACCTAAGAGAATCAACTTAAAAGAGGAAAAGTTTACTTTGGATCATGGCTTCAGAGGATTCAGTCCATAATCAGTTCAGTGCTTTGGGGCCTGTAGTGAGGCAGAACATCACGGCGGGGAGCACTTGGTGGAACAAGGCTGCTTAACTTGTGGTGGCTGGAAGTAAAGAGAGACAGGAAGTGGCTGGGACACCAATATGCCCCTGAGAAGCATATTAGCAGTGATCTGACTTCCTTCCACTAGGCCCCACCTCCTGGAGGTTTCATCACCTCCTACAGCTCCATAAGTTAGTGACCCAGCCTTTATTTAACACATGGATATTAGAGGACATTTGAGATCCAAACCGTAACAGGGCCTTCTGGAGTACATATACAAGGGCCAGGTAAACACTCATCCAAAGAATAAACATAAAAGGATGGCAAGGGACAAATACAAAGCAGCTCTTGTTATGACTCTCTCTCTCTCTAAATACAGTTTTTTCAAAAGATCAGTGATGCGTGTTCCAGATCTCTCTGTGGAAGCATTTCAGGGATTCCCTTTCAGTTAAGAGAGGTCCGGGAAGTTTGGGATTTTATCTCCTCCTCATTAAACCCCAACTCATTGCTGCCAATGAAATTTCTTCCAGTCATTAGGAAGCCTTTGGAAATAAAAGTTTCACTATTGAAAATGGAAAAAAAATATTGGGATATAAATATTTTTACAATAGAAAAACATATGGTCATAGAAGGAAAATAAAATTATAGTTATAATAAATCCTCTGATTCATACAGTAAGCAAAGCTTCGGGTGACATATTATACTGAGAAAAGAATCTTTCTGCTTCAGCTGGGGGGTACTAACGCGCTAACGAAATGAGCAGACCTCTGTGGATCTCTGTAGCTCCTGACAGGAGTGGTCTAGAAGTATACCATCAATTTTTTTTCCTTTGGTACCAGGGATCCAACCCCAATCAAAGTCCTATGGAAGAGTTTAAAATGGAAGGTGAAAGTTGGCTTTAGGCGATACACAGTGATCTGTATAACTTGGCAGTGACACTTTGAACCCATGAAAAGGGAGTTTCCATCCTCTAAAAGGCAGAAAACCCAAGAGTCTCCTGCTTCCTGTCATCCTGTGAAGTCTGTCCGTCCACTCTTACAAAGCTTTCAACCCTCGTAAAGTTGTGCAGGAAACTTCAACCGCTGCAGTTTCAGAGATGGCAGAGATTCTCACTACAGGGAAGAAAAGTCAAAATAGATGACCCAGGTACAGCTACGTAGCCAGATAAAACTTTACATGAACATTCTGACATGTAGAAGGGATATTCTGGGCATTTTTATTATTTTCCTGGTATAAGATTGTGCCATGGATGGTATTTTAATATTGCCCCCTCCTTTTGTGGTAAAGTCCAATTAAGATGATCTTTGGGAATTGGGAACAGATGGATGGTTTGTGGGGCTTGATGCTTAAAACCTCAGAAAATCTCTTTAAGGAGCAAAATCAAATTGATAGGATGAAAGGGGCTCAAAACAAGAAAGGTGGTCCAGAAGCTTCAGTTTTATTAGCTTCCAGGTGTATCACTTCTTTTTTGTAATATAATAAGGCAACTTTCTCTGGAATCTCTCGGTGGAGAACTAATGTCAAAACACAAACAATTTTATACCTAATCGGAATGTATCTTAGCAGATTTGCACATGCTGACATTCTCCTTCAAGTAGAAAGTCTTGTTTTATAGGAAAAGGCATCAGCAAATTCAGATCACCATACTTCAGAACAGTCCACACTCCACTAATCTCATCTGGTGACTTAAGGAGTAAAATACGGTGTGCCAAGTGGTTCCTTGGGCTCCGTCTCAAGAGTCTTCTCAGGAGTCCCCATTAAGACAACATAACGTTATGACTTACCCCAAGAAGTCCTTAGAAACAAAGTGTTCAAACGGAAATGAGATTTCTCAGTTCAGACTTGATTTATCCTGCTGTTGTACTCTTTTTTACGTTGAATTTGTGGTTGCTTAAAAAATACTGTAAATCATTAAACCTTAGGAATGATGTGGTAGCATCGTGAGAAGAAACCAAAGAGGAGTTCAGAGAACAGTAAAGGGCTACAAATTCACCCATAATGAACTTTCTTGTATGCCGAGGCTTGTGCAAAATCATTCTAAATCTGGTTACAAAGTAAAATCCTCATTAGCTAAGCAGGAGTCCTACCATTTCCCTAGGGCTAAACGGCAGCTCAGCGGCTCCAGGTAGATAGTTTGGGAATGAAGCATTCTAAGATCAAGTGGTATTTTAGCATTCCTTGGAGATTCTTGGGACATATAAAGGCACTGAGAAGTCCTGTGGGGGGGGGACCATCATATATCCTAACTCAGCCGTTTCCAAACATATGTAAACCAGAGAACACTTACTATTAATCTGGGCAAACATACTTGAAACATAGGTTTCAAGATTTATTTTTGAAACATCATATATGATGCCTTTCACTGCATATTATAAATTCTTTTAGACAGTTACACAAGACAGTTTTCAAGAGAAAACCAAATGACCCAAGCCCCATCTTTACAACCACATTGCTTGAAAAAAGAATCTGTACCAACATGGAACATCCATCTGCTTGAGCTCACAGAACTAAGAATTGGGAAGCTTTTCAACCTGACATCCGAAAGAAGATTGTGATCCTGCCATGGGGAAGTAGGGACACACTCTCGCTTCTCTTTGTCTTAGAGGGTGCAATTTACTCTCTCCTGTCTCGCCATCCCTCTAAATATATATATCTGTACGCTGATTCTTCTTTGTGGTAATACTCTCGGGATTTAAATTGAGAAAGTATTTACTTATTTATCGAATAAGGACATGAGGCTAGTAAAAAGTCAGGAATTTGGTGGGGGCTCTTCTTTTACATCAGGCCATTTATATGATGACTAGCTCATTTACACCTGGTTCTATCTTTGGGTGAGAATGCAAACACCCCAGGACACTCTCACTCACTGCCTTTCAGAGAAAGCTCTCCTCAGGGGTGTAGAACTGTCAGTGAGATATGAACGCGCTAAGTACAAGGTTTATCCACGTATTCAGCAGCTCCTGTTTGTAAGAGGGACTCTTTTCTGTTTACTCAGAAAAGTCTCCACCTTTGAGAAGCATTCTGTTCTTTGGGGCATTTGGATTACGTTTAACTCAACTCCAGGACAAACTATTTTATGTGAGCCCCTGAGATAAGTGGGGGCAACATCTATTCTGGAAATTGTGGAATATTTTGTTCTTCATAGACCCTGAAAACTAAAGACCAAAGTCACAAAATTATTCATAACAGTAACTTTCAGTGAGCTACTTAAACTTTTCAAGCCTCAGTTTCCCACCCAGTACATGATATCACATTCATACATACAGTGAAGTCTTAATGACAAAGTACGTGGCCATTTTGGAGATTAGCTATCACATAGCAAGTGCTCAACCCAAAGGCCTGCAGAGGATTCAAATGCTTTCTTTCCTCTAAACAGCCAGTGTAACAGACTTTTAAAATGTTCAAATTTTGGTTTTGATTAACTCTCTTGTTGGAGTCTTTTCTTTTATATCAATCTATGGCTACCAAAAAATATAATAATTCGTTCTTTGAAATTATGAGCCATACGCACGATAAGGAAGCAAAAAGAGCTACAAAAAGAGAAAGATGAATGGTTACCAATTAAGTGTTCATTCATAATGAACTTGCCTTGTGGGTGGGAGCTAAGACACAATTGCCCTAAATTAGCCAGAAATTTACATTACTGAGAACAATTATGCCATCTACTTACTTGGAACTGTCAGCCTTGTGTTCCAGTGAAATTGAACTAACTTGGGCTAAAGTCACATTTGGGGGGCTCACTATATACAGGCCAATAAAATCATCAAGACTGAGGTAAAATTTCCCAAAGTGTAGCCTTCCCTAGGAAATGAACACACCGACAATTCCTTAGTTTCGCTCCACCCCGCACCAATCTGTTACTTTTACGTCCAACGTCAAAGGCAAGCTCTCCTCCTTCCAATTGTACCCTGAACACTCTCCCCCATAAAACGCAGTTTAAAGGCCAGCTGCAGTGTGGAGCCTTTTCTCGGAGCCTACAGTTTCAAACAAACGACTGGGCAGAAGCCAGAATCTATATGGGCTCATGAAGACTGTAAAACATTTGGTGCCGAATGGAAAACGACGTCTGTGAGCTCTGCCAGACGTTTTCAGCTTTCCTGCACCTGTGCCAAGAGTTTCACAGCTCCCCCACCCTTTCTTTCCAAGGTGGGGGGCGGGGGTTGGGAAGATTAGCAAGCTTTCTGAGGGCATATGCAGTAGGGACTGAAAAACTCACTGCCATCAATAGACACCCATTTCCCATTCAGTCCCCTTTCTGTGGCCCAAGGGAGAACCCCTGGCCTGGAAATGAGAACATTTGAAACTCCTTGACATTCACTATGCTATTTCCTGGATTCTGAAGACCAACCCTCTCTAACCCCACCCTGGCATTCAAGATAACAACTCTTTCTAGAACTTTCAGTTGACTCACCCCTGTCCATCACCGACCCCAAAAACCCAATTATTTCAAGGAAATAATCTGCACATTGACACAGTTTGTAACATGCAAAAATATGTGTAGAAGCAAGTATATGTTTCTTAAAGGAAGAGCACCCAAAATGTTTTTGAATGAAAGTGTGAAAATGTCTAAACATAGATGACATGATACAGATCACGAGAAAGTCAATGTGAAATTACCCTGGAATATTGCAATAATGTTTTCAAAAGAAGGAGAATTCAGGGAAGGGAGATCTTTCTGCCCCTCCACATGGTACCGTTCAGCATAAACAGTCCCACAAAGGTGTTTTTATTCCTATGCATTCTATCAATTACTTTGTAGGATTCCATTCAAAAACTGTACGCTTATTTTTTTTTTTAATTTACAGATAAGGAGATTGCAGATGAAAAAAATTAAATGTAGCTGGGCACATGCCAGCAATTCCATCTACTCCGAGCCGGAGGCAGGAGGATCACAAAGTCAAGGTCAGCCCAGGCAATTTAGGAAGACCTTGTCTCAAAAGGAAAAATAAGAAGAGCTGAGGAAATAAATAAATAAATAAACAAACAAACAAATAAATAAATAAAAAATCAAGTCATACTCTTAGGTGGCAGGGCCTGCATTCATCCTTGGTCTACTTGATCCGAGCTCTCAAAACACTGTTAGGTTGACCACATCCCTCTCAAGAGCTACTCCTTCAGCTCTCTTGCAGGAAAAATCATACTGAGAGTTCTTTTCCTTTGGCTTAAAAGTTATACCGCTGTTAAAAATGTAAATCTCTCAAAACAAAATTCATCAGCCTCTTAACCAAACCAGGAATGAGAAAAATTGCGTTATTTTCCCTATGCATGTTTCCCTCAACAGAAAGGACAGAAGCAGCACCAGGCTGCTGTTCGTAGCAGTGGAGGACAACAGGAACTGCTGGATGACAGTGCCAAAGAAGTCTCTTAAAAACTTAAACTGAGGATTGGGGTGCAGCTCAGTGCAAAGTCTTAGATTCAAGCCCCAATACCAAAAAGAAACAAAAAAGTACACTGACTCTTGTCATTTCTGTGCTTCTAAGCTTCAACATTCAACCTCTTTCCCACTGATAGATCCCACACTCCTCATCAGTACCTCCACAGCCAGGAATATTTGTCCCGTGCATAAGGCTCCCAGCCATGACAGGAACCTCAGTTGGTCCCCTTAACATAGGCGCTCTTTTCTACTTAGGCCATTGGCTTCTGCAATCCTTTCATCCGGCTAGCTCCAAGTCGCTGTCTAGGTCTTCAGTGTGGGTCCTTCTCCTGCTGAAACCTCATCTTACCACAGAGGACCTTTTCTCTTCTCTGGGTGTAACACTCTCCCTTCCTTTCCAGCCCTGAATTGCGCTGAGAACTCCACAGCAAAGGTAGGTACAGTGTCTGCTCTGGGGCACTGTAAATACCACAACAAGCACGGTTCCTGGTCCCCAGGGGACACGGGTTTCACACTGGTGTGAGGATGAATTCCCATTCATCCACACAGCAGCCCATCTCCCTTGGGAAAACCTCAATTGTTCAAGGAAGCAGAACCTTCAGGAATGAGGCCAGAACTCACATCCACCTGATCTGGCACTAATGTGATTCAAAAAGATTCTTTCTGATTCAGATGTATAATAAACACTCTGCCCTGGATAGAGGTCATATAACTCTAATTTTTACTTTTAAGGACCAATTATTATACATATATGTGGATAAACACCTATACCCACATGTATGAAGGTCTTACATATACTACCTCTCTTAATAGCTTGCATATAGGTAGCATATACATGGATATGAGTAACTATTCACATAGTGCTTATTTTTTAAAATTGCTGTTATCAGAGGAGCCCCCACTGTCCTAAGAACTTTCTCTGTGATAGGCGCAGGCTCAAGCAATTTATAGACATTGTTTAGTTCAATCTTCATAAAAACTTTCTTAAAAGCTATAATTATTTTCATTTCCCATATGAAGAATGAGGTCTTAGTGCAATTAAGGCATCTGACTGAGGTTCCTAAGACCCAGGATTAAAATGTAAGTTTTTCCAAAGCATTTATCATCAAGGACAACAGACTTCCAGTTTTTTATTCTGTTATTTGCAAACACAAAACGAACCCCCTCTTCTTGACTTGTCTTTTTTCTTACACATGTATACATTCTCCATAAAAAATCTGTCCAGCGATGACAGAAAAAAGCAGCATACTGGGAGAATGAAGGGCACTGTTCAAACTGCCCACTGAGCATCATGCTGCCACACACATCCACCTGCTTGATGCACGCTGCTTTCTTAGGAGTTGAACTTTTCCGTGGAGATTGGTGAACATAGCAAACCTGTCACAAAATCCAAGAGTTCAAGCAGATGTTCACTGACCGCACTCAGAGATGTAACAGAGTGTAACACCCAGTAGGCAGCTAAATAAACTCCAAATCCTCCTCCAACTCTAAAACACCATTAGTTATTCTCCTATACAAGTTGAAATCTGCTTCAAAGCAAAGCATTGGGCTGGTATGGTAAGTTAAGCCCTACTTTAATAAATAAATAAAGGTTAATAAATTATAAATAAATTTAATAAATAAAACCCTAAAGGTTTTCTTTTTCATTGCATTTACTGGTACTTTTTAAAGTATGCAATACAGTTCTGTTCATCATTGGGATCTTGTGCCTTTACATGACAGATCTTGGTTCTCATTTTTTCCCTGTTCTCCTGCCCTCTCTTCATCCTTTCCATCCTTCCCTATTTACAAAGACTTTGTTTCCATTTTTCCCTTTTCTCACATTTTTTTTCCTTTTCCCTTGTTCCCTTTCCCCTACCCTTCCCACTTCCCTATTCCTTTAGCCCCTTTCCTCCTATTTCACATTGTTAGTTATACAATTTGGATCTCATTTACACTTTTAGTTTTTCACACCAGAGAAATTATTCGGGGTTTTGGCCTGAGTAGGCCCCTATAGAAAGAGACATTGGACTGCATCAGTGCTGTGCCAATGTGGTGCCCTGGCAGGTCAGTGCAGACACAGGTGGTGGCCAAGGGCAGCCAAGCAGCTCTTCTTGCTCAGCCACGGCCATGCCACTGCTGTCTGTCGCAGGGACTGTGGTCTCCTATATGATTACATTTAAACTCATCTAAAATGCATTCAACACACAGCACAAAAATATTTGTTGAGCACTGTGTGCCTGGCAATGGAGAAGTGCCCAAAAATTTCAGTTGTAAAAGGAAGGGAGCAAGAATTTAAGAGAGGAGAGAGTAAAGAGAAAGAGAAAGAGAACACCTATAAAGAGAGCAGCAGAGGTCCAGAAGTTCTAAGAACCTTCCGGAGTTGGCCTTCCAAGTCTCAGAGCCACTGAATCTCTTGAGCCTCAATTTCTAATCTTTAAAATGGGGCTAATTAACTTGCCTCCTTCATGAGATTATCATGATGTTAGAAGCAAAAAGTAAAGACAGAGAAGATTAAACTGTTCTTCCGATTGCAAAATTCGTATTACTGCTCCAAGAGCAATTCAAAAATCACTTTTCCTAGTGAGGCAACTAATCATTTCTCATGTTCCAAAGAGGGAAAAATTCTGAATGCTTTAGCTGTGGTATGAGCAGAGCTGGAAACCCGTTCATTAAATACCTCCTTCACTGCCCTGTGCCCCAGCTGGAAGACATCTGTCCCCTCTCAATGTAACGTTTTCTTGGGTTGCAGAGACTCTCCCACCAACAGACAGGGGTGCATTAGTGGGAGATTTATGCTAATATCTCAGCAGTGGAAATCATCAGGCTCACTATATTCTCATTCGGCCTGAGAGAAGCAGCCAGGGTACGTCCTTTAACACGATTTCCAGGAAGGATACTGTAGCTTAAGAAATGCTGATTTGCTGGCATTTATATATTCCAGGAAGAGGGCTATCTTAAGTGTATCAGAGCCTAAAGCAGAAAATTGTTTTAATGCCCCCTCCTCCCTCCACACATCACCAGCATAAGAGAAGAGCAGAAAATATCCATTGGCTGGAGAAATGTTGGCATTAAAGAGCCTGGAACCACTCTGAAGAGACCTCCTAAGACAACAGGACAGCCCTCCCGGGAAGGGGGAGGTATATACCCCCAGCAACTGCTCCTAACATGGCCCTGCCAGCATGTGTAACGGCCAACTGGTTCATCTTGCTAACTATAACGCTCGGCATATGGAGAGGGAGTGTTTATAGATATATACATACACCATACATTTTCGCAGCAAGTACATATAGAGACCATCCAACTGTATATTTTGCAGACATACAAACACGCACATATATTGTCCATATGTTCAAACAATTTTAAACTATATCATGAACAAATAAAGATCTCCTTACATTAAAAGTTGCTGGAAGTGTCATGGTGGACACTTTAGAGCACATAAAGACAGATAGAAGTAGGTGTAAATTCCAGCTTTACCCTTTCCAGCTTTGTGACCTCTTCTTTAAAATGGGAGCATTTAGATCTTTTTAGGACATAACTGTCAGGACTGCATAGGGCCAAGCATGAAAAGCACTTAGCATACTGACTTGTGCAAGGTAAATCTCACAAAATATTACTATTAGTAAAACTAGGCACCATACCAGGTTGGGAACAACCCTTTTCAAGAGAGGTCAAAGGGATAGGAGGATGTTATACAGTGACCACCTAGAGACAACTTGATGTCTCTCTTCCATGCTCCCCAAAGGATCAAGTCTATCATTGTATTTACCCTGCATTTACTTTTCTTCGGTAGTAAAGGAGCTGGTGATTTTGTTCATTTTCCAGATTCTGTACCAGAGGTCAGCTCATAGTAGCTACTCAATAAATGCTGAATGAATAAATTATTATGCACAAGTGACACAGGCTGTGCAGTTTTCTAGTGAGGCAGAGGTGTGTATACTTATCACAGTGAAAGTAGATCTCCTAAACAAAGAAATCTAGATAAAAGGAGTATAAAAAAGACTCATGCTTTCTCCGGACATTGTCTTTTGCTAAGAAAAAGCAGATATACACATATTCCCTGACCTTTTAAAATAACACCAGACACTGACATGGATGTCGGATCACCAGAGTCTTATATCCATTTTCTTGCATATACTCTTTCCTTAATGCATCGTCTACAGTTTGCAGCTTAGTTCTTAAAGTGAGGGTCTTACAGACCCTTAAGAAAAAATTGTGCAAAGAATTCTCAGCAAGTGTGATACTTGCATTCTACAGGATTGAAGAGTCTTCTGTTCCTAGCTAGAGAGAAATTTCAAATTTGAGTCTTTAACAAGTCTTTCTGTAATATACAACTTCGTTTTCAGGAAAAAACAATTATCTTTTCACAGTTTTATCAGTTTATATAAAGTTTAATCAGTTATGTGTATAAAAATACATTAGGCATTAATAGATTTGGGAACACAGCCAACCGATCTTGTTCATATACAAAAAAGTGAGAGGAGTATTATAATAGTTTTGTGTTTTCTGCAAATAGGGACTTGCTAATCTGGAAAATTGCTTAACTGAGGTTCAGATATTAAAACTTTTATTGAATTGCCTTTGGAACAATTCTTTAAATATCTCTTTTTGGAGGATCGGAGAAAGAAAAAACATCCCGAACTTCATGTTGTGAAAGTATGTTTTAAAATCCATAACAAGTCATGATAATGATGGAGAGGCAATAAAGCTACACTCTCAAATAATGTCATCATACACTCTGGTCTGTGCAACCCACACAAGCTACTTCTGCCTTTCTTCCTCCTCTCAGTACTTGGGTATAACCAAGGTACATAGCATTCTCTTCTAGCACATTTGCTGAGTTGCTCTGAGAACTGGAATTCAACAAATGGCCTCTTGAAAGTTTAACCCTGTGAAGCACTACGACTGACAATCTACAGTGCCCAACACCCTGATCTTCCTAGTCCTGCCTTCCACAAAAGAAAAGATATTAAGGCAAGAAGACAATGAATACATATTTATATCCAGTCTATAAATATAGTTTTCTTGGTGAATTTGGTGAACTCAAATTCTTCCCTAAAGTACGAATCTCTAACTCACATCTATTATTACGAATAGTCTGAACTTGAATCTTGGAGCAAGACAGATACATCCCTGAATAAAATGTGCTCCTGAAGGGCAAACAATAAAAAATCTCAGTCCAATCACTACGTGCAGAGGGACTTTGGCGGCCCAATGTAAAGAGTAATCACGAATTGTCAAGAAATCCTATCATTAACCTAGTTTTCTTCTGGAGGACACAGGACCCAACTTTTAAAAATCATTAGAGAGAAACTTCGTATGGAGTATCTTCTTGTAATGCAATAGTTCTGAGAAGCCTTCCATATTAAGTCACTCTAAGTTCTTATTACTCATCGGGAATGTAGTGTCTGAATGAGATTGCAGAAACAATGAGAAAAAAGAAAGGATAAACTTTAATCCTTGGTATCCACAGTAAAGTCTCATCCTGGGTCAGCTCACGTATGTCCACTTTCCTAGACTGGTCACTATGAGTTATCTAGCCAGATCAATTCCTTCCATACACCCCTTAAACCAATTGCAGCAGGCATTTCCCAGGTAAATGTAAAGCCCAAGGGTGGCACTGTGATGCAGACTGATTCAATCTGACTGAGAGAGAGGACAAGTGTATTAGGCTAGGGACAGAAGTCATCTTTCTCATTTTCATTTGGCATGAGGAAGAAAGTGAGGGGTCTTGGTTGCTGCTGGCAGCCAACTTATAGTCATGATTAAATCAATGGCATATCTCTATTCATATTATTGGCAGAGAAGAGATGAACTATAAAGCTCCTCGTATAGTTAAACCATGGTGTCAATCAAAAATAAAACCTGTTCATCTCCAGACTTTCTATTAACTGAGATAACAAATTTCTTCATTACTTAAGCCAACTGATACCAGCTTTTATGATATAAAAGAAAACTGTATTAAGTGTCTATATTGATTTAAGATATATTTCAATTTGAAAACATTAAACTGTATGTGGAGGATTTGGGAAGAAATACTTATTAGAATTTGAGAAATACACTATAGTACAAAAATAAGGAAGAATTGGCTTGGTTCATGATTTTGAAATTACATTGTCCCCTTGAGATTTATGATCTATAATTAGAAGTGGTTACAGTTCACTGGCTACTCCTTCATAGATGGCAGGCTAAAAAAATCTTAGACCTTCTTGATACTAATTAAGTAGATAATTGAAAGGAGATTAACCTTTTCTGGATTTGTTTCATTTGTAGGAATGTGGATACAATGTAACTACATTTCGTTTGAAAAACAGGTGCACTATTCAGAAAAACTGAAAATTCTTCCTAGGCAACAGGAAGTACCTCTAGCTCATATAGTTTTTTCTTGTAATTAATGATAATTTAATTTACCTAAATCTAGAATTACTAGTTATCATTTCTCAGACAATTATATCTTTCTTAGCTCCTCTCTTCTGCATGGCTTGATGTACATTCTGTTTTGGCTCAAATCTGAGCCCAGGTTTCAGATATAACTGCTGAACAAAGTAACTTAACAGTTTTCTTTCTCTATTTAGCAGCACAAAACCGTTAAATATACTTTAAGAGATATTGACATAGAATTGAATTTTCCATTTAGATTTAGCCCCAAGTGAAATAATACAGGTTGCTAGTTCAAATGACTTCTTTTTTCACTATGCCCTACACCATCTTAATGTAGGTATGCCTGGTTTACGTTTGAGAATAAATATATTGTGAATCAATGCCATCATAAAATAAAGCAAGTGTCCATTATCCAATAAATGGGTGAGAGATTAAACTGAATGGTATCTGCACAAAAAAAGAACGACCAAAGGATCAAAGGGAGAATGCAATTTGGGGGTTAACTTGAATAACACTTCGAAGGAGTGTTTTTGCATTTTGGTTTTTAACCATTCTCATTCCTAGTCATTCCACATCCCCCAAATGTAGAGACATGGAACTTGGAAACATGTTGTGATATATCTAGGTCATTTCTTTATAACTTAAATGGATTACATTGTTGCTTATATTGAAAAGGAACAAAGGACCTCAAGGACCAAAATCTATGAGTATTAGGGCTCTAAATCTGTTTATTCATAATCTTCAAAGAGCTAAATTAAATAAAGACTAGTTTTTAATCTGGCTAATATGATTAAGAAGAGAGTTTAAGCACATCGTATAATATTGTGAGAAGTGTTTTCTTTTTTATATTTTGGTAGGTGATCACTGTCAATAATTGGCAATTCAGATAAAAACTTCTAAAATGTTTTCTCAAGAATCATCCAGTTTAAATCTGTATAAACTCTCCTATTTATTAGAAGTGCATACAAAAGTAATGGTAGACGGTAAGGATCAACCTACTTCCTAAACAAGTGACTTAACTTACGGTGCATATTTTTTCATTAAAATAGATTTTGCTTTTACTGCTATGAAAAAATTGAACAAATTTTATATAATTCCTTAAAGCATCCAAATAACATTTTAAAAAAAACTTTTATTTTGGAAAGACAAAGCCACTAGTAGGCATTCAGTAAATATTTTTAATAAATTAAAGTGGATTGATTAGTGCAGCTCCCCCGACAGATCTTATAACAAACAGAACACCGACTATCTCATGGTAAACCCTGGTGGAAAATAAATGACTAAAGGACAGCAGCTTGCACTACAATCCAATACATTTCTTCATCAGGCTAAAGATACCTTTATCAGGATAAATTTAAACCACTTATATTTATCCAGGAAGAAAAATGTTGTAGGCTGTTAGCGGTTAAGCACAGGAGGAATAATTTACGTACCCTACTAATCCTTGCACAACACTGGATTAAATTGCATGGATGGTTACAACATCCACACTAGGAGAGAACCAGTATGCTATGAGAAAACTTAACATGTAGAAATTATTAAAAAACACAAGTTTTAGAACAGAAAAATGCAGCAGGTATAAAACTGACATTCTACCTACATGATGCTTATGAAAGATAAACAGACAAATAACTACTAAGTAAATGTAGTGTCTCCCTCATTTCATTCACTTTTGCTTTTTTTAAATAAAGAACTCTGATTTTGCTCAGCAGAGTAAGTGTGGTCAGCTAAAATCCTCAATGTGCCACGTTCCCTTTTGACTGAGATGGAACATGAGAAACAGTTGTGTTCAATAAGCTTCCAGGGAAACTAGAGTTATTTCAAGAAAATTATCCCAAAGAACGTGCCTTTTCCTAAGTCTTTCCCATTTTTATGTTTATGCCACTCTTTTATTAGTGTTCTTATCGACAACCTAAACCCATCTCTAATCCAAACACAAGTCTGACATCTTCCACGCATCTTATTGTTAAGTAGAATATCTCTTCAAATAATGTGGGGGGAAAACCCAGCATATATAAGCAAACTGGTGTAATGAACTTTTTACCTCTTTAAATAACACCAGAAAGCTGGCAGTAGCCGTTTCTTAAAGGCATGGAATTTCCAAGGATTTAAAAATGAATCTTTGTTTTCTCTTTCTCATGGATGCAGGTGGGACCATAAACTCTTTCTAGCATGACGCAGAGCACACCCCATGGCCAACATGAGACCATCACCTTAAAAAAAAAATAGGCCACTAATGAAACAAAGTAACAACTTAGAGGGGAAATCTGTTGGGTTCCAATTTCTAACTAGCCTATAAGGAATTTGAAAATATTTTACCTGGACTGTGGTTACCTATGGAATAAAGGCAAAAGAGGTAAAAAATGAAACTGAATTGAACAAAGCTTAATAGAAAGCTCTCTGTAATAGGAACGGTATTTCAACTGCCTAGATGAAATCACTGTGGTCCAGCAGATTGCCCAGAGATAGTGACTCCCTCTCAGGCTTATCCAGAGATAAGATGACTCAGTCACTGCTTACTTTTCAAATCACTATCAGTACAAGCCAAATCACTTTCACTATTGCTTCCAAATAGAAAAGTCTGTACCTTAACATTTCTCCAACTTAAGTCTACACCTCTCTTTGTTTAATGTGTCACCCTGAAATCCACAGTGGGGGTAACAGATTCCTTCATTTTTTAATAACCAGTGATTTTTTTTTATTTTGAGGGATAATGATTATGCCTTTAGAAAAGTACAGAAAAGGTTTAAAGCACAACTGAATAAATATTCCTAAATATAACACCAAGAAAGAATACAAACATTACTTATGTTTTCTTTAATAAAGACAACATCCTTGAGTAAAAACCAGGAGTCAAACTCCCCTAAAAGACTATGTCTTTTAAATTAAATCACTGTCCACTTTTTTATGCTTTTCAAAATTATTCCAGCCAAAATTATACTCAGATTTTCCGTTTTCTGTGGTGCTCATTTTGAAAAATGTATTTTTATTTATAGCATTATACATAAACCTATAAATGCTCTCAACAGTAGGGGTCTGATATGGTTGGAGATTTTTAAAAACTTATATTCACAATATCTTCCAGGAGAAATATATGGCAATGAGGTTAAGCTTCGGCTAACCTTCTAGACTTAACCCTTAAGTACTCCCAAATTTACTAGTGATCAGTTCTCTACCCTTGCGTGAAACATAAGGTAATCTATCTTTGGCACTTTGCAATATGAATTCCTCATAAAATTTTGATGTCCATAGATTGTCTATATAGAATAGCACTCTTAATTTGAGAGAAATACAGTACAGAGAAAAAGCAACATGAAAAATGATTTTTTAAAAAGTGTCTTTTCTGGACAAACCCAGAAAGCAGTCAGTTATTTCGGGAACTCTTTCATTGCATAAAAATATCACAGAGCCCAAATCTGCCCTCCAATGATTTTTCTTAAAGTTACTTGAGTCCATATGTTTCTAGAAGCTCAATTTGCTTCCTTGTATTTCAAGGTCTAATCGCACAGTTATTACACAGGCAGAATTTCCATGAAATTAAATTTTTGTGTGTATGAACACTGTATTTGAATATTTCCTAAAGCAAAATGTGTTCAAAGACTGTGGAGAATTAGGGTTAGTGGAAAATAAATTGCAGATCACCAAAACATCTCCACATTTGCTAATTTTTCTTATGACAATTCTCCTTCCATTGGAAAACACCAGGACTTCTGAGAACACAAAACTAATATCTAGACAGTTTTTAATGTATTACTATCTCTAATAATAACGGCCTGCACAATTTCCTTTCTGAAAATTTTTGCCTCTCTTTAAGTAAATAAATTTTTATATAAAGCATCATAAAATATAAAAAAGAAAAGGAAAATCAAGACAGCAAGGGATTCTGCTTAAAATTGTTATTCTTGAAAATCTGGGTTGTGAATTTAATACCATATGGTCATTAATTGTGCAGTATGAAGTAAAATTTTACGTGCTTTTCTGTATAATTAATGAATCTTAAATTCAAGAATTTAAAAGAGACAAAAAATTATTCTGCCAGATTCTAGACATTCAGGAACCTCTATGTAATGCCACAAATCTTCTTTTAAAGTTTCTGAACACTTGTCATTTTTCCTGTAAAGCTCTGTTCATCTTCAAATCAAAACTACCTGTTTCATTTTTCAGAAAATAGGCAGAAAAAAACCCTTGCCTACATCTGCACAAAATATGTCTATCCTCATTAGATCCATTTTCTCAATTAAATTCAAGTTTCTCTGTCCAAAAGGCATAAATCTGGGTATCGATTTAACTATAAAATCATGAAACTCCCGGTAGTCTTCTAAAACCATTTTACTTGGATGAGCATATAAGCTTTTAAAATATCAAGTTATTCCAGTATTTAATACACATAACTGCTTCCAGAGGACTAACAGCAATAAGACACAGCTGCCCATTCCATTTGAAGAACTGCAACTAGACTGCTAGCCAGTGTCTCACTACTTTCTGGGGTTTTTTAAAGCGTTTGTTTCTATTTTATTCAGTATAAGTTTGATACCTTCTGAACATGAACCATAACCAGCAGCCAAAATCAATAACCTATCTAATCAAGGCCTTATAAACTAACAACAGACCCTTGGTGCTCTGTTCCTATAAAACGTAGTTCATTCTAAGTCCCTCCTTCCAAAACAGTCTAAATCTAAATTTATTATCCTATTCTGACAACGTTAGAGCATTGTCTGCCTAGAGCTCTAGAAAAACTCTTTTGGGGAGCAAATCAATTATCTCTTGAAACGAAACGAAAAGAAAGAAAAGACCTTTCTAAACTCTCCTTGAAATCTTTTTATTTAACTTCAATTTTCTTCTGAAAGCAAGGAATCTTCGCCATGAAGCTTTCATGCAGCAACCAACTCCTTCCCTTCAGATAAAAATCATGTGTAAATATTTCATAGACATGTCTCTAGTGTGAATTGTACAATATGAAAAGGAGATGTTAAAGAAATATTTCTCTAAATCATACCAAATAAGAAATACAAACATTTTCCTAGATCCATGATGTTTTAAAGTGTAAGACACGAATTCTCCTTGCATAAAACATCATATGCTTTTTTGATATCTGGAATGCTGCAGCTGAATAGCCTTCACTCAATGACTTCATAGTGTATTTGATACTTATGTTTACTTTAAGCTCCTTCAAATGATATTTTCCATCTTAAAACTGAGAAGGATTTTTGCCTTGAAAGATTATTCATAAGTAGCAATATAAGCAAAACCAAAGTTTATCCAAATTTCTTTTTTACTCCAGATCTGTGACATTAAACACATGTGCGCAAAACTACTTTCCATGATAGTGATTTTCCTTTTATATTTTAGTTGCTTTATGAATCTTTCTGTCCAGCTACATACTGATCTCTTCTGGACAGGAACCATGAGGTCTTCACCTGACATCTACCAGGTTTCTATTATCAGAGCAGTTTTAAATAACCAGTGATGAACACACAGCTATGGACTTGGATGAAAATTAGCAAATGCAAGAAACATTTGGAAAACTTCAATCAAGTATTAGCAAACACAGTGATGTGAATTTCACATGTAGCTCATTATTTCTGGGTAAAATATAATAACCACCCTTAGACTAGTGTAAGAAATTAAGATTTGCTATAAACATAATAAACATCAGCTAAGAAATTAATAGACAGCAGAACTGATGCTATCTATTGCACATAGGCCTAATGTTAGAAAAGAGGGGCCACAAATAAGTATTGATATTGCAAACATTAGTGCTCATGACCACTACCAGTGTTAAGCTTAACAGCATTCTTATCTGCGCTCATTGATCTCAGTGTACTTCCAGGATCTACTGATGGCCCCATATTTCAAATAGCTAACCTCTTCTGCTGCTTTGTTTACTGACTTTGCATCCATTTTCAGCTGTGCAGCAAAGACAGATTTCCACGGAAAATTCACCATGATCCAACCTGTAAGTATGTGAGTCATCCCCTGCAGGTTTTCTCTAAAAGTTGTCTTTCCTGACCTAAGCTCCTTAGATCAGGAGTTGCTTGCCAACAGAAGTGACTTAAGGGGCTGGGGATTTAGCTCAGCGGTTCGGTGGCCTGCCTCGCAAGTGCAAGGACCCGAGTTCAATCCCCGGTACCAAAAAAAAAAAAAAGTGACTTAAGGTCCTTGTCTGTTATCCCTTCCTTCCCTAGTTCCCTTCTTCCAACCACACTGAAGACATTTAAGACAGTAGCTGGAGGAAGGAAGAGAGTTCTAGCCAGAAACTACTAAAGCTCACTGTTCTGCAGAATGATTGGAACTGTGTCCTTAAACTCCTGAAGTCTGCTAATGCTATAACTAAAATATACAAAGATGGAACTGAGAAGACAAGGAAGAATGCTCTTGCCCTTGAATTCAAGATATATCAATTTTTTTTCTCACTGAGTTTATTGGTACACTTTAGGTATACAATACAGTTACATTCATCATCGGGATCTTGTACCTCTGCATGACAGGTCTTGGTTCTCATTTTTTCCCCCTTGTCCCTGCCCTCCCTTCACCCATTCCTCCCCTCCCCATTTACAAACAGTTTATTTCTATTGTTTCATTTTCTCATTTTTTTTCTTTTCCCTTATTACCTTTCCCCTACCCTTCCCATTTTCCCTACACCTTTAGCCCTTTTCTTCCTATTTCACATGGTCAATTATCTCATTAGGATCTTATGTACTATTATAGATACATCTATTTTTTATAGACCAGATCTTTTGTGCACTTGTGTGTGTGATACTGGGGATTGAACCCAGGAACACTTTGAGACTAAGATATATCCCAGCCCTTTCATATTTATTTTATTTTTAAGACAGGGCCTCCCAAAGTTACCTAGGTGAGACTCAAATTTGTGATCCTCCACGGAACACATCTTTGGCCACAAAGACCATGCTTTATTTTTCACTCCTAAAAGTTGCTTATGCGAGGGTAACATTGCTCCTATGAGAGAGGCTTTGTTCCTATGCAGGTGGCTAAGTATCAGAGCCATTGTCTTCTTCATATCCAAATGGGGTCCAAAACCATTGCATTGGCCACTCTCCTTACAAGCTGTTCAAGCAATCCTTCAAATTCAGTGATCAGGACATCAGCACCACCTGTGATAACCACAAGCTCCTTGAAGTATGAAATCTGTCAGGGCTCCATCTCCAAATGTAGCCCATTACCATGAAAGATTTAGCAGCTAAAGTATCATAGTGCAGTCAGTACTGATGTTCATCAGGGTCTGGGTTGCCCACTTATTCCCCTTTATGCTGTTTATGCTGGCAAGGAAGCCGACACATTTAGTGGACCAAATATTCAGAAAGTACAGATCTCTAAGTAGGAAAACAAAAAAGAAAAAAGCAAAAAAACAAAATGCAGGAGTTCCTAAAAGGAAGTCAAAAGCAGTGTTCTGGGCATGGTTTTCTCAATCTCATGATCACCATGTTTTCAAAGGCATCTGAGATGCTTAGAGAATTTGTATTTCTCCGAATTACAGGAAATTGTTCACCGCATCCAAAGACTATGAAAATATATATTCCCCTGCTTTTTTGTGCATGTCAGCATGGTGTTTAGTTTCATGTATAACATTTAATGAGAATATATATTAAAAGATATTTGAATTATGTTCGAGTTTTACGAGTTTTATTTAAACATGAAACATTGGCTACATATTCTATATTGCATTTCTGTAAAGCAAATAACAATCCACTTGTGTTTCTTCCAACCCACTTAATATTGTTACCCAGGTGGAGCCCAATATGATGGTACACAGAACTGTACCGTCCAATACAGTAGTCACTGTAAGATTTCAAAGAGACTAAGCACCATGAAAAGGTTTCTGTTGATTGCATATATATTAGATTTTCATCACTGTTACAAAATACCAGAAAAAAGCAACTCAAAGAAGGGAAAGTTTATCTGGGCTGACAGTTTCAGAGACTGCAGCCCATGGTTGGCTGGCTCCATTGCATTACACTGTGTGAGGCACCCATCATGGCGGAAGGGAAGAGCTGAGGAAAACTGCTTACCACGCGTCAGTCAGGAAGCAGAGAAGGCGCTGAGCTAGAGCGAACAGGGCTCAGGACAACATGTAGGCCCCAGTATCATGTCCCCATGCCTAACTCCCTTCAGTTAGGCCTCACTTCTTGACAGTTCATCGAGCTTTGAACTCCTCAGTGTATTAACCCATTCATGAGGGGAGAGTCCTCATGCTCCAGTCACCTCCTTGGCCCCTCGTCTGAATACTACTGCAACGGGGACCTCAACACAGGACTTTGGGAGACACTTCATACTTAAACCATAACAGCATGAGAAAATGATAATATGTTGGATGTAGCAGTTAAGTATATTATTAAAGTAATTTTACCTCTTTAATCTTTTCAGTATAACTACTAGGAAATTTTAGATGGTATATGTAGCCCACAGTTAGGGCTCAATTCATATCGGACAAAAGGTAAGATTAATTTAGAAGTCCACTAAAATCACTGCATAGTACTTTGTAGCACTACATACCCCCAGTATTCTCGCTACCCAAAGGATGAGGAAACAAAAATCCATTGAAGACACATGATAATCAAGACCTCAATGATTTAGAATGTACCAAGTGTTTATCTTCATGGGTATTTAGTACTGAGTTTCTAAAAGTCTTAAAAATTACCAGAACCCAAATTGACTTGGAAATTCTGTACTGTTATTCAGAACATAATAACTACCTTAAGAATATGACACACAGAATTTTATTTTTTTCATATAAAACATCAGCTACTCTGAGAATGGTAAATTTGGTAAGCAAAAATTTGAAATGAAAAAATAGAGAAGCATTATGCACTTCCTTCACCTCAGAGAATTTTCTAATCCTTAGTAGGTCAAGTCAAGGCAGAGCACTCAGCAATGAGCTCCATAAAATTTCCAGAAGACAATTTTCTATCTATATTAATCCATTCTGGCTGCTATCACAAAACATCATAAACAATGGCTTATGAGCAACAGAAATTAGACTTATGTAGAATTTGATTTGTGCCATGTACTCTTCTAGGAACTTTATATATGGTGACTCATTTAATTCTATTTATTTCTATGTTTTCTAGATGAGGTAATGGGGCTACAGAGAGTATAAAAAAATTCATCCAAGGTCACAGAATGACAGAGCAAGTGAGTCTGGCTCCAAAGCTAGGCACACAACACTGTGCATCTTGCCTTGGTTTAGCATCCTTGTTGGTTACAGAGATGGGCAGTCATGAACTCTACCCGAGAGATCTAGGCTTCCTTACTCTTGACATCAGTGGTAGAAAAGTCTCTTAGGAACCAACTGTCCTTCAAATGAAGTAATCAGAAATAATGTAGCCATGGGTTCACACAAATCCACAGCATACACAAAATTCTCCCAAAAAGGGAGAGGATAGCTCACTTCTTGAAAATTTAAATTGTTCTTTAATATGCTCCCTATGGGTGCTACCACTAAGTATATATAATCTGCCCAATATTGTACCAGGAGTTCCACACATATTATTTCATACAGATAAGTATTATTACCTTTATTATGTAGATGAGGACAAGTGGCTCAGAAAAATTGGGCGACTGTCTCAAAATAACTGACTAGTCAGATGAGAGCTTTCATCTGGCTTTATCAGAATTTCAGAGACTTATTGCTTGTTTCCTCCCAAATGATAGGGACATTGAATTGGTAATAATTTTTAAAATAAGTATTTTATAAACCAAAATCCATCAGCACAAATCACTGCAAGGGAGACTGACAAGTGTCTCCAATTAACCTTTTGTAGGTAAGTAAAGGGGGTTATTTTGCCAGTTACCCCCAGAAATTTCCTCTAAAAATAGTATTTATGAGTTTATGGGGCACAAGGCCAAACTATATACGGTGATTGTTTTGGAACTTCCATTTTTGCTTTTAATCATTAGACCTATTCAGAAGTAAACCTAATAATGCTTGGTAACAATTAGAGTCTGGGAAACCCAGAAAAAAGTTGAGACAAATTTCTCCAGAACAATGTGAATCGCAATTTTGGAACTTTCATAATATTAAGGAGCTGTCATTTAACTGTTGCTGCTCTTACTGCTTTTCATTGCTCACTTACTATCCCAGCCCCATTGCCAAGCCTAAAGCAAGGTTTATTGCACCACTTGGCTAATCTTCCCAAAATATACCTTTTATTTCGTATGATTCTTTTGCTGTTGCTCAAGGTTTCTAAATTGTCTGTTCAGTGTCTATGAGAATAAACTGGAAATCCAACCTGGCGTTGAAAACCCTACAAAGTAAGGTGTTGATGTGATTTCTATGATAATAATAGCACAAATGAGAAGAGAGGAAAGGAGTTATGCCAGAACAAAATTTCAATCTACTAATGGAATTTAGCTGGTATTAATATAACTTAGATTGTTTTAAATTAAAATATATATTGTAATTGTCAGCACAACCATTAAGGTAATTAAAAATATATAAAGTTTTAAAATTAATAAAGCAATTTAAATGGTATCATTATAAACACTTAACACAAAAAAGCCATAATGAAGGGACACTGGGAACCAAAAATATATGATATATAGAAAACAAATAGCAAAATAGTAGAAGTAAATCCTACTATAATAATGAATTAAACATCTAGTCAAAAGACAGTGATTGTCAGACTGGACTACAAAACAGGAGTCAGTTATATATTGCCTGTCAGAAACAAGTTTTAGATTAAAAAATCAAAAAGGTTATAGGAAAAGAATGGAAACTGGTCAGCAAGACTTGAAGAATACCATTGACCAACTCAATCTATCAAACATCTGTAGAATATCTCACTCAACAATAGCAGAATACACATTCATTTCAAGAGCATGTGGAATATCCTTCATTACATACAACAAATCAGGCCACACTACAGAGCTTAGAAAATTTAAAAGAACTAGAATAACCAAAACATGTTCTCCAGTCAAAATGTAACTAAATTGGAAAATAACAATAGAAAAAGTGTAAGTGGACAAATAATTGGAAATTAAATGACATATTTCTAAATAACCCAAGGATCAAAGAAGACATTACAAGGGAAGTAGGAAAGTATTTTGAATATTATGAAAATGAGAATATAACACAGCAAAATTATTTTCAGATACAGCAATGCTTTGAGGAAAACATAGTTTTAAGTGCCTATATGAGAAAATATAAAATATCCCAAAGCAATTATCCAATCTTCCATCTTAAAATTCTTTAAAAAAAGAAGAAGAAAATAACCAAAGACAGAAGAAAGGAAACAATAATGATTAGAATGGAAACGGCTGAATTAGAAACAAACAAACAAACAAAAACATAGAAAATAAATGAAATGAAAATCTGGTTCTTTGCAATTACAGACAAAACTGATAAACCAAATTTAACCAAGGCAAAAAGAGAAGACACAGATAACCAAAGTTAGGGATTAAAGAGGGGAAATGACTATTGAAGCTTTAGAAATTAAAATATTATAAAAGAATACTAAGAATAATTTGTCTCAGCCAATTTGACAGCTTCAATAAAATGGACAAATTCTTAGACAAAAGCAAATTAATAAAACTAAGAAGAAACAGAAGGTCTGAATCAGTTAAGAAGAAATAGTAACAATGCTCCACAAATTGTCTAGAACATAGAAGTGGAAGGGAAATTTCCCAAATCATTCAATGAAGGCAGTAAAACCCTGAAAAAAACAAAAAACATCACTAGAAAAGTAAAAGCCATGGATCAGGCACCACATGAGAAGATGCAAAAACCTCCAACAAAGTATCAGCAAACCAAACTGAATAATTATAAAGCATTAAAGACAACTAAACAGTATTTATCCCAACAACAAAAGATAGTATGAAATCTAAAAATCAATTAATTTACAACATCATATAACTAGAAGAAAGAAGACATTTTCATGAGCATCTCAATAGATGAAGAAAAAGCATTCAGGAAATTCTAATATGCATACATGGTAAAAGATTGGAACAAATAGGAATTCCTTGAATTTGAAAAGAACACCTATGAAAAATCACAGTGAAAATCATTTTTTTTTTGTTTTGTTTTTGCTTTTTTGAGACAGGGTCTCACTATGTAGTTGAGGCTGACCTGGAACTCACTACATAGCCCAGGCTGGTCTTGACCTCACAGTGATCCTCCTGTCTCAGCCTCCCGAGTGCTGGGATTACAGGCGTGTACCACCACGCCCAGCTTGTGACAATCATATTTGATGGTATAGAGAAATCCTCTAAAATTGGGAATAATGTAAAAATGCCTTCTCTCCTAGTTTTAATACTGTAACAAGTTTTAACCAGTCCAGCCAAGTGAGAGAAAAAAAAATTTTGAACTGGAAAGAAGTAAAACTTCTTCTATTTGCAAATGACGAATACGTGAAAAATCTTAAGGAGCTCACACACATAAACAAAAATCAAATCAGACAAGCATGGTATTATTACAAAATAAAAGGTCTAGATATAAAAATCAACTGTATTTTTAAATACAATGAAAAACACAAAAGTAATTATTACAAGTTCCTTTTGTGAAATCATTACAGAAGCATAGAATACTTATAAGTGAACGTAAATTCCAGACATGTTCATTAAAAATTACAAAACATTGCTGAAAAAAAATCTAAATGAATGGAGATTCATTCCATATTCATGGATTGGAATGTTCAGTGCTGTTAAAATGACAACTGATACTCAAACATACCACGGAAATTACAAAATGGCAATTATTCCCAAATTGATAGATGGATTCAATGCAATCCTTTTCAAATTTTCAGCAGGATTTTGTTTGAATGTTTATTTGTTTCAGAAATTAATGAGCTGGTCATTAAATCTACACGGAAAGAGAAAGAGCTAGAATAGCTAGAGGAGTGGTCAGGGAAAATTGTAACCACATCAAAATTAAAAATTAAAAATGTCTGCACATCAAGAGACAAAATACAAAGAATCATTACATGTCAATAATAAAACATACTACCCAGTCAAAATGGGTAAAAGACTTAAAAAAACATTGAACCAAAGAAAATATATAAGTGGCTAATAAGCACCTAAAAAGATGTTTAACATGATTAGCCGTTAGTGCACAAATAAAAGCTACTATGAGACCGAATTTCACACTCACTGGAGTGGCTTTCGTAAAAAAAGGTCAGCAAAGATTCAGACATATTTCAACTACCATACACTGTTGATATAAATGTGGAATGCTGTAGTCATTTGTAAAACAGTTTGCAAACTTTTCAAATTTCTAAGCATTCAGTTGCAAGATGAACCAGCAATTCTACTCATCGGCATGTATTAAAGAAAACTGGAAGTGTAGGTCCACGCCAAGACTTTGGACATGAACATTCTTAGAAGCAGCATCCATAATAGCCAAAACTCAAAAATATTTTAAATGTTTATCAGCTCCTGACTGAACAAGCAAAATGTAGGGTATCTATATAGTAAAATACTATGCAGAAATTAAAAAAAAAAGAATGGGTTACAGGAACATTTTAAAGCACTGGAAAAAAAAAATCTCAAAAACATTATCCTCAGGGAATGAAGTCAATACAAAGGATCACATATTGTATGATTCCATTTACAGGAAATGCCCAGGAAAGGTGCAGTTGTAATAGCAAAAAGTGGAAACGTGACTGTTGGGGATGGGAGCAGTGGCAAGGAACAGGGACTAACAGTAATGCATCTGAGAGATCACACTAGAATGGTAAAAAGGTTCTAAAGAACTGGTTTGTAATAATGGTCACACAACTCGTCACATTTACTAAAAATTTTTGGAACTGTGCATTTTGAAACGAATGATCACCTAATATACTAAATATGCCAAATAGCTATTAAAAAAAAACTTTGTACAGTCCAACCTGGCATTTAAGGTAGAAATTCTCCAAAAAAACAAAATCTGTATCTATGCATCTGCTGATGAGCACTTAGGTTATTTCCGATTCTCGGCTATGGTGAATAGTGCTGCAATACACAGAGTGCAGATGTCTCTTCAACAAACTGACTTCATTTCTTTTGGCTATACACCCAGGAGTGGGATTGCTAGATCATATGGTGGTTCTATTTTTAATTTTTGAGGAACCACCAAACTGTTTTCCATAATGGCTGCACTAATTCACATTCTCACCAACAGTGTGCAAGGGTGCCCTTTTCTCCACATTATCGCCAGCACTTGTTGTTATCTTATAGTCTTTTTGATAATGGCTGTTCTTAATAGAGTGAAGTGATATCTCTCTGTAGTTCTGATTTATACTTTCCTGATGATTAGGGACACTGAGCACTTTTTTTCATGTACTTGCTGGCCATTGGTATATGTAGTTTTAAAGAAATATTTACTTAGGTCTACTGTCCCATTTTTAACTTATGAATGTGCAAATAAAATGTGGTATACAATAGTATGCTATTTAGCCATAAAAAAGAAATTCTGTCATTTGCATCAACATAGAATGAGCCACAGAACATTAGGTTAAGGGCAAAAAGGCACAAAAAGACAAGTACTGCATGATTTCACTTATGTGTAAATATAAATACAAGGGCTGATAAAAATATAATGTGTTTAAATTACAAAAATTATTACAGTAAAAGATATTTTGCTATTAATTCCCTTTAAAATATTCCCCATCAGTTTATACATACTTATCACCTCATTCTTGCTACTTTCTGAAACAGTCATGAGAGTCTTTCCCAGGCTGTCTTCATATCCTGATTTGATTCAAAACATTTACAAAAATTCTGTAACAACAAAAAAGCATGGTGTGTCCCCAACCACCTTATTGACTGGATCTGACACCATCTGACTTTTGGCTCTTTCCCAAAATCAAAATGACTATGAAAGGTAAACATTTTGAATCAATTTAGGACGTGGAGGTGGCTACAACAGTGCAACTAAAGACACTCACAAAAGTACTTCCAGAAATAGCAAGCATGATCACAGGGTAAGTGTGTTTGAAACAGGGAGTATTCTGAAGAGGTCTAATGGCAATGTGTCTTTTACTGTAATAATTTCTTTTAAATTTAAACATTGACCATATGTAGTTTTTGATCACACATTGTATAACTGATCTCACAGAAGTTTAGAGTAGAATGGTAGTTAGCAGAAGCTGGGGGAGGACAATGGAAGAAAACAAGGATGGAGAGAGGCTGACCAATGGTACTCAGCCATGCTTACATAAACAGAAGCAGGGTGTTCTGGCTTGCTACTGCGTGGCAAGGCGACCATAAGTAACAACTACGTTCTATGTTCAGTGATACTTCACGTCATGAAATCAATTTTCTCTGCTCCTCTGGTCACAAACCAAACTGGACAAGAAACAAGTCAAATTTTCCCATAAGGTCAACATGGAACCTAACCACTGAATTTGATATAATTCTTGCCCAACTTGGTTTGTAACCAGAATCATGGAAATAATCGAGTTGGTGAACCAAGGTACCACTATTTCAAAAAGTTCACAAAAGGGATTTTGAACACTTTTCACCATTAAGATATGAAAAACGTTTGAGTAGATACATTCAAATTGACTTAAAAATCATGCAATATATACATATCTCAATATCACATGGTAACCTATAAATTTATACACTATATCTCTATGTGTTTGTTAAAATTTAATTTCAATTTAAACATTTTTAGACAAAATCTGACTTCATCTTAACTATGAGGGTATATGAGCATGGGCCGTCAGGTCAGACAGCACTGACTTCAAATCCGATTCTTCCATTTACTTCCTGTGAGGTATGAGCAAATGATTTCACCTCTCTGATTCATCATCTTTATCTGTAAAACAAGGCAAATGAATAGTGTCTCCTGGCAGGATCATCATGAGACTTAAAGCAGGCAGGGCATGAAAGTGACTAGCCAGGGCCAAGCAAAGCATATCTGTTCACTGACTGGTAGCTAGGATTATTTGCTACATTTCCAAATTACTTCCAGGCTTTTCCAGAATTATTTTTGCGTCAATTAATTCTAACCTAGTATACTGCAGGGTCACTCTTCACCTAAAGCTCTCTGCCTCTCTTGCCCAGCAAAACTACATATTTTTAAGCCCCACCAGTCCCTCCTGAACATTCCATTCCATTTTTCTTCTAAACTTTTTCATAAATTACCATATAAACGTATGTGATTCCTAAGCACCCATTGTATTATTGCCGTTTTCCTTTTCCTCAGTGGATCTCTAACCATACTCCCCCAGCTTGAGGCCAAATCAGGGATGCTGGCCTCATCAGCTCAAAAGTAACTTCTATATCCTTCTTTACCACCACTCCAGGAAGACAGAGTGCTGCATGATTTGACAATTATTTAGTATCCCAGGGCCTAGATTAAATCTTCATGGATATATTAGCATCAAGTAACACTCCATGATTGGGAAATAAATGAATTAAAATGTTTAGGAAAAGGTTAAAGTCTTAAAAATACATTTAAATATACTTTTTAAGTATGTGTTACATATTTGGCAGCTAGCCAAAGGAAACACATGCTCGTTTCTTCTTATCCTGCTTTCTAAAGGGTTAAGTAACAAAGCATGGTAGAAATGAGCTCAGTAGGAATGGGCAAGAATATAAATTTAGCTGTGTCAAATACATAGCTTGCATAAAAGAAAAAAAACTGATGCCTGTGTTCTTGAATTTTCTCCATACATCGCAAATATTCAGTAGTGCTTTTGTGAATGAAGCAATAGACCTCTGTAGTCACAATTAGAGTTCTTTACAGTCAACAATTTAGCAATTCTCTATTTCTTACAATAGAAACATTATACATGTAAATGAATTTTTATGAATAACATATATATATGAATTTTTCCCCTTTTTTAAACTCCAAGTTTTTTTTCCAAATGGAAAAAAATCAGACACTTATCAAGAGTTCAGACATCAAAATTTCAACCAAAAGACCTGTCTTTATTGAAGGAAATAACTGCTCTTGCTAAGATTTTTATTCTTCAAACGATTTCTAAATTGCCCCCTTCTTTTTTTTAATACATTACAACAGATAACAGCCTACATCATTCCACTTTTTGTCACTTTTGATAGGATCTTAACTTTTCTGCTTCATTCTATAGTCTTGTCTCCATCAAATATCAGTTTTTGAAAATTTTGATGAAACTTCACGCTTACCCTGGTGGAAGGCTTAGCACCTCCTTTCCCTGGCTTTATGCTAATGCTGTGTGTAACCGACCTTGGATAGGAGTTTCTCAAATGTACGCTCGGCTGAAAATGTGTGACTTCACTGGCATGTGGAGGAGAATAAATAAGGTGACAATATGAAAATATTTCAGTAATTTAAAATAAGATTCCAGTCATCATTACATTTATTCCGTGTCTTTCTCAGCTCTGAACGGGTGGCACCACTGGAGACAAATCCTCATCTGTCCCCTGAAGTTGAAAGGTGTCACTGGGTTAGTGGATTCCATCTTCTTTTTTATGTATGAAGTAAGGGAACGGCCTTTCCCCTTACTTAGACCTTTGTTTGGAAGGAGTATTTGTTTTCAGTCTTGGCGCCAATACTTAAACCTGTAAGTGAGCTACTGGAAGTCTCAACTCCAGGCCTTCATCTGCAAGATGGGAGTGAGTATCAAAGGTTACGCAACACCTGAGTGCTACTCTAATGTAAATGCTTATTAAAGATTTAGTAAATCTGTTTCAAAAGGATGCATGTTCAATATTTGAGGAGCTCTAACACCTGTCAGCTCTATTATTTGTCCCACTGTGTATTTCTCAGTAAGTTCTTCTTGCCCTCTACCCTTAGCAAGAACAGAGTTTTCAAAATAGATGAATTTTGCAGGAACAGAGAGACTGATCTGTAAATACACTGAAACTGAAAGGATATTTCTTGAATCTCTTCTTTGTTATTATAGCAGAATATGGGAGAAAGGAACAGGAAGAAAAAAGCTTCATTACTGCACAAGCCAATTTGCCTCTTGCAAACCTAATTAAATATGTCGAGTATAAAAAATATATCATCCACAGATAAGACCACACTGTGAAATTCTTCATCTTATTAAGAGCCTGCATTAATGCTTCTTCAACATAAATTTTATACCCAGACAGGTACTCTTTGAGAAGGCTCACAATAGGAATGACCTAAATGAGGGTGACAGAGGTAAAAGATGAATCACTACTGCCTGTCTCAAACAGAAGAGGGATAAGGGTTCCATCTTCCATTATTGCCCAATTCTAACGTGCTAACATTTTCTTTGGAGAAAGCTTCTTTCCTCAGGCCTTAGGAACCTCTGCAGCTCTGCACATGGTTAAGGAGTTTCATAATCCAGAGGAACAAAGTCCAGCCCGAGTCATGATTTCAATGCTCAATGGCCCTTCGAGACCCTTGAAATGTCACACTTCACAAATGAGGTAACTGAGATCCAGCTATGTGACACCAGAGGCTGCAGACATTGATACTCTTCTAACATTTTGAGAGAAAAGAGAATTAATGTAAGATATCCACTCAAACTGATTATCCAAAAAACAAACAAATTAATTTTTAAGACATGGAATTTTATCATTTGTTGGGATTGGTCCACACCTCTCATACTCTGACTCTCCTAAAACACCAGAGTGGTACACACCAAGATCTCCCCACCCTTAGGAGGTTTAATCTCTTCAATACATTGCTCCTTTCAATTTAAATTTAAATTCCCCTTTAGATTACTCAGTCTCTATAGGATCAAAGGTAAAGCCAAACTCAGCTAATGTAAAACAACCTCCCATAAGATTTCAAAGATAACTGGTGACCAAGAATTTCATCAGATTAAGCTTTTTACATGTTCTGCTAACATAACTCCCTCAAATGACCATGACTTCCTCCACAAATGACTAAATCAAGGCCAAACTTCTTTAAAGAGACCAATGTGCAAGGCCATTCATTTCAGGTACCCAGGCTGACTTTTTACTATTTCTTCATGCTCCAGGCTCAGGTTCTCGACTTGACTGCACACTGGAATGATCTGAGAAGCTTTAAGAGGGGCTTTATGATGAGCATTCAGACCCCAACTCAGACCAATTCACAAAGAGCCTCTGGCCTGTGAGAAAAGTACACAGAGAGCATTATAATACAAAACTGAGAGCACAGCCCCTGGGGCCAAGCGGCCTAATATCAGACTTGACCGTGTCACTTACTCGGTTTATGATCATAGGCAGGTTCCTTAACCTTCCAATGCCTTAGTTTACTTTCTACTACATAAAGGAAATGCCAGACACTTTGTGTATGGATATTGTGGTCTGGATATTGTGAGGATCAGGTACACTAACAGAATGCAGGATGGTGTAGAATTATGCCTAGCACATATAAGGTCCATTATAGTACCACTACTATTATAATACTTCAAGATGCAGGACAGTGCTTTATACATAGGATTTGTATGTGGAACACTGAAGACCAAGCTTATGACATACAAACTTTTGAGAAACTCACTCAAACCATACCCACATCATAGTAAATGGGGACAAAGTTTCAGATTGGAAAAAATAAAAAGTTTTGGAGATGAATAGTAGTGATGGTTACATAATAATTCCACTAAGGTTTACCCTTAAAGTGATAAATTTTATGTTATTACATTTTACCACCATCATAAATGATGTTTTTAAAAAGGAATACTGCATATATTATAGTTTTCCCTGATTACACGAATGCTTTCAATCTGTTAAAGATCCATTTGTATTCTTTCTTGTCTTTCATGTTCTGCAGATAAAGGCCATATATCTTTTTTTTTTTAATTTATGAGCTTACTTTTAATAGGTACAATGGGAAGTTGACTCAACTACAAAAACATGCCTCAACACTATTCATTACAGTGAATAGGGGCTGGAGAAAATACCCTGTATCTTGCACAAACAGAAAATTCTGGTCCTTAATGGGTAAAATTTCACTGACATTGTACAGTTCCTGTATAGCATTGATGATGAATGATGCTGTGACAGCCTTTTCAAACCTTATATACTGACAATGCAACCATATCAAAGATTGCTCTTGACTTTGTAAAGTCATTTTTAAAGCTTGGGGTGCGGAAGCAGATTAAAAAACACCTCATTGACATTTCAAGGGCATTTATATTGACAGAACAACGCCCCTCACTTTGGGTTCATCTCCTTGGGAGAATACATACACACACACACACACACACACACACACACACACACACACACACAATGTGTGGGTCTGCAGTTCCTTGAGATTCATTAAAAAGGCCAATGGAATGACAATTCGGCATACATTTATGCACTGTGTGAAACACTGTGCCTCTCAACACTTCAGACCAGATACAATTCTAACATTTTCTGCTACGGGAGTGGGGAGACCAAACAGCTATTTTGCATTCACATTTCCCTTTTCCAATTGATCGTGGCACTCCCCTTGGAACACCCCCATGCTACAAGGGCTCTAACTTTCCAATTCATTTTCAAGAGAAGAGCCTAAACATGAAGCAATACCTTCCCCTCTACCAGTCACTGTGGTTCCCCTAAGGGTATTTTTGTGTTGGAGTAAGTCACTGAGTAGCAGACTGATAGCTTTTCGTCTTCCAAAGCTCATTGACTAAGAAAATAATGCACATAAAGGCAGCCTATTCTAACAATATCCCAAGGGGAAAACAGTCTTATTGCCACCCACTTTTAGTGATGGTGATAGAGAGGGTTAGAGAATAAAACACCTTGGGGCCTGCAGAAGATAACAGACCAATACCAATATATTTTTATGAAAAAAGTTTTTTAAAAAATCATGAAAGCTGTACCTACTTAGGAAATATAGGAGAAGGTATCCACTGTCACTTCTGATTAGAAGAGAGTTAGAAATAAGGTCCATTGGTGATATATATTTCATTGAATTTGTACATTGTTGTGCTAAATGAAAATTTTAAAATGAAAAGGGCATCAAGATGACATTTTGATATTCAGAGAACACAACCTATCCCTACTCTTGGGGACTGTCAATGCTCAAAACCATGTCCTTGAAATGGTGTCTTTAAATCCTCCCTTAAATTGTTGGATGAGACTTTTCTTAATGGTATTGCAAACCAAGTGTTCAACTTCAATACAAAAATATTTTAAAGGCTGAATGATAAACATATTTCTAAATCAGGTACCATAATTACATCTTAGTTTATAAACATTTTCACTCTAACCTGCATAAATGCAATATAATTAGGAAAAGGAAAAAGGAACCTGGAATTTTATTTGCTTACAATTTCATAAACATGGTTATGCTTTCCTTTTAGTGCCATGATCTGCATCTGTAAAGCACACTTAACACTGTTTTAATCATCTGATTTTATTTCAAATTGCTTCCTTTCTTTGTATACTTAATTCTTTAAAAAATATTGTTTAAAATTTTTGGATGTATTTTAGAGAGATTGAGAAATAATACACACACTCAGAGACAAAAATTGTAGGTCGTCAAGTTTTAAATGATAATAATAGAAATAAATAAAACTGATCATATATATAAAAAGAAAGCATTTACTTGATTAGACAATAGGATTATAAGCAATTTTTGTCTTAGATTTCCCTTATCTTAAAATTGTATTTTGAAGAATAGTACTTAAATTTGTTCACTACTTTATCATTTACTGCTTTAATTTTTATTTTCCAAAGAAACCATAAAGATAGGCCAAGTGATCCCCTATTATAGTTGAAGATGATGATGAGGTTTTTTGAGAATGAGGCAAAGCAAGGAAGTAAACACAGTCATATAACATCTGAACTGGAAAAACAATAAATAACCATTAATTATTTTGAGAATCTAGATTGGATGATAACTCATAACAATAAGTGTCTTTACCCAGGAAGTAGCAATCATTTCGACATCCGATTTTGTCCAGCACTCCTGCAAGCAGCCTCCTGAAGCTGAACCCAAAAGAACGTCTGTCATCTGAATAGCCCCATGCATCCTCGGAGGCCTGAGCCCCAGCAACACAGGGTCCCTCCTCCCAGCTTCAAAGCCTGAGACCCCCAACTTCTTCTTTATATTCCTCCAGCCTTGGGCAAGGTTTCTGCTTCTTGTAGTTATTATGTAGCTTTTCATTATTTCAGTTTTGTGCACTGGCTTTTTGAGATTTTTCTGTGCCATCAGATACCTCTGTCAAATTCTCTAAACTGAAATATAGTTACTTAAATTGAAGTAAACCTGTTTGGCTGACTAGAAATGGTTGGCCCAGACTAATATAAACATGTTAATCATAAATACTAATCACTTATTTGTTATATATTACTGTGAATTTAATAACAGAATATCACATTTCAAGTCATCTGACTCAAGAAATTGAACATTCATTCATATAATTCGTGTTTTCTGAGAAATGGGTTATGAATAATTTTCAGAGGACACCAACTAGCTACATGGATTCATCCAAAATTTTCCCAAGCTCCAGAGTTAAACTGGTACCTTTAACTCTTTTCATGGGTGTTTTAAAAAATGAATCCTTCCCACCATTGAAAATAAAATATCAGTACTACAAGTACCTTATTTTCATGCATAATCTTTATGGTTCCCCTCCATATCACATATATGATTGAATTCAGGATCCAAAACAACAAGCCATATTTTTCTGGAACAGTAAAAAAGAACCCTGCTAATCTATTACAAATTGAAGCACAAGGCAACTGGGGCCAAGTTAGGGAACAAAGCCAAATATGGTTCAACTTTTTGAAGCTTCAGCTTGGTCTATATTTTGTAGTGTTTTAACTAACATCCAATTTCTCAAGATTTCAAGAGGTACGTGACACTTGGATAAGAACTAGTTCTAGCAAAATAATATTCTGATGAGTTAAGTGTAAATGAATCAGAAACATACGAACTGTATTTCCCTTGAAACACACAGGGATTTAAAAGTTAATGGGAAAAGTGCTGGCAACTCACATTTAGAGTTTTTATTGAAACCAGGATGTTTGAATAAACATTAGATATTCAACTAACTCAAACTGAAATAAGGTTCACCAATCCTTAATTATAACAGTGCTTTAAGTGGTGAGGAAACATGTCACATTCAAGTTTCAGACAGAAAGCTTTACTTGGCAGACAGACGTTTGGTTCAAGAAACCTCTACAGTAATATTATGGCAACCAATTGAGATATTAGAGCAGACAGTGACGTTTTAAGCTCAGCCTGGAAAGCACCAAGAGACAATAACTACCAATTGCAAATTTAAAACAAGGAAAAGAAGTGTCCAATGTGTAATGATTAAGTTTTGAAAGGAAGTTAGAGTTGAACATGTAATTAGAAAAGAACATGGCTTCTTATGTGAGCTAGCAATGAATGAAACACATAAGAAATTGAAGAATGGTTTGCGTTTGGGTTTTTCCCTTTCTGAACTGGGCATTGTAATTTGGGGCTGCAAATTAAGGTGGCTTGTAAACAGGTAATGGATGGACCTCTGATGAAACTGAAATTTCTCTGACGCTTAATACTTAATTAAGCTAGTAGTAGGCCAAGTAGGGCTTCAGTGGTCAGGCAGTCAGCTTGTGACAGTATGAGGCGAATTCCCAGTGACTTGAAAAATCACCTCTGGGGTCATTCAGAGTGCTTCTGGAAATAAGTCAGAAACAAAGCTTACAAGTTGTGTTTCTCAGATCTTAGCATGCATCGCCCAAATATTAGCTTCCATTGAAATCACCTGGAGGGCTTGTGAAGCCAGATTGTTTTAGCCCCAGCCTGAGACTGTCAGGCATAGTAGGTCTGGGTGGAACCTAAGAATCTGCATTTCTAACAAACTCTTGGTAAAGGTGCTCCCATGTCTAAGTCCCACTGAGAACTAAGGGCTCAAAGCCAATGACTAAAGTCTATTCTAAACCTCCAGTAACTATTCAAGCAAGTTTTCAGGTGCTTTTTATTAGCACCCCAAAAAAGGACTTTAAGGCTTCTTAGCTGTTTTTGTCTCCTAATGTACCAGAACTGCTTAATGAATTTGGCGGAATATGAACAGATCAACAATTTTTACATCAATCATAATAAATGATCTTTAAATTAAACACATACATTTATAGACAAGATTTTAAAAATATATGAATTGGTAGTAATTTTTCCTACCATATTTGATCTTCTGCTGAGGGACAGTTTTCAGAATTTGAAGTTAGTCTGATAATTCAGGGTCCAAAAATTGACCAATCTATAAAATAATTTTTATCTCACCTGTTGCTGGTAAGAAACACAAGGTGGTGTACAGTTCAGCCAAGCTACACTGTTTCACTTTGCATCAATAGATGCTTTCAGCATAACTCAGGCTCCTGGTATTTCACATCAGCTCAGATGGATCAACCTCAGCAATGCAATAGAACATTACAATTTTGTAGGTAGCATTACAAGCTCTTAGGCAAGTTCTTCATCCTTTGCTCAAATGTCTCCAAAAATAGCAAATCAACAACCTCTCATGGTAAAGCACTCCTCATTTCTGAGGGTGAAAGAATACGGCTGTATCAAAATGAAACATGTAATGTTTACTACCAAAAAAGTCTTTTTTCATCAAATGGCTATCCAAGTCTTCTGTTGGGTTCAATGCATTAGCCTCCACTGTTTTTGTACATGTATGCAATATTATCCCTGTCTTCATTCTGTGTTTTTAACCTACAGGAAAATATCTTGGTGTACAATTCTATAAATCTTAGGGCACATTCAGACTTGTACAACTACCGCCACAGTCAAGATATAAAACAGAAGGCAAAACAATCACCAATTTAAGCCCAGCCTAGGCAACTTAGTAAGATCTTCTCTCAAAATAAAAAATTAAAAAGGGTTGGGAATGTAGCTCAGGGAGAAGGTGCTTTCTTTTCAATCCCCAGTACCAGCCAAAAAAAAAAAAAAGATACACAGTACTAAAACCACATAAACTCCTGCGCGTATATATGCTGTTCTTTTAATTTTATCACAAAGATTCTGCGTAAAAATGATATTAAACAGAAGGTCCAAGTTTATCTTTCTGTTTCCTACCTAATAACCTGTTGGATGTAGAACACTGAGATCTCCATGGCCTGTATTCAGCAACTCTAGGTGGGGCTGAAATCAAACAATCAAAACCCCAAGCTTCCCTTTATTTAATTATAGGTAATAAAAATATTGCTAGAATGTGGTAGACATGAAGCCGAATCCGAAGTTGTATCACAGCTTAAATTTTTTTCCTTTGCTAATAATAAATAAATTATCACTGCCATCATCTTCCACACCATGCTGTTCTTTTGTAATCATATCTTCTCCTCACACCCATCCCTGACAAACACTGATCTAATTTATAGTAGGATAGTTTTGCCTGGTCGAGAATATTATAAATGGATTCATACAGTGTATGACCTTCAGAAGCTGACCTTTTCTACTTAGGATAATGTTTTGAGATTCATGCAAGCTGTCATATGTGTCAATAGTTTGTATTTATTGCCAAGTAGTATTCTGCTGTAAGGGTTTAACAGTTTGTTTATCCATTCACCTCTTGATGGACACTTCTATTTGGAGATGATTATGAACAGAGCTGCTAGAGAAATTTATGCACAGTTTTTATACTTAAACAGAAGTTGTCGTTTCTCTAATGTGAATACCTACTAGGGAAACACTAGGTAAAATGGTAAGCATATATTTAACTTTATAAGAAACGACCCGAATATCCATGTTATTTGCTCCCATCAGTAGTGTACCTTGATTTTCATTTTCTAAAAAAAAAAAAGATGCCTCTTACAGAGCATTTTAATTTTGATGATTGCCAATAAAGCATTTTTTTCTCATATGACTTATCTTTTGGTGCTTAGTCTCAGAATTTATCGCCAAGCCTCACATTAAAAATTTTTCTTCTATGATTTCTTCTAAAACTTTAACAATTCAAGGGGCCGGGGATTTTAGCTCAGCTTGTGCCTGCCTCACAAGCACAAGGCCCCGAGTTCGATCCCTGGTACCAAAAGAAAAAAAAAGGAAAAAAATAAAAAACTTTAACAATCTTATATTTATTTCTATGATCCACTTTGAGTTGATATTTATATAACATGTGAAATTTAGGTCAAGGTTTATTTCTTCTTACATGGATGTTCAAGTGCTCCAATGCTCTGTACTGAAAAGACTATCTTTTTTCCAAAGAACTGCTTTTGCATCTTTCAAAATACCAACTGGCATACTTGTGTGGGTCTCTCTCTGGAGTCTGTTCCATTTCAGATGTATGATCCCTTTACAATAACATTTGTTTAATTATTGCAGCTAAACAGTAAGACCTGAAGGGGTCTTCCATTATCTTTACCCTTTTTTAAAATTTGTCGTTGACTCTCTTTTATCTTTTGGCATTCCATAAATTTTTAGATTCGCGTTTTCTATTTGTGCAAAAAAATAATGCTAAGATTTTTAATATCATTGTATTAAATCTATAAATCAAACAGGATAGAACTAACAACTCTTCTTTGTACTTGGAATATAATGTTGACTCTGAATCTTCCAATACATAAATACAAGATATATCTCTATCGCAAATCTTTGGTTTCCTTTAATAGTATTTTATACTTTTCAGCATATAAATCCTAAAGATATTTTGACTAGTTTCTACCTAAGTAACTCATATCGTGAGAGCAATTGTACATGATATGTTTTTTTTTTAATTTTTCATTTACAGTGTCTGGGAAATAAATGATTTTAGTGTTGTTATTTAGCCTGTGTCACCGACAGACACTAATTTCTGGGAGTATCTTCAATATTCCTCACAATCATAAAAAATCATAACATCTGTAAAAGGATGAGAGTTTTATTTCTTCTTTTTCAATATGAGTGCCTTTTATTTCCTTTCCTATCCAGGCTATACTGGCAAGGATTTCCTGTATAAAGCTGAATAAAACTGAAGTACTTAACATCCTTGCTTTTAACCCAATCCAACAGGGAAAACATTCCTTTTTCAAGTTAGCATGTTAAGTATGATATTACCTGTAGGTTTGGGTTGATTTTTTTTTTCCAGATTATCCATTCCTCTTCTGCTGAGAGACTTTATCATAAGTGGGTATCAAAATTTGTCAAAACTTTCTTCTGTATCAACTGATTTTTCATATGGATTTTATTATTTGGACTGTTAGTGTAGTAAACTACATTGATTTTCAAATAATGAATCATCCTTGCAGTCCCAAAATAAATCCCATTTGGTCATGGACTATTAATTTTTACAAATTGCTACATTTTATCTGTTATTTTTTTCTGAGGAACTTTGTGTTTATATTCATGATAAACACTAGTCTATTGTTTTGGTTTTGATATTTTGTTTTGAATTGGTTTTAGTTTTGGTTTTAGAATGGAGTTAATGTTGTGATCATGAAGCATGTTATAGAGTGTTTCCTTTTTTCTAGAAACAATTATAGTTGCTATTATTTATTCTTTAAATGGTACAATTAGCTAGTGAAATTATTTGGGTCTGAAAAATGCTATTTCAGAAAGTGTTTAACAATGAATTCAATTTCCTTAATTCTATAGGCCTATCAAGTTATCGATTTCATATTAGGTAAGCTTTATAGTTCTAGAGGCAATGGGGAAAGGATCTATTACACTTTGCTTTATGTGATTTGAGCTGTTTACACTATTATTTCATTATCCTTTTAATGTACTTACTGCTACTCTTTTATTTCTGAAATGAAGAAATTGTCTCTTCTCTTTTTGTCAGCCTTGCTAAAAGCTTATAAATTTGATATTTTTCAAGAACCAACTTTAAGTTTTATTGAACGACACTATCTCTTCACTGATTCTCTTCACTGATTCTAAATTTCACTGATTTCCTTCTATCCATCTTCTTACTTGTTTTAAATTTTTTCTTCTTTCTCAGACAAGGTTTTAAGGAATGAGCTTAGATTATTTAGTTGGGAACTTTCTTCTTCTTTTTTTTTTTTAGTATACTTCTTTATTTACATAAATCTTCTAATTTCCTGTACCAATACAATGTTGCATTCAGTCTATAGTTTTCTTATATCTTTTGTCCAGTTTATTTCTAAGAACTTCATGTTTCCTATTTTTTTGTTTATTTTTTATTGAGTTTATTGGTACAATCTAGGTATACAATACAGTTACATTCATTATTGGGATCCTGTACCTTTACATGATAGGTCTTGATTCTCATTTTTTCCCCTTGTCCCTGCTCTCCCTTAACCCCCTCCTCCCCTCCCCATTTACAAACACTTTATTTCCATTTTTTTCAGTTTCTCATATTTTTTTCCTCTCCCTTATTACCTTTCCCCCACCCTTCCCACTTTCCCTACACCTTTAGCCCTTTACTTCCTATTACACATTATTAATTATCTCATTAGGATCCTGTGTACTATTATAGTTTTTCACACCAGAGAAACTATTCAGTATTTCAGTTAAAGAAATCTCTGTATGAACATTAAAAATAGGGAATCCTAAAATAAAACTAAAAAGGAAAGTAAAAGAGAAAAGGCAATGATGTAAGAGTAAAATAATCCTTAATTCTGAAGATGAAAATGGTCACTTAACATATTTAAATTGCTTCTTGCTCTTGTAGCCTTATCTTATTCTTTTTTTCATTATTTAGAGAATACTTATTAGTTTCTGTAGTGAAACCCACGTAGATATGACCTTACATATTTAGTACAGTGCATTACCCCTGTACAAATGGAAAAAAAATAAAAATAAAAATAAAAAAATTAACATTTCTAGACCAATATGGCTGTCCATTTCTGTACAATGCCAACTCAACACAGTAAATTGGGATAATATGTATGTGTGTATATATATATATTTATATTTATATAAAAAGACTAATAATAGCAGTATGTTATGCATAGCAGCAACAGCTTTTCCAGGTTCTGCAGTCATCTGAACAAAATTATAGACATTCAGCACATTCCATTAAAAAAACAAAACAAAGAATAATATCCAGAAAACAGGAAAGTTCTGTTGCTGTTGTGGTACCTGGCACCATTTTTTTAATTAGCATCTTAATCATCATCTGGAAAGAGAACATTCTAGAGTAATATCATTAACTATAGCTCTGATAAAGCACGGTCACTACTATGTATCATAAAGCAGGTACAAGATATTTTACATTCACAGAGGTATGATACAGTACCATCCTACACCAATAATACTAGAATCAGTTTAGGTTTGAAATTTGCTTTGTCTGCAAATAAGATTGCTACCCCTGTTTATTTCTGGGCTCCTGACACATGGAGAATTATTTTCTATCCTTTCACTTTCAGTCTATGGGCTTCTTTTTGCACTAGGTGTGTTTCTTGTATACCACATATTGTTGGATTATGCTTCTTATTCCATTTTGCCAGTCTGTTTCTCTTGATTGGTGAGTTGAGGCCATTAACATTGATGGTTATAACTGATATGTACTGACTTATTATTGATATGTCATTGGCCTTTTGTTGACTCTTTACTTTTTCACCTTCTCCTTTTAGTTTCTTGCCTTGCCTGTTTGATTTGCTCTGTTGGGCCTCATAGTGTTGTGACCTTCATTGTCTTTTTCTAGGATCTTGTTTAGAATTCTTTGTAGTGCTGGTTTGGTATTCATGTAGTTTCTCCGGTGTTCTTTGCTGTGGAAGTGTCTTATTTCCCCATCCACTTTGAAAGAAAGTTTTGCAGGATATATCAGTCTAGGGTGGAGGTTGTTCTCTTTTAGTACTTGAAATATCTCATTCCAGACTCTCCTTGCCCCAAGGGTTTGTGTTGAAAAGTCTGCTGCGATTCTGATGGATTTTCCTTTGCATGTGATTTGTTTCTTTTCTCTTACTGCTTGTAGTATTTTGTTCTTCTGTTGAGTTTTGGGCATCTTGATTATTATATGTCTAGGTGTAGATTTTTTTTGTATTGTAGCTAGTTGGGGTCCTATATGTTTCAGTTATCTAAATGTCAAATTCTTTCCCTGTGTTTGGGAAGTTTTCTGTTATTAATTCTGTGAACAGCTTTTTTAAGTCATTTGTATTTTCTACTGCTACTTCATAGATTCCTATCAGTCTCATGTTATTCTTTGCATCATCTAGGAGTTGTTGGATTGATTTCTCATGATCCCTTACTGTTTTTAAGAGAGCCCTCTTTTCATGGTCACTGACTGCAATCTTATCTTCTATATCTGAGAGTCTATCTTCGCATTCTTTTATTCTGTTGTGTACACTTTCAATGGAGTGTTTAATCTCCTGGATATCTGTTAGAATCTGTTTTATGGATTCCATTTCTTTCCCATGTCAGGCGTTTATTTTTTCCATTTCTTTCTTATGCTGGGCCTTCATGGCTTCTATCATGGTCCTGAGCTCATCTATTTTTTTGTCAGTTTCTGCTCTAGAGTCTCGAATCACGACGTCCATTTTGCTCACTATCTCTGTGGTTATCTGGGAAATTATTTCTGTCATGAATTTTTCTAGAGCCTGATTGATCTGTTTTGTTACTTCCTGTGCTTTGAGTTCAGGGTGTCCTGGTGGTTCACTATCGGCCTTTTCATCCTCATTTGCCCTACTATTTGTCATTGGTGAACTGGAAGTCTGTCTTTGTGTCTTGCTTAAGTGTTTTCTCATTTTCATTTTTGTTGTCAGATTGTGCTTGGTTTAATCTCTGGGTTATCACCCAAATCTTCCTGACATAGTTGCACCCTAGCTTCTGTCTCTAATGACCCACAGACATCCTCATCTTCATAACATCAGAGAAACAGCTCATCAAATCAACCGCAATGCTTTATCCCATCTGATACAATCAGCAACACATTAAGATCAAGCACAACTTGGAAACTGACCACCTGTGGTAGTCACTAGTCTATCACCCTTAAATCATTTGAATTAAATTGAAATCAAGAAGAAGTCCAGAACATGTCTGCAGTGAACAAAATTTCAATATAGTATATTTACCATTTGATGGCTCAGACAGAGTGAGGACGCAAGACCCGATCTCAGTTAGCTGATGGCTGAACCCCATGACGCAGACTGACCTCGGGCTGCAAGACCCAGATTGACTTCCCCAACCTTTTGAATGGTTGAACTCCACACCGTTCTACTACAGGTTTCCCATGCCCTTTCTTTAAAGATATTCAAAGTTGGGAACTCAGAAAAATACCCTTGATGACCACCTCTGCCTCTTCAGAGTGGGTCCAAAGACTGGCACAGTCAGGAGGTCTGAGAGTGCACGGTGGGGGGGTAAGGGGAGTTATGCGGGTTCAGGGGGGCCCGTATGGCTACCTTCCTGGCACTGGAGCGATGCCAGCTGGGGCTGGAGAAGGTGTGGCTCTCATTCATGCAGTGGATCGGGGCCCAGGCTACCTTCCGGGTGTTGGAGCGATGGCGGCTGGGGCGGGAGAAGTCGTGGCTCCTCTTCTTTTCTAATTATAAGCATTTGATGCTATAAATTTTTACTTAAGTACTACATAGCTGTAACTCACACATTTTGTGTGCTCTTTATTTTTGTCTAGTTGAAAATATATTCACATATTTTATGAGATTTCCTCTTTGACCTATGGATTATTCAGAAATATGCTGTTTAATTTCTACATGTTTGTAGTTTTTTCCTCATTTCTATTTTAACACATTATAGTCAAAGAGCATATTTGTATGGCTTTGACTATTTAAAAATATGTCAAGGTTTGATCATATTGTCAAGGATATGATCTCTCTTGAATAATTTCATATACCCCTGAAAAAGAAATGTTTTCCTGTTGGTTTGGGGGGTTTGATGGAGGATTCTAAAAATGTCAATTTGATGTTAGGTGGATGATAATGTTGTTTTGTTCAGCTCTTCTACAACCTTCCTGACTTTCCATCTACTGGTTCTGTCGATTGCTTAGGAAGGAATGCTGAAATCACTCCAAATACTTCTGGGGAGCTGTCTATTTTTTTTCCTTTCATTTCTGTCGGGGTTTTCTTCATGGATTTTCAAGTTCTTCTATTAGTTGAGTATAGCGTGTGAAATCCCATGGTACAGAGGCAGGAGCACAGGGTTTTCTATAAGTGAAGAGGTTTGCTATGGCTGCAGCAGTTCAGAGTAAGAAAAGAGAAAGGGAGAGAAATCAAGGGGTAACGGAAGAAAGGTGGGTAACAGACTCTCACTTCATTTATGTAACGGTGAGAGTTAGTTAATGAGCATATTTGGAGAAACAAGCAGAAAGTAACATAGGTAATTCTTTTCTAAGTATATTTTGGAGGAAATCATAGATAAAGTGTAGGATTCGTTAGAGGGAACTCTAAAAAACTACACACATATACATATGTGATTTCTCTTAGACTTGGGGATTCAAAGATATCAGTGTTAGGAATAGATGTTATCAATCTAGGTCAGAAAGGGGACCGTGTATACACAGAGCCGTTCTGGTGTCTAGTAAAATTTTCTCAGTATCAGTAGAAGGAAGAGGGAATTATTTTATACATAGAAGTTCAGCATATTTATTACAGATTTAGTATTAAAAGTTTAATGTAAAGGTCAATTGGCCAATTTGCTGCTTGCCCCTGTGAATGTCCCTGTTAATAAATAGCATACATTGTTTAATGAGGAAAAATCAGGTAAAAATATAAAACATTTTAATGAGATGTCTTTATAAAAGGTCATTGCCCTTTCTAAATATTTTTGATAAATCCTCTACACAGAAAAGATGTTTTGAAATGTATATACCTAATATCATACAATTATTCTAGCAGTTTAAAAATATCTAGATATACTTTGATATGTTTTGGGGTTGTTTTGTTTTGTTTTGGCACCAGGGATCAAACTCAGGACCTTGAGCTTGTGAGGCAGGCAGTAGAACCACTGAGCTAAATCCCTGGCTAGATATACTTTGATATGAATCCAAAGTTTCCTCCAAAAATGCTCATTGTAATGATGGTGCACTACTTATGTTCTTATAAAGGCCTAAAAATAAGAATACTGAACACTTCACACGATAAAAGGAAAAAAAGCGATATATAGGTACTGTTCTGGCAAGACAGCTGAAAACAGGTGCCATAACAAAGGAAAGTTGGAAGCATTTGAAAAAGATGTGGACAGAATTCAGGGAAATTGACAAGGAATAGTTAAGTTCACCAAGGCAAACAACGGGGGGAACTCATTCTAGACTATGGTTACAGGGAAGGAATGATTTCTAGAGTAACTGCAGTTGAAAAAGACCTCATCCTCCATCTCATCCAAGCAAATCACAGGGATGTCACCTCACTCTGTTTCCACCCTTTCACCTCCTGGTAACAAATTCCAGTGGCAATAGAAACATGATGTGATTGATCCACAGAAGTCAGCATATTGGTTAAAGTTTTCTAGAGGAATAAGACCAATAAGGGGGGGAAAAATGTATATATATATAGGGATTTATCAGATAGGCTTATAAGGTCAGAGAGACAAGGACATTCATTCCACAGTGGCTGTCTGTGTGCCAGAAAGACAAAGGCTCCTGTAGCTGCTCAGTCCAAGAACCTGGAAGCCTAAGACAAGGATTGAGGATGCAGTGCCAGTCTGAGACTGCAGCTCTGGCAGCTCTTTGAAGAGTTGCTCCTCTGAGTCCATGTGGAAAGGCAGAAGAGACTGACTTCCACAGACAATGGCAGGAGTGAAAGGCATGCCCACTCAGGTAGACAGCAGCTTTTCAAATGCACACCAGGTTCCTCCTCCTTCCTGTACATTCCATCCAGACTGCAGGCCTATTGGGTGGCACCACCCACAATCAGAGTAGGTCTTCCCTCCTCAGTTTGCTGGTCTGCATACCAATTACCTCTGGAATCATGCCATATACAAGCCCAGAAGTGTGCTTTACTCATTTTCTGGATCTCTTAAACCAGTTATGCTGATAATCATAATTATCAGTCATAGTCAGTCCCAAAGGTCCAGAATAGGGTGGCAAAGAAGAGACACTGAAAATAATGCACTGAGAATAGGTTTGTGAAATTAAAATATTTCTATTGGGCATATTATAATTACAATAAGTCCACCTCCACTCACCATTACACACTCATGCATATACATTTAGACATATGGATCCTGATTCTACTTTTAAGAAGATAGTTCTAGGTTTCACATTTGTTAAAATTCCGGCCTTTGATCTTCCGAGTACCAAATGAAAGACTGATGTCACATGCAGTAGCAGAATTCCAAACCCAGGTGTTTCAGTACATGGAGAAATTACGTTGTTTTCTAATACAGTACATGAGCTGTATCTGCAGTTTTCTCATCGTCTGTACTGGTGAGGCCTGGAGTTGGGATAGCAAATGGTCAAGCAACAAGTCTAAAACTCGGAAATCCCTTAAGTATATCTGATGATGCAACTCTGAAAGTAGCTAAATGCCTCAACGATTTAAAGTGCTTGAAGCTTTAAGTGGTTCATTCAAAGGCAACTGGAGATCATTGTGAGTCCTTGTCTTTTTTATCATCACTTGATCACAATCCCTCTAATGAGATGAAGGGCTTCTCAGTGAAACAGGGACTCAAGCATGCTTAAAGCAATTGAATTATGTTTTTTTTTTTTTTGTACAGATGCTTCACTGATTTTCTACCTTTTATATCACTCAGGCTTTTTCTGGGGGCAGGAATCCACTGAACTTATTCATTATGAAACCCTGGGAATGAGCACAGCACTTCATATATAGATGACAAATATTTTTTAATAAAGTAACGAATAAACTATAAAGGTAACATTGCTGGGAAGAACATTTTACTCTAATCCAAGACTTATTTGAAACTTTGGCTCTAACTTTTTAGCTATGTGGTGTTTTCAGGGAGGTCACTGAAACTTATCTGAGTTTTTGTAATTTAACCAGAAAATAGAGACAAAACATGGGGTTGGCAAAACATAATGACAAATCATAGGTTTGAAACTGGAAAATGTTAGGTATTTGTGTTAGTCAGCTTTCCATTACTATAACAAAATACCTGAGTTAATTAACTCATGAAAAAAAAAGAATTCTCTTATTAACAGTTTTGAAGCTCAGACCATTGCTCAGGTGGACCACATTCTGGGATAAGCAATGCATCATGTCATGAGTGCCTGGTAGAGAAAAGCACTCACTTCATTGCTATGAAAGAAAAAAAAAGAGGAAGAAAGGAGCCAGGGTCTCACTGTCTCCTTGGAGAGCAGGTCCTCAGTGACTTAGGGACCTCCTGCTAGGCCCCACCTCTCAAAGATCCCACCACTTCCTGGTAGCCCCACTCTGGGTCCTAAACTTTAATGTGCAGGATGGGGTTGGGGGAGGGCTTTGAGACTCAAATAACAACAGCATTCTAAAATATGCACTATGTTTTACTAACGAAATTTGTTACTGTGATGTTTAATTTCCTGTGGTGACTTGACTAAACTATAGAATGCCCACAAGTAGGTAAGACATTGCTTCTGAGTGTGACTGTGTGGCTACTACCAGAAGAGATTAGCACACTTGTATCAACAGAGTCGATAAAAGCACCATCATCATCCAACATGGGTGGCTATTTCCTAATCTATTAAGGGACCATATAGCACAAAAAATTGAGGATGGGTAAATCTGTTTCCTTTTTTCCATCTGGGATATCCATCTGCTCCTTCCTTCAAACATTAGCATGTCTCATCCTTGGACTTTCACACTAAGACTGACACTTAAACTACCCCATACTCTCATCACCACCAACACTTCTCAGGCCTTAAGACTTGGAACTTCCCCGGTTGTCCAGCTGATAGGCCATGGGCTTCCTATCCTCCAGATCGCATAAGCCAATTCCAGATCACGTGAGCCAATTTCTGTCGCACCTCCCCACCCCCACACACATCTCCTGTTACTACTGTTTCTCTGGAGACCTAGCTAATACAGATGTTGGCATGGAGAAGTGGAAGTGCTGCTACAACAAATACACAAAAATGCAGAAGCAGCTTTGGAAGGGAGTAATGAGTAGACTCTGATATATATATATATCTGTATGTATATATATATTGACATGAAGGAAATTCTGGTGAGGACCATTAAAAAGAGGAAAGCTGCAGAGAAAACCTTAATCTTTTTATAAAAAACCTACACGCTCCTGAATAGAATATTGGTAAAAACAGGACAATAAATGTCACCAGGAAGCTAAGTCCTGACACTAAGATGGCATCTGCACTGAATCAAGGATGAGGCTACATTTATATGATTAAATGGGTCTTCAAGAAATATGATTTCATCCTCTGAGCTCAATGTTCTTTTACAAGGTAAATGGTCTATTTTGACCAACTTCAGAGAGAAGTAGGTTCCTTTGTACTCCTCAGGTGGAATGTTTCCAGTTAGTTTGTTTTGATTCCTTATAGTTTTTCCCCAAACCCTTACTTATGGTCTGGACTTTATAGGGGCTCTGGACCTTATCAGAGGAGGTTATAGTCTTTGGAGCTGTAAGCTTGAAACCATAAAATAATTTAGATTTTATCTATATCTAATGACTTAAAAAATGAAGAAAAAAGGGAAAAAATCATGTCTACTTTGCTTTCCATGTGGACTCATCTGTCTCCAGGCCTGTAAATGTCTAACTTTCAATTCTGATGAAGATATAGATGGAAATGAAAATATGCCATTAGATGAATAGGAAAGGTAATCCTCATTATAAGGGTCAAAGAAATTGGCTGAATTATATTTATGTTTTAGTGTTTCATGGAAGACACAGTTTATATACAATTAAATTAGCTATTTGGTTAAGTTTTTAAGCAGAATGCTGAAGGTAAAGCATGACTTCTTTTGACTGTTTACAATAAAATGTGAGAAATGATAAAAATGAATTGTAAATTAAAAGAGAAGCTGAACTTTAAAGTAGGGATGATTGTTAAGATACTCACAGTAGAATAAAAGAGAAAGCTTCCATATGAATGAACACAAAAAGGTTTGGACAGATTTGATACAGAGATTAGTTAATATGGATCAGCCATTTGAGTAGAAGCCAGATTCTATTCATCAAGCAAATTCAGAAGTTAGCGAGCCATCTCGACAGAAGTGAGGACCTGCTGTCCAAAGCTGTGGAAAAATGACTTCAAGGTATTTTGGAGAATAGTAGGGCTGCCTTTCCCATCACAGGTTCATATTTTAAGTTTGTAGTGGTGGAATGATTTCCAAGGATGACCACTACTGCTGCAGCTACACCTCACATCACAGGCCTGATTTTCACCTTCCCCATCCACATGGCTGCACACAGCAAAGCTGTGGGGACCTCACTCCCTCCACTTAGATTTCAAACGATGCCCCACAGAGCCACAGGGGCCAGGCAGAGGGCCATTGAAAGTTCTATGAGGCCAGTGACAAGCAAAAAAATTAGGTGGGCACTGCCCAGAGCCCTGGGGTAGAGCTACTGTCCCACTGCACTCAAAAGACAAGACTGGGCCTTCAGAGCAGAGTACCGATTCAAAGAAAATTATCAAGACTTAAGGTTTAATGTTGTTTGCCCTCCCATTGTTATATTTTGGAGGCATAACTTGATTTCACATATTCACAACTGGACAACAAGGTATTTCAGAGTGAACTTTGAGTCTCACTCTGATTTTGATAATGATGAAACAAGATTTCGGATTTCAGAAATGTGAGCTGATACTGGAACAAGTTAAAATGTTGTGTGCTACTGAGATGTAATGAATGTGTCTTGCATCTAAGAAGTGCATGAATTTTGGAGGCCAGAGGAAGCATAAAATGAAGTGAATGTTTATTCTCTCTCCCCAATTCTTATGTTAAAATCTTAACACAAAACGTGATGGTAGTAGGAAGGAGCCTTTGCAAAACCACGATGTCATTAGGGCAGAGCCTGCTTCATTTCTTCGGATGGGATTAAATCCCTTATAACAAAGACCCTACATAGTGGATTAAACATTACAGAATAGAGACTATCAGTAAAACACAGTCTCTCTGGGACCTGGTATGGAGACACCTTGAAAATAACAACTTGATGAACAGAAAAAAGAAATTGATCCCAGGAGTAGGAGGGAGCTGACAGGAAAACTAGAAACTACAGAAAAGCTAAAGAAATGGAGCACAATAAAAACAAAACAGTATAGAAAGCTGACTCTGGCTCTACGAGCACAAGGTAAACCCAGAAGAGGTCATTCACTCCTGGGAGAAACAACAGACCAGGCCAGCAGCAATAGCCCCAAGAAAAGCCCACAGGTATTTGTAAACTGTGAAAAAAGCATAGGGTTTTACTTTGAAAGAGACTCCTTCCTCATCTTAGAGAAGACAATGAAGCTAACAATGCAAAAAATATTTAATAAAATGACCATACCAGGCAGGATGAGCAGTTAAACAGAGAGGGTTCAAAAGTGGTGATAGCAGCAGAAAAGTAATACAATGATAGGAGTAAGTCAACAGCTTTCAATAGCAATTTTCAGTGTGAATGATCCCAACTCCCTAATCAAAAAATTGGCAGATTGGATCAAAAAAGAAAACCCAATGGTATCCAATCTACAAGAAACATATTTAATCCAAAAAGAAATTTGTAGACTTAAAATCAAAGGATGGGAAACAATATTCCATGCAATGGAAGCCCAAACACAATCAGGAATAGTTATCCTAGTTTCAGACAAAATGGACTTCAAGCTAAAGTGATCGGAAGGGGCAATGAAGGTCACTACATATATTGGTAAAAGGAACAATTCAACATGAAGAGATAACATACATAAATATATATGCACCGAATACCAGCACAACCAACTTCACAAAGCAAACACTACTGGATATAAAAGATCAGATAAACATCAAAAGAATCATAGTGGGCAATGCCAAAACCCCACTACCACAAACATACAGATCAACTAAACAACAACAACAAAATCAACCAAAAATATTGTAGTTGAAACATACCTTTGAACAAATGAATTTAATGATTATCTACAAAGTGTTCCACCCAACAATAGAATACACATTCTTCTAAGCTGCACATGGAACTTTCTCCATAATAGATCATTTACAAGCCCATAAGCATGCTTAAGTAAAAACAAAACAATTGAAATTATCCTGTGCATCTTAGCAGATAAAGTGCAATTAAACTAGAAATTGATAATAAAATTATGCAAACACATAGAAATTAAACATTATACTGCTGGGTAATCAATAGGTCCCAGAAGAAATAAAGGAGGAAATTAGTTCCTAAAAGCAAATGATAATACCAGCCCTGCATAAAACAATGACCTAAATCACAGAAAAATGATAAATGAAAGCATTTCTAAGAAAGAAGTTAAATCTGTGCATGCACACATAAAAAATCAGAGGGAACCCAAATAAATCACTTAATCTTCCACCTCAAAGTCCTAGAAAGACAAGAACAATCCAAATCCAAAGCTACTATAAGGAAGGAAAGTATAAATATCATAGCAGAAATAAATGGAATTGAGACTAAAGCAAAACAATAAAGAACCAATGAATCAAAGAGGTGGTCCTTCAAAACAATAGACAAAATAGAAAAAGCCTTGGCCAAACTTTCCAAAGAAAGACCCAAATTAATGCAACTGGAAATGAAAAAGGCAAACTTCCAAGGGAAATCACAGAAACTAAGATTATTAGTAATTACTTCAAAAACCTGTAACTGAGAATTCAAAGGAAATGGGTATATTCCTAGATACACACGAATTTCTAAAACTGAACCAAGAAGATATAAAAGCATTGAATAACCCAATGCCATGGAATGAACTTAAAGCAGTAATAAAAAACCTACCTACAAAGAAAAGTCCAGGACACAATGGATTCACCACTGAATTCTATAAGAACTTCAGGGATTATCTAATATCCCTCAAACTCTTTAAAGAAACTGAAAGAAAGCACTTTCAGCCATTCACTAGGATGGTTCAACATATGCAAATCAATAAATATAATAAATCAAATAAATAGAAGTAAAGACAAAAATAATATTATCCCAATAAATACAGAAAAAGCCTTTGACAAAATCTAACATCCATTCATTATTAAGAAAAAAAAACCTGAAAAAATAGTAAAGAAAGAACTTATCTCAATCTGAGATATAAAATTTTTCCTCTTTATTTTTATTTTTTTATGTGGCCACCAGATGATTTATAATTATATTTGTGGCCTGAATTGTATTTCTATTGGATAACACTGTTACATAGCTCAGGAGTTCGCAAACATTTTCTGTAAAGGGTCAGAGAGAAAATATTTTACTTTTTGTAGGCCATGAAATTTCTTTTACAGCTAGTCATTTGAGCTAAGACAACATATAAACAAATTGGCATGGCCATGTTCCAATAAGATTTTATTTATGGACACTACAACTTTAACTTCATATTATCTTCAAATCATGAAATAATATTCTTTTCATTTTTCTAAGCATTTAAAAATGTGAACACTTGGGCTGGGGATTTAGGTCAGTGGTTCTGCTGCCTGCCTTGCAAGCGCAATGACCCAAGTTCGATCCCCAGTACCGAAAAAAAAAAAATGTGAACACCATTAAAAAACGTACAAAGACAGGCAACAGGACAAATTTATCCTACAAACCACAGCTGACCAAATACTACTACGGACTATCAAGCAGTTATTGAAAAGAATGAAATAGACCTTTAGGTATAAATACTTTTTATAAACAATATACTGTAGGGGAATATGCAGAATGTGTTTCATACTTGTACGAAAGACAGAATTATTATGTTTCTACATTTACCTAATTTTATATATCTGCAGGACTACAGCAAAATATATACAAAACTATTTTCTAACCTGTAACAATTAAGACACAAGGTCAGAGGAAAAGAAGGGGAATTGATAATAGTTATTTTTATGTCTCCCGGATCATAGCAATTGTGTAAAACTCTTATTCATATTCTATAAAGGCTTGATTAGGACACCAGGATTCATTTCCAAGTGGTTCACTCAGAAAACGGATATGGATCCCTTCACAGATCTGCTTTATATCCTCCTGACTTGGCAGTTGGCTTTGTCCAGAGCAAGAACTCAAAAGAGGACAAGGTGGAAGAAAACTACAATGCTGCTTATAGCCTAGCCTGGAAAATCACTAATCTAAAACTTCTGTTGGTTTAAAGGTAAGCAGTACTCAATGCACAAATGAATTACACATGGATATGAATACCAGGAAGGACCAGTAGCTGCCCTTTAGGATTACACGCAGTTTCCAAATCTACTTACAGAGAAAGTCATGGGCATGGACTAAATCAGCTACTAGCCATGTTTTACAAATGAAAATCTGATTAAAATATTCAAAATTTTTGTTGTAGTTACACTGCAAGAAAAGAAATCTTTATATTAAAAGCATACTTAACTATAATTTGTCAAATATTTGACATCCAATATATCAGTGCTTTTAAAACACTTAAAGAACACAGAATATTTTACACAAGAAAATTAGCTATTGGTATAAGCCACATGCTCAAGTCAATAAATATAAGAAGTAAGGCATTAGATAGAGAAAATTGTATTATAAAAGTGAATTGCTTTAACTTATTATTTAATTATAGCACACAAAGTACAGAAATTCATGTGTTAAAATAATAGGTTACTGATTTGTATATAGAATATCCTGTTGGAAAAAAAGTATGTTTACATGGAAAAATGACTAAACAGACTTACACTGATACTAACAGTTTATCTTTGACGTCCACAAAAAAAAAAAAAAATTCACCAGCCATTTTAACAAGAAAATGATAAAGGCAAAAAAAGGTCATTGTGTGTTTTCCTGGCTTGCTTAGGTAACTCCCAAATTGCCTACTGAAAAGTTTTATTTGTGATACATAAAACATTCTTACACACCCAGAAAGGATGTTACCTGTTCTAACTTTTACTCCTGAGGCAGTTGGAAGCTAATTGTGAAGAGACAAATTTCATTTACATTAACTTACTTTTATGCTCAATAAGGTCAAAGGTAATGGTTTCGTCTTTCTGGTCTATAAAATATGGATTGCTATTTTCAAAGTACATCAACAGTGGTAATAGCTACTCCCATTAGTCAGTCATATAATCTTATGAAATATTGACATGATAAAACAATGTAACTGAGAAGAAATCTGTAGAGCACACATTTTATTGACAAATAAATGCCCTGGCTTAAACTGCCTCTCAACACCTTTATATCTGATTGACATTTTATAAAAAAAAATACAGATTTAAGCTGGTCAAGATCAATAATTTCAAAATAATTCTTTACTGTAGATAAAAATATTATTCAGTCCAACCCTAATTCATATTTGGGTTCATGTCATTTTGAGAGTTACATTTTATGATAAAATGTACTTTAATTTTATATTCAGACATTCTTTCAGCTTAGTGAATTCACTTTTTAACTTATGATTCTTTGCTCAGTTCAAGCTTCATTCACTTTTAGATACTTTAGAAAGATAAATAACTGACAGACTCTGCTATTCATGAGTAATATACTACTTGCCACATAAGAAAATAAAATAGGTAGCCAAAGAGATATATTTGTTTTGGAAATTAAAATCTATCATATGTATAAGTAATAAAATAATAGTATATTAGAAATATGCCATAAAATGCTTTCCTATTTTACTGAGATTAAATTATATACTGTAATATATTGTTAGGTCATACACATTTAGAGAAAGAAATACCTTCATGTGTCTTAAGCTGACTATAACTGTCTGAATATAAAGCATGTAAGTTAAGTCATAGATTGAATCTTAATACAGACTGCTACTTTCAGTATATACCTGCTACAAAATCATTTTCTTTTATTGGTAAAATGTTATATGTCAGCACAACTCCAGTCAACAACAAAAAAATATGACAAACCAACACATATCCTGTAGCACTTAAAACTCTCAGGACATGACATAATGAGTGTTTTAAATTTAAAAACATCAATAACAATAATCATTTATTGGGAACTTTCAAAGTGCCACAGACACTAATGGACACGTACTTATTCAGACACATTATTTTATTTAGTCTCATAACTTCTTTCCAAGTTAAAAATTACTACTTACACTTATAGATGAGGAAGTCAATATCAGCCTACACCCAAACCCTGGATTCTTAATTACTTTACCTCGGAAAATTAATTAATTGTATATTTGGGCCTAATATGGGAAGACCAACTGTTTCTGCTCTCTGTACTCAACTCTCAGTCTCAGTATTTATGGATCCAGCCTCTCTCAGCTAACTACTAACTAAACTAATCATGATAATTTCATTCTCATAATCAGTAAGGGTTTTCAACTGGCAGGGAGAGCTGAGGGGAAATCTCATGGGAGGGGAGCTAGAGGGTTGCTTCTAAGTCCCTGCTTTTAAGACAGAATCACAGAAAATTGCACAAGGCAGCCTTTTTCTTTCTTCTATTTATTGTTGTAACTGTCTAAAAAAAAACAGAAGTTTCAAAAGCATCTTGCCACCAGACTGATAAAAGGCTATCTCTGAGAACAGAAAATGTACTTACTGAATGTGGATCTGGAAATGGGTCTATGAGCTCAAAGAACCTATGTTCATCAGTGATTTCATCAAACCACCAAGAATGCTAGACTCCAATTTTATGACCCCCCCCATTGAATGAAAAAAAGAATATCCTTTATTTTAACAAGCTGGCATCAAGTTTTTGTTACTTGCAGCCAAAATGAGGCTATTTTATACCACTAATAGACAAATAATGGTCACATACTTGAACACTCAAAATCTTTTCTAACTGATGATACTGTTCCAGTTAGTACATTTGCGTAGCAAACTAGTCCAAAACTTAGTAGAATAAAGGAACCAGAAGTTTTGCTCAGAGTCCACAGGCTAGGAATTAGGACAGAGTATTGAATTATATATATAATGATCTGAAGCCTGGGATAGAATGCTTAAATTCTTAGATTTCTTAGAGGTGTGGGATCATCTAAACTTTCATCCACACTCAGGGTTCATGGATCTGCTGCTGACTAACTGAGAATCTAGTTGAAACTATCTACTGGACCATGTATGCATGCCCTGTCCATATAGTCTCGGATTACTCTGAACAGGATGACTGGATTACACAGGTGTGTCCCAAGAAGAGCCAGAGCAAGGCAGAAGTCACCTCCATTGATGTGCTAACTTTAGAAATAATCCATTGTCACCTCTACTGCCTTCTGTAGCCCAAGACAGTCACCAAATTCTATCCAATTTCAAGAAGAGGGAATGAGGAAATGTCATTATCACATTGTAAGAATAGCATGCAAGATGGGATGTATATTTGTATGGACAACTTTGGAAATGCAATCTGCCACGGTTTGCTTCAGGCCACAATAATTCACAACCCTAGCACATACAAAATGCACCACTCCTCTCTTGAAACCGTAAAGTTTTATTACAGAATCAGCTCAAAGTCCAGATCTTGTCATTTGAATCAGGTCCAGGAGCATATGAGGCTCCTCAGATGCCCTTCTTTTAGTATAGCCCCTCAACTATACTCCTCTCCATCTAAAGACTCTAAACTAAGCGGAAAAGTTATCTACTCTAAACACTCAACTATCAATAATGTGACAGCATGGAATACATCTAAGGGTGGCTCTATTCATAAAAGGGGAACCTGTCAGAGACACACTGTCCTCACTCTTCCATAAGAATTCTAAAGTTTGAACAAGTGTGCACTGCCATCCCATTAATTCCAGTTTAGTCCTGGGAATTTTTCACCATAGCACTTAGTTCCAACTTCTGTGTTACATTTATTTTTCCACAAAAATGTAGCTCATAATAGCAGCTGAGTAGTTTTTTTAGTCAGCTTCCTTCCCTCAAATCCAAAGATCTTTTCCACTTTGTACTGTCTCTGTCCTGTCTCTTTCCTTCTGACTTCATAAAATTATCATAAAAAACTTTGTTTTTCATACAAATGAATCCATATTATATTGGACAAAAAGTCATATCCATAAATCATATCCAGATAAGCTTTTCTCTATCTTAGGCTGCATGTAAGGCTGATATGACAATGCCTTAGAATAAAAGCCCTCTGGTGGTTTGTCTTGCAGGGCTACCTTAAACCTTTCTGAGCCTTCAAAAGCATTCTTGCATA